>NC_090732.1:120419250-120441750 GCF_036898095.1 Palaemon carinicauda | reverse complement strand
TGTTGAGGCGTCAAGGCCATCTTTAGGAGTGGTTCTTAGTCCCAGGAGGACCCAGGGAAGCTGAGTAAACCAGTTGGAATCCTTGCAGCGGGACATCAAAGCTGCTTTGAGGGTGCGATGAAAACATTCAACCATTCGATTGGTAGCCGGGTTGTAGGTAGTTGTCTGATGTAGGGTGATGCCCAGGAGATTTGCTAATGATGTCCACAATTGAGAGGTGAAAGTGGGACCCCTGTCAGAAGTAATATGCTCAGGGATACCAAATCTTGCAATCCATCCTGAGAGTAAGGCAGATGTGAAGCGGACATTGCAGTTTCCATGGGAATGGCTTCAGGCCAACGAGTGGAGCGGTCTATGACGGTAAACAGGTAACGATGTCCTTGTGATGTGGGTAGGGGGCCTACAACGTCAACGTGAATGTGGGCGAAGCGACGCTGAGGCTGAGGAAAGGTGCCCACTCCTGAATCTGTGTGTCGATGTATTTTGGAAGTTTGGCAAGAAGTACAGGCCCGGACCCAATCCTTAGAATCCTTAGAAATACCGTGCCAAATGAATTTCGTCTTCAGCAGCTGTGCAGTAGAACGGCAGGAGGGATGTGAAAGGCCATGAATGAAATCAAACACCTGTCGCCGAATGGGAGCAGGAATCCAAGGTCGTTGTCTACCAGTACTGACGTCACAGAGGAGGGTGGTGTTGGAGTCTTCGAGGGGGAAGTCTTCCCAACGGAGGGACGTGCAGGATGTCCTATATGCTTGATACTCTGGATGCTGTCGTTTGGCTTCAGCCAAGGCGTTGTAATCCAATCCCAGTTGAACGGCACCCAACATGTTTCTTGACAGGGCATCGGCAATGGGATTCATTTTCCCAGGGACGTGTTGAAGGGTGCAATTGTATTCAGCCACGGCGGAGAGATGTCGGTGTTGACAGGCGGACCAGGCGTCAGACTGTCAAGTGAAGGCTGCACCAGAGGCATGTGGTCTGTGCGAATGACAAAGGGCTTACCTTCTAAGAAATGGCAAAAGTGACGGACAGCCAAGTGCACCGCCAGCAATTCCCGATCGAAGGTAGAATAACCCTATTCAGCTTTGGAAAGTTTTCTGCTGAAGAAGGCCAATGGACGGGGCGAGCCGTTGACCACCTGTTCGAGTACTGCACCAATAGCGACATCGCTGGCATCGGTGGAGAGAAGGAGAGGGGCATGTGGGATGGGAAAAGTGAGAGCAGCAGAGGTTGATAGGGCCTTCTTTGCATTGCAGAAGGCCGCTTCTTGAAGGGGACCCCACTTCAGGTCTTTTGGCTTTATTGAGGCATAGAGGGGAGCAAGAGTGGCGGCAATAGCTGGCAGAAAACGGTGTTAATAGTTGATCATGCCCAAGAATTCCTGCAGAGCTTTGACTGTCTAGGGCTTGGGGAAGTTCTGAACGGCTGCTACCTTCACAGGGAGGGGATGGACTCCTTCAGGAGTGATGCGGTGCCCTAAGAACGACACTTTGTTGGCGCCAAAGGTACACTTGTCGTACCAGACTACAAGGCCGTTTTGTTGCAGCTGGTCGAGCACGATGCGCAGGTGATGGAGGTGTTCCTCTTTTGAGGAAAAGAACACAAGTATGTCGTCCACATAACATACACAGAAGGGGAGGTCCCCTACGATGCCATCCATGAGACGTTGAAAAGTGGCCCCAGCATTACGAAGGCCAAAACAGGAGTAATTGAATGTGTATGTATCAAACGGAGTGGTGATGGCGATCTTGGGGATGTCGTCTTGGTTCATAGGCACCTGATAATACCCCTTCAGGATTTCGAGCCTGGAGAAAACCTTTGCTTTATGCAGGTAGGAGGTCACGTCAGCGATGTTTGGGAGGGGGTAGTGATCCGGTTCTGTTTGCATGTTCAGGCCCCTGTAATCCCCGCACGGATGGAGGGAGCCGTCTTTCTTCAGAACGATGTTTAAGGGGGACGACCATGGGCTGGAGGCCTTTTGGCAAAGGCCCATTTCCTCCTCTTCGGCAACCGTCGGTTTGACGGCTGCCAATCGATCCGGTGCCAGACGTCTGAATTTTGCGAAGACTGGGGGTCCCGTCATCTTGATATGGTGATAAATACCGTGGTTGGCAGGAGCCGTAGGCATTTGGCGAAGTTATGGACGGAAAACTTCCGGGTACGACATGAGAAGGTGGGTGTAGGCATCCGTGGGTGCGCTGATGTGGAGAGCGAGGTTGGAGGGGGCGGGTTGAAGAGGTGTCAACAAGTACGAATCTGCGTTGACCAATCGTCGGTGGGCGACATCAACCAAAAGGTGGAAATGAGCGAGGAAATCCGCACCGAGTATTGTCAATGTGACATCAGCAACGAGAAACTTCCAATTAAATTTACCGTTTCCAAACGATAATGTGAGGTTCTCGTAACCATAGGTGGGTATCGCAGATCTGTTGGCAGCTACTAGCCATACGTCGGTAGACGTAGACAGACTTCGTCGTGTCCTGAAGAGTTCCCTTGGCAAAAGAGAACGACAAGCACCCGTGTCTACCAAAAATCGCACGCCCGTTCCTTCATCATGTAAAAAGAAAAGATTAGAAACACGGGAGGCCACCGCCACGAGCTAAGGCCTACTTGCATTTTTTTTTGGCCACTGACTATCCTTGGCACATTTCTTTGCGGCAACCCTGAATCTGTAGTGGTAGTAGCAAAACTGCGGCCGATGGGTGGCAGTAAGTGGCTGTAGAAGTAGTTGGTTGGAGCACGAGCGAGTGGTGGGTGATGGGTGGCTTTGTCGCCGCTCTGGCACATCGCAGGGTAGGCGTGTATGTCCTACAGCATTCATGTCAGCTTCGGTTGACGTTGAGTAGGCGTCCTCTTTGTCAGGAGTGGAGGCGTTGATGGAGGTCTTGAAGGTCGTGAAGTGGATGTCCATAAGGGCATCGGCTTTGGTCATCAAGTCCTTTATGGGTAAGCAATCGACATCGGGTATAACAGCTTGTACATGTTCTGGTAAATGGCGTATCCAACGGGCACGAATTAGGTTCACCTCACGAGGAGAGCCGTCTGTGGCAGGTTGCAGGCGAGCGATACTGGTCATTCCCCTGAGGGGGAGCGAAGCCCTTAGGTCCTCCAACAGTTGTTGAGAGAGCTGAAAAAGTTTTGCTATACGGGCGGCTGGTGACGGCGAGTACTTCTGCAAAAGGTATGTTTTGAGGGCGTCACATGCTATTGGGGTGTCTCCTTGTTCACAAAGCCAGTCGGATATTTCCGGGAAGGTGTCCTCGGGTATCGCCACGAGAACATAATCTGCTTTGGTGGTTGAGCGAGTCACGCCCTTGATGTGGAACTGGACTTCTGCGCGCTGAAACCAAGCAAATGCCTCTCCGCTGGCGAATGACGAAAGTTTCAATGGGTTGGCGCTAACTTCCGTGGAGTCCGACATAGTACCAATGACGGGTGGGAGGGTGGAAGGCGGGAGGAGCGAGTCGACTTCCGTGGTCTCCAATGTGACGTCCAGGCGAAAAGGACATGAAAATATAAAAGGCAATTTCATGTTCAACCGACAACCGGTTCTGTTAACAGTTAACGGTGAGAAAAACAGACATGTTTATTCAGGTCCCTATCAGTGCGTGGGGAGAGTAAAGATTCAAAGCATAATCTATACAAAAAAAGAAATGTCGGTACGATCGTGTGACACACGGTTGGTACAAGACCTTTAATCACCCATTGAGATACTACCGCTAGAGTGTTATGGGGTTCTTTGACTGACCAGACAGTAGTACATTAGATCCTTCTCTCTGGTTACGGTTCACTTTCCCCTTGCCTACACATACACCGAATAGTCTGGCCTGTTCTTTACAGATTCTGCTCTATCCTCATATACCTGACTACAATAAGATTACCTGACTACAATAAGATTACCAAACAATTATTCTTCACCCAACGGGTTAACTACTGCAATGTAATTGTTCAGTGGCTACTTTCCTCTTGGTAAAGGTTGAAGAGACTCTTTAGCTATGGTAAGCAGCTCTTCTAGGAGAAGGAAACTCCAAAATCAAACCATTGTTCTCTATTCTTGGGTAGTGCCATAGCCTCTGTACCATGGTCTTCCACTGTCTCTTGGGATAGAGGTCTCTTGTTTGAGGGTACACTCGGGCACACTATTCTGTCTAATCTCTCTTCCTCTTTTTTTGTTCAAGTTTTAATAGTTTATGTAGGAAATATTTATTCTAATGTTGTAACTGTTCTTAAAACATTTTGCTTTCCTTGTTTCCTTTCCTCACTGGGATATTTTCCGTGTTGGGGCTCCTGTGCTTATAGCATCCTGCTTTTCCAACTAAGGTTGTAGCTTAGCAAGTGATAATAATAATAATAATAATAATGTGAGGTTATTTGAATCTGGAAACACGAAGCAGGCCGAGAAATCCAGGTGCTTTTATCCTTTTAATACTTGATCTCATAATTTTCGAGAATTTTTGACGTAACCCCCATCCACATTATTAATAGAACCCCTTTTGTTCCTACTGGTAATCCATCTCTTACTCCGTTTAAATGTGAGTTTCGAGGAAAAAGAATTTTTTGTGTTGGGGGAGGATCTCCCTTCCATTAATCATCCCTCTGCAGTCTTTATTGCAGGGATATTTATTACCCAACAACGCTTTCTATTTCACAGAAATAGAGTAAGCCTTGCCAATCTTTTTAAATGCCTACAGAAACCGTTCTAATTGTCTCTCTCTCTCTCTCTCTCTCTCTCTCTCTCTCTCTCTCTCTCTCTCTCTCTCTCTCTCTCTCTCTCTCTCTCTCTCTCTAGATTGCATATGGAATTCGCTTCACGGAGTTTTGGGAAAACTACCGTACATCTATATTTGTATATGAAATATTAAAAAGGTGGATCATGATTAATTTTGAAATTCTATATAATCCTTACGTTGTACTTCAATTTCATTATCCCCAACTTACAACGTCAACATCAGTGCAATTGATCTTGATCATTTTTAAAGGTAAAAGACGATCACAAAACGTACTTTGAAAAGTATAATGCTACCGGATTGGTGAGGGTGTGAGCGTGTTTAATTACTTTCACTAAGGTTCTCTACTAAATACCAAACGTTTGACAAACTCCTCATATTAATACTAAACTAAATCTAAGCATTTGTAGGTAATGAAGTCAAAATGAAAGCTTTCCATAAACAATCAACGAATGTTTCAGTAAAATGCTTTAAATTCCGATTTTTGCTAGTTTGTGTATGTGTGTGTTTCACTAATTCTTTACAAGGGAATGTACAAGAGCAATGCTGATAACCTATAACCATGTAGTTATTAAGGATATTTCAGTGAGAATTCCAAATCTGGTCTCCCTAATTACTATGACGAGTTGATTACGTCTTTGATGTGAGGTTGCTCAGAATTCAGTGTCCTTTAATCCTTGTATTTGTGTCAGAGACGTATATGAAATCTTTCGATTAATGAAATTCCAGAAGCTTTATGGAGCCTGAATAAAACATGAACCATGGAGGCGTCATTTGTCTTGTCTGTCTTTATGTATGTGTATATATACTCCATGCACACACACATGTATATATATATATATATATATATATATATATATATATATATATATATATATATATATATATATATATATATATATATATATATATATATAAATCAGTTCTCCCCAGCAGTGAATGGCTCCAGACTAAAACAACACAAGAGTCACTGCCACATTCATCATATAACTGCCGATTCTTTGATGAATACCACAAAATTATTCGCTTCGTGCTCTTTCAGAGAAGGTATTTGGATACAGCCTACACCTACGGTAGATGCAAGACATTGGGTATACAGTGTATAAACAAGGCTCTCTCTCTCTCTCTCTCTCTCTCTCTCTCTCTCTCTCTCTCTCTCTCTCTCTCTCTCTCTCTCTCTCAAAAGAGTGATCATAGGCTTAAATGTTTGCTGCTTCCCTGTAGAGAAAAAGTGTAAGGAAACCTGATACTACTTAGGAAAATATAACAAAAGAGAAATGAAGACTCTTTGATATCTCTTATACGGTTAGGCTTATTTTACTTTTCAGTGTTTCTTATGTAGAAGACGAGTTGCTTTAGTGATAAAACTTCCGGTGTTGAAATTAGAAAGTAACTTGATATTTTGTTTTTATTTATTATACCTTGTGACCTAAAGATACTTTGAGAAAGATTATTTGAACATTTTCAACATCATGATATAGACTACATCAAGTTCGGTAATTGCCAATGCTTTGTATTTGATTGATAGTAAATGATGAGATTGTTTCACAGTTACGAAAAGAAAACAAGGAAACAATGAAAAATTAAATATTTAAAAAAAAGTAACATTGAAATAAATATCTCCTATATAAACTATATAAACTTTAACAAAAGAGGAAGAGAAATAAGATAGAATAGTGTGCCCGAGTGTACCTTCAAACAAGAAAACTCCAACCCAAGACAGTGGAAGACCGTGGTACAGAGGCTATGACACTACCCAAGACTAGAGAACAATGGTTTGATTTTGGAGTGTCCTCCTAGAAGAGCTGCTTACCATAGCTAAAGAGTCTCTTCTACCCTTACAAAGAGGAAAGTGGCCACTGAACAATAACAGTAACCCCTTTGGTAAAGAAGAAAAATTTACTTTTTATTTTGGATCATGGATGTGGTGAAGAGGGATCAGATTAGGGTGGGGCGGGGGAAGAAGATGCAAGAAGTTGAAATACGGTAGATGGAAAAAGTTGACTCAAGTATAGAAATACAATTGATGGAAAACGTTAACTCAAGAATAGAAATACAATAGATGGAAAACGTTGACTTAAGATTATAAATACAGTAGATGGAAAAAGTTGGTTCGAGAATGGAAATACAGTAGATAGAAAAATTTGATTCAAGAATAGAAATACAGTAGATAGAAAAAGTTGATTCAAGAATAGAAATACAGCAGATAAAAAAAAACGTTGACTCAAGAATAGAAATACAGTAGATGGAAAAAGTTGATTCAAGAATAGAAATACAGTAGATAGAAAAATTTGATTCAAGAATAGAAATACAGTAAATGGAAAAAGTTGCTTCATTAATAGAAATACAGTAGATACAAAAATTTGATTCAAGAATAGAAATACAGTAAATGGAAAAAGTTGCTTCGAGAATAGAAATACAGTAGATAGAAAATTTTGATTTAAGAATAGAAATACAGTAGATAGAAAAAGTTGATTCAAGAATAGAAATATAGCAGGCAAAAAAAGTTGACTCAAGAATAGAAATACAGTAGATGGAAAAAGATTATTCAAGAATAGAAATACAATAGATAGGACAAATTGATTTAAGTATAGAAATACAGTAAATGGAAAAAGTTGCTTCGAGAATAGAAATACAGTAGATAGAAAGATTGTATTCAAGAATAGAACTACAGTAGATAGAAAAAGTTGATTCAAGAATAGAATACAGCAGGTAAAAAAAGTTGACTCAAGAATAGAAATACAGTAAATGGAAAAAGTTGATTCGAGAAGAGAAATACAGTATATAGAAAAATTTGATTCAAGAACAGAAATACGGTAGATAGAAAAAGTTGATTCAAGAATAGAAATACAGTAGATACAAAAATTTGATTCAAGAATAGAAATACAGTAAATGGAAATAGTTGCTTCGAGAATAGAAATACAGTCGATAGAAAAAAAAATTATTCAAGAATAGAAATACAGTAGATAGAAAAAGATGATTCTAGAATAGAAATACAGCAGGTAAAAAAGGTTGACTCAAGAATATAAATACAGTAGATGGAAAAAAGTTGATTGGAGGGTAGAAATACAGTAGATAGAAAAATTTGATTTAAGAATAGAAATACGGTAGATAGAAAAAGTTTATTCAAGAATAGCAATACAGCAGATAAAAAAAGTTGACTCAAGAATAGAAATACAGTCGATGGAAAAAGTGGACTCAAGAATGGAAAATAGTAGATGGAAAAAGTTGATTCGAGAACAGAAGTACATTGGATGGAAAAAGTTGACTCAAGAATAGAAATACAACAATTAAAAAGAATTGACTCAAGAATAGAAATACAACAATTAAAAAAAATTGACTCAAGAATAGAAATACAGTTGATGGAAAATGTTAACTCAAGAATAGAAATGTAGTAGATGAAAACAGTTGATTGGAGAATAGAAATACAGTAGATGAAAAAAAAGTTGACTTAAGAATAGAAATACAGTTGATGGAAAATGTTGACTCAAGAATAGAAATACAGTAGATGCAAAAAGTTGACTCAAGAATAGAAATACTATAGATGGAAAAAGTTGACTCAAGAAATAGAAATACAGCAGAAAAAAAAAGTTGAATCAAGAATAGAAATACAGTAGATAAAAAAATGGACTCAAGATTAGAAATACATTACATAAAAAAAGTTGACTCAAGAATAGAAATACAGTAGATTAAAAAAAAGTTGACTCAAAAATAGAAATACAGTAGATAAAAAATGTTGCCTTGAGCGGCCGAACCTGCAATACAGTTGGATTAACAAACTCGAAAGGATTTCGCGTCAGTACCAGAATGAGTTTCCCACATTTCTCAAGACATGAAAAGGATAGAATTCGCAGTTCCAACCTTCGCACTCAATCAATACTTTTCTCGAATTTCTTTTCAATTTCTTTCAAAGCACTTCTGATAAATTAGGAAACCGAATCACTGATACGATTGAGAGCTTAGCGTAGTGTGGGACGAGCTTTCACTTATCTATTTTTATGATTTTTATATTTTTAATTTTGTGATGTATGTCGTTTTATCATATTTTATATGATTCAGAGGTTTTTTTTTTTATATAATAATGTTTCTCTTATTTACCTATTTTTTTTTTCTTTTCAGATCTGGATTATGCTGATCAGGTAAGGACTTTTGAGTATCATCATTTACCCCAATATGAGATTCCTTTACGTACTTTTCGATGTAACATGATATCTTTAACACCAAAATGGCCAAACAACTTAGCCATTAAATAACATTAATGTTAAAATCATGACATTTCTGAAGGGATTGCACAAGTCCCTCACTTCATCCGTGATTAAGTCCCACTCGACTTCCCTCTTTCCCCTTGTTTTCTTCTGGCTTGAGCCACAACAAGACAATAGGCTCGTCGTCTCGTTGACTTTTGGTTGGCTAGAGATGTGTCTTGTCTACCCTTTTGGTGCCTTAATTATACTTTTCTGACCTTTTCTCTCTAGAAGATGAGCTCTTTTGACTTTACCTCTTTAGAAAATGAACAAATGCTACCCACAATGTTGATTGATATATACGATATCAAAAGAAAGAAATATAGTTAACTCTCAATAGCTCTTGCTTACATGTTGACTTTTGACTCATTATCTGTAGGTCCTCAGAATATATCTGTCCATACATCATGACCTCCAAACAGAGCCATAGTTTTTTTTTTTTTTTTTTTTTTTTTTTTTTTTTGTACTATTGCTGTTACGAAAGTAACCGTGTTTTCTGTTTTGAAGAAAAGGTCACTAGGCATCTGGCCTGCTTCAGAATTTAAGTGTCTAGCCAGAAATTTTGTGTATTCTAACCTCGTTCACTTTTCATTTCGGTTACATTAGAACATCTCAAGTTTCTCTCCGTAATTATTATTGTTATTATTATTAGTGTTATTATTATTATTATAATTATTATTATTATTATATTATTATTATTATTATTATTATTATTATTATTATTATTATTATTGGTGTTGTTGTTGGTGTTGTTGTAAAGTAGTTAAAAGAAAATTATTTTATGAATTCTAGTGCAATCATTAGGATTTGCCAAATGATTATTTCTTGAAGTGACACGGGGAAAATGGAGCAAAGTAACGTTAAGGAAGTTGAATAATTACAGACGAACGTAAGGCAGCAGACAATTCACCTGGGAGGTGTATGGGGACTGCAAAGAGCAATTAGTAGCACATCTAATTGATGTAAAAAAGGCATTACATATCAGATGGTAACAAAAATAAAAGCAAAGTAACATCTTATTGCTTGTAGAAGAAATACTTTAGGCGCAGAAATGACGTTTGTGCTTGAATAACGAGAATAAGGTTTTCTGTCTAAGTAGACTTTTTTAGGTCCATTAAGAAGGATTATCTCAATTTGCAATTTTGTGGTGTTGGAAGGAGACACCTATTATCAAAGCACGGAAAATTATAGAGAAAATTTATGCTGCTCTTCCTCCACATTTATAAATAATGGGAGGTTCGTCTGCTTTTGGGAATTTAAGGAAAAGGCGGAGATTGGCCATAATTTTCTTACACCAAGAGTACCTTGGATGATGCCAAGTTAATATTAAATATGTCATTCTTTTATAGATTTCTCCTCTATATAATAAAGAGCAAGTGCTTGGTTATATATCTATATCTATATCTATATATATATATATATATATGTATATATATACATACATATATATATATATATATATATATATATATATATATATATATATATATATATATATATATATATATATATATATATATATAAAAGGGTGTGTGTCTTCCAGTTCACGCTCAGTGGCATTGTCAAACGTATAACTACTCGTTCTCTCCCCGTCCCTCTGGTAAGGAGAGAGGGATCAATCATACCCGGGTAAGAGAGTGGGGTTACCCCCAGTGGAAAGGCCAGGGGCGGGAAGAGTTGAATCTGTGTGCGTGCATATTTATCTAAATATTTATCAGGTCACTTTTGACGGGTCGCTTACACTAGTATATAAATGATAACCTTGTGAGCTGAGGTACTTCATAGGTTTATAAGGAAGATTGTTGGGCAACCCTCTTGGAGAACGTCGATTATAAAATGAACATGTTTACTGTTCACTATTCTCGTTGTGGTCTCAGGCCAAGACCTACCAATGGCTGCAACATCAAGCAAGATTCATTATACAAATAATGGTTGTTTAGAGGAAGAGAGCTTTGTTTTGTCTATTGAGTCTTGTGAGTCTACGACTAGCAAAATTGTACCCACGAATACCTGCTCACAAGCCTTATCTCTTACCTGTTCAGCTTGTGCTACAGAAAGATATAGAAGAAGAGAGTTGCATGATTATGTCTTCGTACCTGATTGATAACATAGGGTTGGTTTGAATAAAATAAAAGGTAATTCCATCTTTAACATGTTTATTTAGTTTTATGGTAAACTCGGAATTTTTGGCATACACGGTTGCCTGTACGTTGTATTGATGAACGCTCAAAATCTTGATGAGTCATGTATAGGCAACCAGAGAGCCGAGAATCCTAAGTAAATACAGAGAGAGAGATTGGGATCAGTTGCCCAACAATTCCTGCCTCCCTAATGAAAGGTATATCAGGCTCGGTATCCTCTGACCTAAGATCTGGAGAGGGAACCTCTTGTCTAAATGAACGTTTGCAACCTAAATAGAATATTATCCAGAATTACGTTTGGATGTCCGAAGGCAGCAGGCTACTAACATTGCAGTCGGTCAACAAATATATGTCTGCAAACAGACAGAATCACAGACAAAGATGAATAAACAGAGGAACGGTTGTCGCAAAGGAATAACAGAGAAAAAGAGAAAAACTGAAAATGAAGTCATCTAAGCAATAATATGTCGATGAATCAAGTACGATTATTTGCGTGGCATTTTAAAACTCGTTGTTTGAACACCGACATGCTCAAATAAAATGATTTGACCCTGTTTATCTACCATACTCGCTTGTTAAAGGAGAACCTCTGGGAATTTTGCATAAGTTAATTGCTCATCTAAATTGGATGAGGGGGTTCTGTCGCGGAGATTTGCATTAATGTTCGTGTCAAGATTCCTGCTTTACGGCTTTAATCGTAAAGATTATTAAGACTCTCTCTCTCTCTCTCTCTCTCTCTCTCTCTCTCTCTCTCTCTCTCTCTCTCTCTCTCTCTCTCTTTTGAGATGTAGTTCCATGACTTTTACCAGGCTGGAGGTGACCCCTTAATCCAGTGTTTCTCGACCAATTTTTTTACCCAAGGCAAACCCAAGATCTCATAAGAATATCATGGTACCCTCGACAAAATTCAAATTTTATGCATATAATATCATGAAATGAAACTGCAGACTTTAAAAAACGTACGAATCTTAACTTACTTTATTTCAGTATTTCCTTCCAGTCAATTTTGTAACTTATTAGTTTGGAACCTGTCCCTGATATTTTTGTTTTACTTCAATATTCTGTGGAAAGTGTAATAAGCTGATCTTCATTTCTTCTTCCGTTAAGTTTAGTCTTTTTCGCTTCTTAGAGTTGTTATTTAGGGTTGGGAAGTCTAGCTTACATGGATAAGAGGTAGAGAATTGTAACAAGCGATAAAGATATTTTAGCTAATGTGGGATATTCCTCTTGTACAGAAATATATAATTGATCAGCCATTACTGTCGAATGTTTTAATACCGCAATCAATGTAATTGGTGGCCAGTTCTTTTTCTTCACACAACTGTGGTCCAATATTAGAAGGAACATTTTCGAAAGGATTTCAAGTGCAATCATACTTTTCTGTTCTAAGCTATGAAAAATAATCATCGATGTTTCCATTGAGTACTGTCTGATAGGAAACTACCACTTGGATAATTTTTTTTAATGCAAGTAATAGGTATTGAAGGAAACCTATCCAAATTATGTGAGCTTGCTTTATTTTTTCCAAATAGGTCAATTAACCTATCTGTTGAAATGAGAATATTTTTGTTTTTACCTTACATGCTATGTTGACACTTTTTGATTGACGAAATATTTCCTTTGAGTAATCCAGTTTAGACAAAAATTTGCAACGAGGATATTCACAGATTTTCTCCTGCTTTTTCTGTTAAAATTCTATTAACTCTTTGTGTAATTCGGGAACACGGCAGACATTGAACTTGATCATTATTATGAATAATAAGACGGACTTAAACGGAAGAGATTTTACTACGTACAGCTATTCTAGTCTTAGATAATTCTCAATATCACCATACTGTTTACATATAAGGTCTTACCGAAATCTTTACTGTTTTTTTTTTCACATTTCCCTCTGTGGCATGACACTGGTTGGGAATCACTACATTTGTCACCCAATTACCAAGTAAGTACCCAATTCCTTGCATAGGTCAGCAGAGGCATAATTGGATTTAACTCAAAATACCAAAATCACGCCTGCTCGCTAAGCTACCAAATTCGGAAGTGCTTATAAAGAAGAACATGTAGAAGGGATAAAAATGGGTAAACCATTCATAATGTATTGTTAAGATTCCTTATATATCCAAGGTGTATATAGCTGGAAAGCATATGTCGTGTGAGAAGGTTTCTATGGAAGTTGATCTCCCAATGCCCTTGTTAAAGTCTTAAGCTGTTAGTCAAATTAATGACTGTGGATTACAGATTATTATTTTTGTAAGGATAGATAAGGTTAAGACATAAGAAGACTTCTCTATAATTTCTTTCATATCAAGAAAACTTTTCTACAGTTTCTAGTATGCCAGCTTCACTCACATCACATACAGATAAAAAATCCTTTGATGTTCTTATATATTTGCCATACATTTTTTCTGCAATATGACGCACCCTTTTACGCTTACATAGGTTTTATCAGTCACGGATTAGTATATTGTACTGACTGGGCTTAGTTTTTTAATACGTTTGTTTAAATAAAGAGTGTGAAGGAGTCAGTGGAAATTCTAAATTTGATGAGGAAGAGAATGTCGTGATTGTTTAAATAAACAGTGTAAAGGTGTCAGTGGAAATTCTAAATTTGATGAGGAAGAGAATGTCGTGATTAAGTGTTAATTGTGAAACTGTTATCGCTTCTCAGCTTCTAGCTAAGATCAAAGTGTAGTTTATAAAAAGGTAATGTGAGACGCTTCGGAGTAAAGGAATAAAGCTGTATGTGCAATACACTTCCCTATCGCAACCTTATAGTGTAATTGATTGAGATGTATTGTGGATAGGATTGGGTCTAAAACGTAGATATGTTGAATGACGTTATACGATTTACAATGAAAGCAAACCTCATTGCATAATATGCTGGCAAGAGAGGAACTAGTTTCATGAAGAACTTAAAATCAGAAATAGGGATGCATTGTCTCCAAGTATTTGAAGATTTTTGAGGAAAATATATTATAAAAAGTAAGGAAAAACCAATGTTGCAGTTGCATGTACGCAGGATAAGAGAGAGTGACTATTAACGAAGTTTGAAAACATAGAGGAAAAAGAGGAAGGTATGAAAATATAAGCCAGGATGATATGTGTTTTCGAGCGTGCATTCGTAAATACGATTTTCCATGTCATATACATATATCTTTTTTTTTAATTGGGTAAACCATTCTTTATTTCACTATCTCATAAACCCCCTGTGGACGCAGGGTCATAACAACAATTAGAATAGTGCCAAAGTATCCCTGCGTGTCGCGTCGTAAGAGGCTCCTGTATAGTTACTTTCTGTGAGATATCAAAGAAGAGGCGCTGGGGGAGAGTGACTGCTCCCCGCACTCTGGTTTTGGGGTGTCTGAATGTGCGTGGATGTATTATTATTATTATTATTATTATTATTATTATTATTATTATTATTATTATTATTATTAAGCTACAACCCTAGTTGGAAAAGCAGTATGCTATAAGCCCAGGGGTCCCAACAGGGAAAATAGCCTAGTGAGGAAAGGAAACAAGGTAAAATAAAATATTTTAAGGATAGTAACAACATTGAAGTGAATATTTCCTACATAAACTATAGATACTTTAACAAAATAAGAGGAAGAGAAATTATATAGAATAGTATGCCCGAGTGTACCCTCAAGCAAGAGAACTCTAACCCAAGACAGTGGAAGACCATGGTACAGAGGCTATGACACAAACCCAAGACTAGAGAACAATGGTTTGATTTTGGAGTGTCCTTCACCTAGAAGAGCTGCTTACCAAAGCTAAAGAGTCTCTTCTACCCGTACCAAGAGGAAAGTAGCCACTGAACAATTATAGTGCAGTAGTTAACCCCTTGGGAGAAGAAGAATTGTATGGTAATCTCAGTGTTGTTAGGTGTATGAAGACAGAGGAGAATCTATAAAGCATAGGTCAGACTATTCGTTGTATGTGTAGGCAAAGTGAAAGAACCGTAACCAGAGAGAATGATCCAATGTAATACTGTCTGGCCAGTCAAAGAACCCCATAACTCTCTAGCGGTAGTATCTCAAGGGGCGGCTGGTGCCCCGGCCAACCTACTGCCTACGATAGAGATTAAAAGATGTGAGATTGGAGATATGTTTTGGAATAGAAGTATGGATGTATTGCCCTTGTGTGAGACAAAGATAAAAGGGAAGGGTGAAGTGAAAGGTAGAGTGCCTGGGATTGAAAGGGGAAGAGCAAGAGAGGGTGTGGCTTTATTGTTGAGTGAATGGTAAAGTAGTGGAAAGGATGGAGGTCTCATCTAGGTTAATGTGGGTAAGGGTTAGATTGGGTAGGGAATGTTGGGCCTTTGTTAGTGTGTATGGGCCAGGTTGTGAGAGGTGATGTGTGTGGCCAGAGGATTGTTGGAGGCAGCTTGAAGAAGAGTAGCGAATGGTGGAATGAAGGAGTGAAGATAAAAGTGGAAGAGGAAAAGAGGATATTTGAAGAATGGCTGTAGAGTGATAGTATAGAGAAGTGTTCAAGATATAGAGAGAAAAATGTGGAAGTAAAATGTAAGGTAACTGAGGCAATGAGGGCAGCTGACTGGAGTTGAGGTCAGGATTGGGCTGTTCATATGAAGATAAAGAAGTTTTGGATAGAAGTGAAGAGAGTAAGGAAGGGTCGATTAATAAATGAGGAGACAGTGAAGGATAAAAATGGAAGGTTGTTGAAAGGAGATTAGGCAAGGAAAAGGTGGGATGTTGAGGATAATAGGGATAATTGCTGTTCCAGGTGTTGATGTGCCAGTAATGGAAGATGAAAATGAGAGAATGCAAGAGAGTGAAGAGGGCACTAGCTAGATGAAACGAGAGCAGGAAAAGCACCTGATATGGATGGTATGATGGCTGAGATGTTAAAGGAAGGGAGTGTGGCTGTACTTGAATGGTCAGAGAGATTATTTGATAAATGTTTTATATTGTCAATGGTACCAGTACACTGAGTGGGTGTGTGTATTGTTCCGCAATATGAAGGTAAGGGAGATGAGCATGAGTGCTGTAATTCTAGGGGTATTAGTTTGTTGAGTGTGGTTGGAATAGTATATGGTAGAGTGTCAATAGGATTAAGGATAAAACAGAGGATGCCACCTTAGAAGTGGAGGGTAGTTTTAGAAGAGGTAGTGGATGCATGGATCAGCTTTTTACAGTTAGGCAAATATACGAGAAATATTTATCAAAAGGTAAGGAGGTGTATGTTGCATTTATGGATCGGGAAAAAGCTTATGATAGAGTTGATAGGGAATTGATGAGGAATGTGATGAGGTTATATGGAATTGGCGGAAGGTTGTTGCAAGCAAGGAAGAGTTTATACATAGGCAGTAAAGCATGTTTTAAGATAGAAAATGAAGTGAGTCTGTAGTTTCCAGTGAGAGTGGTGATGAGACAGGGATGTGTGATGTCGCCATTGTAGTTCAATTGGTTTGTTGAAGGAGTTTTAAGAGAGGTGAATGCTCGAGTGCTTGGTTGAGGATTGAAACGGATAGATAAAAGTGATCATGGAGAAGAGGTAAGTCAGTTGTTATTTGCGAATGATACTGTATTTGTCGCAAACTCGGAGAAGCTGTGTTGATTACTGACAAAGTTGGAAGAGTATGTCAGAGAACTAAGTTTAAAGTTAATGTGGCTAAGAGTAACGTTATGAGATGCACGACAAGGGAGAGTGGTGCTAGATTGAACGTCCTGCTGAATGGAGAGTTACTTGAGGAAATAGATCAGTTTAAGTACTTGAGGTCTCTTGTTGCTGCAAACCGTGGAGTGGAAGCAGATGTATGTCAGAGAGTGAATGAAGGATGTAAAGTGTTGGGAGCAGTGAAGGGAGTGGTAAAGAATAGCAATGAATGTAAAGAGAGTTTCGTATGAGGAAGTGATAGCACCAACTGATGAATGGATCATAGTTGTGGAGAATGAAAGTGACGGAGAAACAAAAATTGAATGTGTTCGAGATGAAGTTTCTGAGGAGTATGGCTGCTGTATCTCGATTAGATAGGGTTAGGAACGAAGTAATGATGGTAAGAATGTGTGTAAGAAAGGATTTAACATTGGAGTGAAAATGAATGTGTTGAGGTGGTTTAGCCATGTAAAGAGAATGGAAGATGGCCTTCTGCTGAAGATGGTAATGAATGCAAGAGTTGATGGGAGAAGTACAAGAGGAAGACGAAGGTTTAGGTGGAAAGATGGAAAAAGAACGCTATAGGTAATAGGAGGATAGATGTGAGAGGTGAAAGACAAAGCTATAAATAGGAATGAATGATGAGTGATTGTGACACAATTCCGATAGGCTATGTTGCTTCCTCTGGTTGCCTAGGGGACCTTTGAGGTAGCGGCAGTCGGGAATTGAGCATATGAAGCTTCATTTGTTTAAAGGTTTAAAGGCCACTCATGAATGGCAGAGGCAAGGGACAGTGTCATTGCCCTATCAGGATGCCCTAGAGACTGACCATATTTCATGTGATCAGCACCCAAGCCCCCTCTCCACCTAAGCTAAGACCAAGGAGGGCCAAGCAATGGCTGCTGATGACTTAGCAGATAGACATATAAGCTTCCTCAAACCCCCTATCCTTAGCTCACAAGGATGGTGATGTTGCAGTGACCAAGGGAAGTAACAAGTTTGAGCGGATCTCGAACCCCAGTCTGGCAATCATCAGTCAAGGACTATCAGGATTGTTAGGGTGGTCTGTGGCACCCTAGCAGTAGCAGCCAAACTCGGATAAATCCCTCGTCAGGCTTGGAGTAGCGAAGAGAAGAAAAGTCCCCTTTTGTTCTATTTTTTATGTCGGCTACCCCCAAAAATTTGGAGAAGTGCCTTGAGATGAAAGATTGCCGTTCATTTTATAGCAACATCAGCACTTTCCAAAGACATGAGTCTAAATGTGTTTTTCTCTGTTATTGTGAATAAATCCTTATTTTCATGTTGTTGGTGAATGTCGACATACTTCTAAATAAGAAACTTCATATAGAAGCAAAACTATTTTTGGTTGTCCTTTTCTCTAAATTCTTCTTTTTCTTTTTATTGTTGTTCTACCAATACTAGTATTTAAAGGTTGTGGTGGCCTGGTAGTAGTATCCTTGCCTGGCGATTGTCAAACTGGGGTTTGAGTCCTGCTCAAACTCGTTAGTTCCTTAGGTCGCTGCAGCCACACTATCCTTGTGAGCTAAGGATGTGGTTTTTGTGAGAGCCTATAGGTCTATCTGCTCAGTTATCAGCAACCATTGCCTGGCTCTCCTTGTTCCTAGGTTGGGTGGAGAGGAGACTTGGGCGCTGATCATATATATGATCAGCCTCTAGGGCATTGTCCTGCTTGATAGGGTAATGTCAATGTCCTTTCCATCTGCCATTCATGAGAGGCCTTTGAACCTAGTACCCTTTCTAATTCACCTGTTCTTTCACATTCTTTTATGATACATCGTCTCAGCCTTAAAAGTTTTTTTTTCTTTTGCTTCTTTCCTTCTTTCATCATGCTTATTTCTATCATATCTGTCATCTTTTTCAGTTTATTTTTTTTTTTATTCTAGTCTTCTCCTCTTCCTCATACTTCAACCCACCAATCATTTGTTCCTTTTCCTCCCCCCTCATACCCCCTGGCAACCCGTCTCCTTCTTCCTCGTGTCATCTCTTTCATGGTACTCCAAGGCTTGGGAAAATTCGTCCATCGGAATGAGGCCTTAATTGGATCTGAGAGTCTTCTTTCCATATTCTTCATATTCTTCTCTCTTCTATTTGAAGTCGATTGTCGCTGTAGAAGCTTCTATGTTTGTCTGCTCTCTCTCTCTCTCTCTCTCTCTCTCTCTCTCTCTCTCTCTCTCTCTCTCTCTCTCTCTCTCTCTCTCTCTCTCTATGTTCTTTTTATAATTACTTTTTTCATTAACTTCTTCCTGGATGAACTTTAAAAACGAGTAAGGATTTTCTTCTGCACAACTCCATTTTATAACTTTTTAAGAACTCATTTAAATTTCTCTGTACATTAGGAAGTTGAACATGGAAGTATTTTTTTCACGAATTGAAAATTGAGGTTAGATTTTCATTGCCTTTGATAGTAGATATTAAGTAATATCTCATAATATTGATATTCAGTATTGACAAAAGGACAACAAATGTAGACATGAAGCGTTTTCAAAATACTAAAACACTGGTATTTTAGACGAGTGTCAAGATGAACAAATTAAAAAGAAATAATTTCTTTTTCTGTAAATGTCGAAGAACTCTTTAACAACTAAATTCGGTTTAGGTGAGGTTTAGGATTTCATTCGCATATTGAAATCATGAATGGTCTTCGATAAGATCTGCCGAAATTTAGATCGATGAAAAGACGTGTAATGAAATCGTAGGATTCAATGGAAGAAAAAAATATTCTGCAAGTTTTATTGAGGATTGAAAACAATAAAGTTAGGCGTACGAAACCATCATTTGTGTAAAGAAAAAAAGTTTTATTTGAATAACTCCTGCATCAGACGCTAACTTTCTTTGCACATTCCAGTAAGTAACAAAGAATGTTTTTCATCAAGGGAGCCTGTTACACATGTTATTGCTGTTGCTATGCCAACGCAGGACACGACAGTGATCACAGAGGCTCTTGATGGTCCGTGACCGGAAACAAATACCCTCGAGAAGTAAGATATCTCGACCAAAAATATATCCAAATGAAATTGGAAGTCGGGAACTCAAGGACGTACTTCGGACAACGCTACAAAAGGCTGTCACTGAAGTGATCTCGAAAATATACTCGAAAAAATAGTTGTAATACTGATAACAAATACTGTACACGAGGCATCTTGGGACTCTTCTACAAGGCCTAATTTGGCTTAAGTCTCTCTCTCTCTCTCTCTCTCTCTCTCTCTCTCTCTCTCTCTCTCTCTCTCTCTCTCTCTCTCTCTCTCTCTCTAACTTGGCGAACTAAGATAAGAAATTAATACAAGTTTTCTTTTAAATAGAAAATCAGATATAAGAAACATATCTAGTATAGGGAGAAATGAGAGGTGAATAAAAGTTATATGCATCCAACAAACACTCATACACACACACACACACACACACACACACACACACACACATACATATATATATATATATATATATATATATATATATATATATATATATATATATATGTATGTGTGTGTGCAAGTGTATGTTAGTGAGGTATATAAGAATTAATAGTCGACAGTTATATGAGAGAATTGAAATTCGAACCTGTAGCTATTTTTGTACTCGTGTCTTCCAAGATCCTACCTCATTTTTACCAACCCCATTTCGTGATAACCTTTTTTCTACTTGGACCAATTAAATAAAATAATTCAATTGCCAGTTACAACAGGAACTCACACGCACGCGCACACACACACACACACGCACACACACACACACACACACATATATATATATATATATATATATATATATATATATATATATATATACATATATATATATATACATATATATATATATATATATATATATATATATATATATATATATATATATATATATATATATATATATATATATATATATATATATGAATATACGGAAGCCCTTCTACAACAAGTAATAGAAGAATTGTATGTTGGAACTCTTGAGGATATCTATACAAGAAGTACAGCAATCCTAAAACTACATAAACATCATGATAAAATTCCGATTGAGAAAAGAGCATGCCTAAAAATAGTTTTCAAGATTATGAATCACATGAGGAATTACAAAAGTTGATAGATGATTTTAATAGAGAAATTAGAAAATATGAGTAAATCTAAGATAATGTTCAATGAAATTGCGTTATAGACGAAGCTCTAGAGATTGTTAATGAATAGTCGTACTTAGGATAGACAGTGAGTCTTTTTCCTGGACACGAGACCGAAATTAAAAGAAGGATTAACCTGGGAAGGAGAGCATCTGGTAAATGAAAAGAGATTATGAAACGTAAAATGCCAGTTTCTCTAAAAAGAAAAGTATTTAATGAGATGGTCCTACCAGTATTAACGTATTCATCAGAAACTAGGAGCCTTACTAAAGCCTTAGATTTAGAACATAAGCTTAGTTACAACTCAAAGAGCTATGGAAAGAATAATGATGGAATAACACTAAGAGATAGAAGAAGAGCAACATGGATACGAGAGCAAACTACAGTAGAGGATATTCTAGCAACAGGGGCAGATATATAATGAGAATAATAAACAATAGATGGGCATTAAGAATAACAGAATGGGTCCCTAGAGATTGTAAAATGAAGCAGGGGAAGGAAGAGAATATATTGGACTGATGAACTAAGAAAATTGCGGGGGTAAAATGGAACAGAAAGACCATAAACAAACGTAAGTGGAAGGACGTCGGAGGCGTTTGTTTTGCAGTGAACCAGGAACGGGTGATGATGATGATATTTATTCTTTCCTGTCACGCTGATCGGCATTTTCAATCATGTCTACTTGGTCTCTCCCCATCTCATGGGTAGGGGGAGAAGCAATAGTCATTCTCTTGAGAGATGGAAGGGGGAGGGGGTGGGAAAGGTTTAATTTTTGTGCGTGTGTGTGCATAGCTATCTAAATATCTAGTCGTCGCTTTTGATCGATCGTGTACACTAGTGTTTACACACACACACACACACACACACACACACACACATATATATATATATATATATATATATATATATATATATATATATATATATATATATATATGTGTGTGTGTATATATGTATATATATATATATTTGTATTATTATTATTATTGTTATTACTTTCAAAAGCTACAACCCTTGTTGGAAAAGCAGGTTGTTGTAAGTTCAGGGACTTCAAGAGGGAAAATAGCCCAGTGAGGAAAGGAAACACGGAAAATTAAACTATTTTAAGAACAGTAATAACATTGAAATAAATATTTTATCTATAAACCACAAGAACTTCAACATTACAAGCGGAAGAGAAGTAAGATATTATGTCCGAGTGTGCCCTCAACCAAGAGAACTCTAACCCAAGACAGTAGAAGACCATGGTACTGAGGCTATGGCACTACCCCAAGACTAGAGAACGATGGTTTGATTTTGGAGAGTCTTTTTCTTAGAAGACCTTCTTACGGTCTTACCATAGCTAAAGAGCCTCTTCTACCCTTACCAAGAGGAAAGTGGCTACTGAACAATTACAGTGCAGTAACCCCTTAGGTGAAGAAGAATTGTTTGGTAATCTTAGTGTTGTCAGGTGTATGAGGACAGAGGAGAGAATATGTAAAGAATAGACCAGACTATTCGGTGTGTGGGAAGGCAAAGGGTAAATGAACCGTAACCAGAGAGAAGGATCCAATGTACTACTACCTGGCCAGTCAAAGGACCCCATGACTCTATCTCAAGTAACAGGTGGCTGGTGCCCTGTCCAACCTATATGTATGTGT
>NC_090732.1:120411750-120414250 GCF_036898095.1 Palaemon carinicauda | reverse complement strand
ATATCTGCAGAGTAATAGTATAGAGAAGTATGAAAAATATAGAGAGAAAAAGGTGGAAGTAAAGCGCAAGGTACGTGAGGCAAAGAGGGCAGCTGACCTGAGGTGGGGTCAGGGACTGGGTCAGTCATATGAAGAGAATAAGAAGAAGTTTTGGAAAGAAGTGAAGCGAGTAAGAAAGGCCGGCACAAGAATTGAAGAGACAGTGAAAGATGGAAATGGAAGGTTGTTAAAAGGAGAGGAGGCAAGGAAAAGGTGGGCGGAATATTTTGAAAGTTTGCTGAATGTTGAGGAAGATAGGGAGGCAGAGATAATTGCTGTTCCAGGTGTTGAGGTGCCAGTGATGGGAGATGAGAATGAGAGAGAGATTACAATAGAGGAAGTGAGGAGAGCACTAGATGAAACGAGAGTAGGAAAAGCATCTGGTATGGATGGTGTGAAAGCTGAGATGTTGAAGGAAGGGGGTGTGACTGTAATTGAATGGTTGGTGAGATTGTTTAATGTGTGTTTTGTGTTGTCAATGGTACCAGTAGGTTGGGTCTGCACGTATTGTACCACTATATAAGGGTAAGGGAGATGTGCATGAGTGTTGTAATTCAAGAGGTATTAGTTTGTTGAGTGTAGTTTGGAAAAGTGTATGGTAGAGTACTGATTAATAGGATTAAGGATAAAACAGAGAATGCAATCTGGGAAGCACAGGGGGGTTTTAGAAGAGGTAGGGGTTGTATGAATCAGATTTTTACAGTTAGGCAGATATGCGAGAAATATTTAGCAAAAGGTAAGGAGGTGTATGTTGCGTTTATGGATCTGGAGAAAGCATATGTTAGAGTTGATAGGGAAGCAATGTGGAATGTGATGAAGTTATATGGAGTTGGTGGAAGGTTGTTGCAAGCAGTGAAAAGTTTCTACAAAGGTAGTAAAGCATGTGTTAGAATAGGAAATGAAGTGAGCGATTGGTTTCCGGTGAGAGTGGGGCTGAGACAGGGATGTGTGATGTCGCCGTGGTTGTTTAACTTGTATGTTGATGGAGTGGTGAGAGAGGTGAATGCTCGAGTGCTTGGACGAGGATTAAAACTGGTAGACGAGAATGATCATGAATGGGAGGTAAATCAGTTGTTGTTTGCGGATGATACTGTACTGGTAGCAGACACAGAAGAGAAGCTTGACCGACTAGTGACAGAATTTGGAAGGGTGTGTGAGAGAAGGAAGTTGAGAGTTAATGTGGGTAAGAGTAAGGTTATGAGATGTACGAGAAGGGAAGGTGGTGCAAGGTTGAATGTCATGTTGAATGGAGAGTTACTTGAGGAGGTGGATCAGTTTAAGTACTTGGGGTCTGTTGTTGCAGCAAATGGTGGAGTGGAAGCAGATGTACGTCAGAGAGTGAATGAAGGTTGCAAAGTGTTGGGGGCAGTTAAGGGAGTAGTAAAAAATAGAGGGTTGGGCATGAATGTAAAGAGAGTTCTATATGAGAAAGTGATTGTACCAACTGTGATGTATGGATCGGAGTTGTGGGGAATGAAAGTGATGGAGAGACAGAAATTGAATGTGTTTGAGATGAAGTGTCTGAGGAGTATGGCTGGTGTATCTCGAGTAGATAGGGTCAGGAACGAGGTGGTGAGGGTGAGAACGGGTGTAAGAAATGAGTTAGCGGCTAGAGTGGATATGAATGTGTTGAGGTGGTTTGGCCATGTTGAGAGAATGGAGAATGGCTGTCTGCTAAAGAAGGTGATGAATGCAAGAGTTGATGGGAGAAGTACAAGAGGTAGGCCAAGGTTTGGGTGGATGGATGGTGTGAAGAAAGCTCTGGGTGATAGGAGGATAGATGTGAGAGAGGCAAGAGAGCGTGCTAGAAATAGGAATGAATGGCGAGCGATTGTGACGCAGTTCCGGTAGGCCCTGCTGCTTCCTCCGGTGCCTTAGATGACCGCGGAGGTAGCAGCAGTAGGGGACTCAGCAGTATGAAGCTTCATCTGTGGTGGAAATGTGGGAGGTTGGGCTGTGGCACCCTAGCAGTACCAGCTGAACTCGGCTGAGTCCCTGGTTAGGCTGGAGGAACATAGAGAGTAGAGGTCCCCTTTTTTGTTTTGTTCTTGTTGATGTCGGCTACCCCCCAAAATTGGGGGGAAGTGCCTTTGGTATATGGATGGATATACATCAACCACTTCCACTATTTAACATCCATATAAAAATTCATTACTCCATCTTCATCGTTTTCATTTACTCTTGTAACTTTCCTCTAACTTATATCAACCCTCAACTTTCTTCTCTTGGAGACTTTCAAAATTTTTAACCAGGCTCTGCATTTCACTTCACTCTCGCCAATCTGCATGGTATCGTTTGTAAACGACTTTGCACTTATAATATCTACTTAAAAAATCAAACTTTCAAACAATTATGTAAAACTTACAATGACGCAGGAGTTGAGTTGCTTACACCACCAGTCTCCCTCGATATTACGGGAAACTGATTATTGCCCGTGTGTGTGTGTATATATATATATATA
>NC_090732.1:120369250-120399250 GCF_036898095.1 Palaemon carinicauda | reverse complement strand
CCCACCTTTGGGATAAATACATTACCTAATTTGCTGTTATTGTTATGCTGTGGACGTGAAATTGAATGGTGTGCTTCTTAGAAAAACAATTTTGCTCACTATCATAACATTCCCTTTTCCCGTGAAATGTACCTGTATTCCCACCATAAATGCGTGCCTATAGTCATCCATTCGTTTTCGCGTGTTTGTTTGCCTAGGTTTTTTAATCACAGTTTCAGTTGTATGTTTTCTTATTACTCATGAATTAGGAGGCTCTCTCTCTCTCTCTCTCTCTCTCTCTCTCTCTCTCTCTCTCTCTCTCTCTCTCTCTCTCTCTCTCTTTTCCTAAGTTTGCAGAAGTGAGTCTGTAAAGTATAAGCCTGTCACCATGATTGCAATTCATCCTTAAATTCTTTTCCTTATAATATACAGTATGTGTGTCTAAGTATGTGCTTGTCACCAGATATTCTAAAACGGTAATCACTAGAACGCTGGTGATCATTAGGATGCCATCGAACAATGTCGTGGTTGATGACAGGGATGATAATGTGGTAGATCCTCGCTATTATCAGGCTCTCTTAACGAACCTTATTAATCCTCAAGTATTGGCTTTCTAATGACTGGAGACATGAGAAGATTTTAAAGCGTTCGAAGAAAAAGAGGAAATGCACAAAAGAAAAGAGTATGATTTCTGGGGTATTTTTTTTTCTTTGCCTAGGAAATATAAACTGCTCAAAGATATATCTTAATTAGATACCCACTGCTATCTAATTAGATTTTAAGTGCGTTAACTTATTCTATAACATGTTGCTAATGTGTTTTAGGACTACTGCTTCTTTATCTGTTCTAAGGCAACCTGTAATATTTTCTCAGTAAGTAATGTGTTTTAGGAAGCCTGCGTTGACATACGCACTGATAACACTTAACATTTTCTCAGTTGCTAATGAGTCTGAGGAAAACTGTTAACATAGTCTATGGCAACCTTTAGCCTTTTCTCAGTTGGTAATGTGTTTTAGGATGACTACGATAACATTCGTTGATAAACTAACATTTTATCAGAGGCTAACGTCTTATATCATAACTATGTTAACAAACTTTGTGATGATATATAACCTTTTAAAAATAGTTAACGTGTCTTAGATTGACTGCCTTCACATACTCTACGATAACATCTTACATTTTCTCAGTTACTAATGTCTTTTATGATGACTGCCTTAATATGCTCTATGATACTATGTAACATTTTCTCAGTTGCCATTGTCTTTTCTGAGGTTAATTGATGCAATTGTTAGTGTGAAATATGATCATTTGAATTGGACTATATATCATGACTACCTACTGTATACAGACATATACTAGAACACACACACACACACACACACACACATATATATATATATATATATATATATATATATATATATATATATATATATGTGTGTGTGTGTGTGTGTGTGTGTGTGTAACTAATGTATGTGCATACACACGTTCCCGCTTAGATATGTAGACATATCCATCCTATATATCTCAATAAACAGGACTGATTAGTCACCATTCAATATGATTCCGTACGAACCCGGCCAATGCAAACACGGTTACATACGAACAGGGCTAATTCATCCAAACCCTCCCCATATCAAGGTCTATAGAGTACCTGTATTCTATGTATTCTATAGACCTTGCCCCATATTATAATATCTAGCTGTCAAAGAAAAATAAAATTAATTGTTCACTACCATCTCCCTCTAGTTTGCTAGAAAGTAGCGCGACGCAGGCAGCCTCATTTCTAAAGACGTCTTTAAAAACAGGAAAGTTGTCTCCTTCTGTCATCGCTTTCTCTTTGGAAGAAAAATTCGTCTGACGAAGAAATAATACACCTTTACGCCTACACTTATAAGTAAATATACTGCATGTGTGTACGAAAGTTTGAATAGTAAATAGAAAGTCGCCATTATAACGCTCACTTTATTGGAGAAATATTTTAGCTCTAAGTATCGTAATCTTTTCAAAAAAAAAAAAAAAAAAAAAAAAAAACCTTTTCCATGAGAGCAGAGACGTCATGTAAGTCTGTGTGACCCGAGTACCCCATTATGAAATGGAAACAAAACACTGATGACAAAGCCAACTTAATTATCTCTCTCTCTCTCTCTCTCTCTCTCTCTCTCTCTCTCTCTCTCTCTCTCTCTCTCTCTGCTCTGCTCTAATGCATCCCGCCATCATTAACAAAGCTCAGCACATCCAAATGGGTCTTCTTAGGTAATGAGAGAGAGGAGAAATGCATTCCCGGAATACAGTGAAATCTCTGTGACTCGAGTGGCGTACTAAGCAGCTCGTAATGTTGTCAATGGAAGTTACACCAATCTGTACGAGTGGGGCCCTTCCAAGGGGGCGAGAGAGGTGGGACCATTCTATCCCCCTTACCAACCCATTTCGCCCGATGCCTCCCCAAGGGGTAATCACGTCATGCAATTCTGCTCTCGCTATTCCCAGGCCGCCTGTACGTCATTCCAACGGTTCCGTCGGAATGCATTCAGTTTAGCGCTTGTCAACACAACGTCAATCTGCTTTAGTCGTCCATGTCACTGATAACAGTTTAGGTTGGGGTTGGTCGATTATGACAGTTTTTGATTGGATTCTTATTTTTTTCAGGCCCACGCCATTTCTGCCGAGAGGAAGTACCTCCAAATAGTGTTTACTTTCACGTTCTCTACGAGCCTTTTTCGGAGGCTGTTGTTAGCTCATGCCCTTTTCAACCATGGTTGTAACCTACAATAGTTGTCTAACCACAAAAAAACATAATTCCATTTTTTTTTCTTTTTTCTTTTTTTTCAGTGAAGGCCGAATACATCTTAGGCCAAGCACATCTTACAGAAAACGGGCATGAGTCCCCCATCCTCTCCCCCTCCTTCCCCTTCCCCTTCCCCCAACCCCTCGTTATGATCGATCTTGGGCCCTCTCACTGGAGAGGCGATGCTGATAACCACAGGCACATCGTGATAGTGAATGTGTTGATATTTCCATTTCATTTGTATTTCGCCACCAGTGTTTAATTCTTACCCGATCATAATTCAAAATTGATTTATATTGTTTTTGACAATTTATAATGAAGGTTATAGTGATGTTATACTTGAATGAATATATAGCGTTCGAAAATTACTGTATATCGTTGCAATAGAATATTTTTTACATGAAAAGGAAAGAATATTGCCATGTTATTCCAATACCGAACCCTGGAGAAATTTTAGTTGCACGGTTTCTGGAACCATTCATTGATCTTGGCTCGTTAGCCTGGTGACAATTAGGATGGTTTCTCTTCTTTTTTTTTTATTGCTGCACTCAGCATTTATACATAACACGTAGAAAATATTTTATATTATTGTTGTTATTTAAAAATATTTTATATAGCATATTTCAGTTATGTTATGTGTAACGTTAAACATATTTTATATTATAGTTTATATTAAAAAAAATATATTCCCATATGATATATTCCAGTCATATGTGTAACGTACAAGATATTTTTTTATTATAATTGTTATTGAAAAGTATATATTTTTATACAGCATATTTCAGTCATATGTATAACATATTCATATTTCCGTGAAAAAGGCCTACATTATTTTCATCCTGTTTATTTTTCTTACTCAGTCTTCACTCATTGGGAATTATATGGTGGTAGTATCACAAAAGGAAAGTTAATTACGAAAGATTACTATTGTTTTTTATTTAAAAGCAAGAACGATCAGATTTCAAACCTCCGTCAATGAATATTGCCAGCATTTAACTAAGGTCTACGGACATCGCCTCCCACTTTTCATATGCTGACTGCACAGATGATGAAAAGTGCAATGTTCATCCAGAATCGTGATGTTGACCCGTATCACCTCCAAAATTTCATGGTTTCTTCCGATGCATAATAGCTATCCATTGTTAAAATTTTATGAAATTTCAATGTCAGTTTGTTTTGACGTAATCTTTAAATTGTGACAAATGCAAATCCGGATGTAGATTCCGGATCCGGTGCCGGGTCATCTCCAAAAGTTAATTGAGTCGTCCATGGCCTAAGATCTATCTGTGGTGGAAATTTCGTCAAAAACTGTCTATTTGTTGTGAAGTAATTTTTAAAATTGTGAAAAATGCATATCTGGATCCGGATCATCTCCAAAATTTAATAGAGGCGTCCATGACCTAAGATTTACCTGTGGTGAAAATTTCGTCAAAATTCCTTTCGTAGTTTAGTTGTGACGTAATTCTGTTTACAGACGCACAGACAAATAAATGAACTGACTCGAAAATATAACCTCCTTGACGGAGGTAATAAACCGACATAGTTGGTTTACCTGAACTGCCTACTCCCGAGATGAAAGAAGAAACAATACTTTCAATGACTGAATGAAATACAAAGCAATTGCTTCACTTACGATGATATGTATGCCACCATTTATTGTTAAGTGATGTGAACTTTCCGAGAAAAGAAAGACTTATTGATTCGAGTGACCTTCGGCGTAATTAAGTTCCTGGATAATCTTATTGATATAAATCATAAGGTATCGCATTCTCTTTCATGTGCAGGTATTCTTCCATTCATCCAAACCTATCATTTGGTAAGCACTAAAGCGATGTTACTATATTGTGTTAGGTAACGATTTTAATAACGGAATGGAATCTCGAAAGGTCAGCTTCCAAATCGATCTGATTTAATTGAATATCAGTTTCTTAACTCCCTGCTAACCTCCCGGACCTGTTGATAGGACTCATATTTCGCTCACAGTTGACTGAAACAAGTTGATTATTATTATTATTATTATTATTAATTGCTAAGTTACAACCCTAGTTGGAAAAGCAGATAGCTATAAGCCCAAGGCCTCCAACAGGGAAAATAGGCCAGTCAGGAAAGGAAATTAAAATAATTTAAGAACAGTGACATAAAAAAAAATATCTCCTATATAAACTATGAAAACTTTAACAAAACAAGAGGAAGAGAAATAGGATAGACTAGTGGGGCTGAGTTTACCCTCAAGCAAGAGAACTCCAACCTAAGACAGTGGAAGATCATGATAAGAGACTATGGCACTACCTAAGACTATAGAACAATGGTTTGATTTTGGAGTGTCCGTTTCTTAGAAGAGCTGCTTACCATAGCTAAAGAGTCCCTTGATTGGAATTATGAATAAAACAGAGAGCGTAATATTGTCATTCGAATTTTTAAAAGCGCACACATTAACAATATAGTTGATCTGTTGTATTCAGTACCTGAGTGTATACTGGTATACGATGTAAGGGAAAATACGAGTTAGGAAATACGCATTTTATGAATACGCTTCTATTTGCTAAACAATAATAGAGTTGAATCTTGCAAGACACTCCAAAGAAACATTCCTAGAGAAGTTCGTTTGCTTAGGCAAGCTCTTCAGGTAACTCAGTATTCTCCTGTACAAATAAACAAGATGAAAGAGAGAACTTTCGCTTATGTTTATGTTAAAAGTTAGTGCCTTTAAAAGTAGACTTTTGAAGTTATTCGATAATGAGATAAAGTTAAGACGTTGCTGAAGGCGAGGCAGAAGTCTGCTATAAAATCTAGAGATAGTTGAAAGGAAGAATGTTGGTAAAATGGGCCTTATGAAATGGCTACGTTTGCTTTAACAGACGATGACATTTGGGTAAATAGTTAATGTTCCTGGGGGCTGGATATCATCAATCTCAATGTTAAATTCTTAATGGATCCTAAAATTACGATTTACTCACAATTCGTAAATGCTTCTATTGGTTTATCCATCATTCATTCTTTTGTCATTTTTAACCAACGTGGATTTTTGACTTGACATATTACTTTCACTACTTTTTAATATCGTATCATCTTGGAAATCGTATTTTAAAAAAATGTAGATGACAGACAGAGTCAAGGTGGAGATAGCGGCCGAATATAAACATTTCCTCTTGTTTTCTTTCGATCTTTCTTTCGATCTTTCGATATTTTAAAAAAAAACTTTTACATAAATTAATGGGGAAACCTCAGCTTTTTCCCCCCGTACGAAAGTTAAAATATATATTCCTGGACGCTCTTAAACAGCACTAAATTCTGTGCTTCAGGTCTCGGCCAGGAAAAATCGATAGGTTACTTTGAGAGCCAAGAATGACCCGAGCTCAAGTAAATCTTCTTGTAAAGTAAAAAGTGACTTGAGTAAGGGACGCAGATGTATTTGAAGACGCAAGCAAAGTTTCCTCTAAAATAACTTCTTGAATCGAATGCTGGGTGTTCAAAGCTAAGTAAATCTCTTTCATAATTTCTTTTTATTTCTTCAAAAGTTCGTTTGAGCCTCGAGAAGTATTCCGTCATGGTTTATGTATTTTACTCCTTCAATAGTTTTCCTAATCCCCCACGGGCCCACACCTCCTCTTCAACATTGATCCTTATATATTTGTCCAATATTCACAAGTCATGATTTGTTCACTAAGCATCACCCCTTTCTAAGATTATATGAATAATCTATTCAATATTTACATAATAGAATAGTCGTCTTTATAGATTGCAAGTTGGGAGAAAATACAGAATTGACAAAGGAATTAATAAGGCATACAAATCTTTTAAAGTCAAAAAGTAAAAAATAATTCAAGAGAAATTCTACAGTTTAATAAAGCTTTCTCGTTAAAGCAAACTAAATAACATTTTATTAAATGAAACTGATATGATGATCATCCGTTCTCTGTTAATTCTATCCTTCTAAACGAATGCCTCTGTAGTTTCCGATTTCCAATAACAACAACATACAGCAATTGGATTAATTTAATGAATTCATTATACAAGACTAACAGTTTATTTATTTTATTTTTTTTTTTTTTTTTTTTGCCTGGAAACAGTCTGCCTGAGTTTATGTTCCTTTCCATAACCTAGTATATAATTGTCTTTATTAAAAATATACAGTTCGAGCTTCAAGGACTCTTTATTCAAACTCCGTTTTAATGTCCAGATGATGTTGGTAATTATGTAATGCTATCCGTACTGTAATGTATATGACATTTTGTTCTTTGCTTTTCACAAAAGAAGTTAGCCATGGTCTATAACCATTCAAATCTCTTAATCTATAAATATTATTGATCGATGAATTTTTGTGTTATGAATATTGATATTGAAATGATCATAGACATGCAAACTCGCAATCACATGATAGGTTGTTTAAAGGTTGCTCATGAAGGGCAGTGACAAGGAGCAGGAACAATGCTCTAGATAGAGACTGACATATTCAAATGATCAGCACCCCAAGACCCTTCTCCACCCAAGCTAAGACAAGGGAGGGCCAGGTAATGGCTGTTGATAACTCAGCTGGTAGACCTACAGGTTCTCTAAAACCACCCATCCTTAACTCACAAAGATGGTAAGGTGCAGACGCTACGAAAAACTATCGAGCTTGAGCAAGTCTCGAACCCAGTCGAGCAGATCACGAGACAGGGAAGTTTCCATTTGGCTACCAAAACTAAAGTTTGTGCAATGCAAGTGAAAATTGTTAGGTATGTAGGCAGTAATTAGTTTTGTGTGAAAATTGGTGTGAGACAATGGTTTGTTATGCCTCTGTGGCCATTCAAAATTGCTATGGATTTAATGATGCAAGAGATCAAAGAAAGAACAGTGGATGTAGGCCTGAAGCTGCTAGATAAGAAAAGTAACTCTGAATGAGATGTGGAATAGTAGACTAATACCAGTGAAATTACCACGATTAAGAAAAGTGTATAAAAAGGCAGTATCTGGTAAGATAGTTAATGGAAATGTGCAATATGGAGTAGTGAAGGTTACCATGGATGGCGGAAGAATAGAATTAATTCATCTATTTAAATATCTTGGAGTAGATATAAGAAGTGATGGCAAGATAAGATGAGCCATGAGAACTGATTGGTAGTAGTATATATTATGCAAAAGACTGGTAAGAGACTTGAATTGTCTGTAAAAGTCAAATTGGTCATATATGAAGTGATTTTTTTTTATCCAGCTTTCCTTTATGGAAGTGAAATATGGATGTTAATATGAATGAGAGAAAACAAGATTAAAACTGCAAATGGGACTATTTTACTGTTGTAGTATATGTGCTTTTGAAGAATTGATAGGGAGATGAATGTGGAGACAGAAAAAAGATTAATGCAAATGAAAGGATAGTTAATAACATTTTGAGGTGGCTGAGACCTGTGGGGTAAATGGGTGAAACTAAGTTTGTGAAAAGAGCGTATTAATCGGAAGAGCTAGGAGGTAGGAGGAGATGAAGGCCTAAAATAAAATTGGATGGATTTCAAGAAAGACGAATTGGAAAGGCAGGGCTTTGACATTCAAAATTCGTGAAAGTTTGTGCAAAGTAGATGTGAATGGGGCATCTTGTGGAGGTAGTTAAAGCGCTGTGTATAAGATTGCTTTTTAAGAGTTTGAACCTGTCAATATACTGTTTTTCTTTCTTCTTTCTATTTTTTTAAACCTAGCAGTTGATAGCATTTGCAGCTGGGTGGAATGGTAGATGGTAGGCGTAATGCTCTACCACGTAGTCACGTGAACACATTAGGTGATTGCATCCTGTCTTCGTTGAGCATTTTGTTATTTCTATTTTCCTTGCATGTGTATTCTTGTTTCTTTCCGTTATATCTGCTAAAAATAGGGAGAGGTTGAGTTGTTTTCATTGAATTGATATTCATAGCTGACAGCTGTTTCTCCGCCGTGTAATTTTATCACGACTAAGAAGCCGATACATGATTAAGGTTTAGGTTTAGATTTATTCGGTTGTATTCTAGCATGGATTATAAGTGCAATAAGCTGTGAAATCGGGTAGGAGGACTGGCGTGAAATTTCAGTGTTTGAAAAACCAACAGATACTAAATATGCATGGTTGAAAATACACAATATATTTACTTATTATTACGCTTTTGAAAAAATAGGAGATACCGCTAAGTAAGTAGGGAATTTCGCTAAGTTGTTGTGTTGTCTCATCCTCAATTTGGTTGCCTGTCAGTTGAGGAGTCAAAGGACCGTTAGTAAGTCATTGTCCGATATATTTGGAATTTTGGATATAGCTTAGGGAAGGGGGTGTAGGATAATTGTGGTTGTCTTACCTTTGGGCGAGATTTGTTTGGTAATGATGTATAGATGGAAATTGGTATTTGTTTTAATGTTGAGTATTAGCCTTTGCAATTTGATGCTTATGGTTTCCGTTATTTGCGGACGTTAGAATTGTTAATTCTCTATTATCAATTTTGCGCCTTCTATTAATATCTAGAGTCAGAGCTTTTTTCGCGATATATTTCATTGACCTGGTTACGGTGATGTATTGAAACACCACCCCAGGATAGTGTTAGTAAATCTATTATTGTTTTTATGTAGGGTTTGGGAAGTACTTTGGTAGTCACTTTTCCACATCATTCGTACGTTGATAGGGTAGTGTCGCAGTAGATCCGTTAGGCGTTGTAAGCGTTATCTTATGGTTAACCATACCTCTCTTAAATTCGTCAGTAAGTGGAGGAAATATTTCTCTAATTCTCTGTCGTCTAATTTCAAGTGCTTGCAAAATGGATCAAAGTATTGATTACCAATTATATATGAAAAGCCTTATGGCACGTCTAATTCATGGGCACTTGGCCTTTAATGCCAAGAGGAATCTGGTGTAAGAGATAATGGGTGACAATTAGAAAAGGATTTCAAGGCAGTTAGACACTTATCCCTGAGGAAGTAGCTTCCTTAAACCATTTTCTTGGTAAGCTAATAGAATGCCTTATACCTAATTCAGCCAAATGCGCTTTTGATAAGACTTTTGAAACATAAGGACCTGTGATATTTCTGAACAACTTTTCTGAAGATTGATGTTTACAAAACATTGCTCACGCGAATTAGGCTTTGGATAGACTAATTCATTCTGTCACTTGTTGAACAAAGAGAGAAAGAGAGAGAAAGTACCCTTGTGATGATTAAACCAGTCCCCAACTTGAAAATAAGATACCCCCGAACATCTCTGCTGTGATTGCTTATGACGTCGTTCACGGAAAATATAGCCTGATGATGAAGCTGCCAAATTTGAAGTTAATTATTGGTGCTGCAATTATTCATAAGGATATTACTTATGTGATGAGTAGTAAGGCTTCCAGAGAAATGAACGTAAATACGGGTGAAGGAGAAAACATATATATATATATATATATATATATATATATATATATATATATATATATATATATATATATATATATATATATATATATATATATATGTGTGTGTGTGTGTGTATACATATAGATATATTTATACACACACATATATACACTCATATATATATATATATATATATATATATATATATATATATATATATATATATATATATATATATATATATCAAACAACTATGAAATTCTAAAGTTTATGAAGCCTGTGGATGCCGAAAGACAGCCTGAACACATTATTATATTCATGGTCGTCCTTGTGGATCAAAAACGTAATAACAAGGTTTATCTCCAAACAAGGAATAGTAATAGATTTTTATATCTCATTATAATAAGACTTTCTTTCATTTCTAGAAAAGGGAACGCGCATCTGGTGATACAATGCACGGCATCAGATTTAGATCCGTAAGATTTAGGTTAAAAATGTAGGCACAGAAACTTAAAAAAATGTTTTACACAAACATTCATTACAAATAAATGCTTCACCTTTTCTTTCAATTTTTTTACTCTGTCAGACATTAGAGCGGGGTGTCTCTCTCTCTCTCTCTCTCTCTCTCTCTCTCTCTCTCTCTCTCTCTCTCTCTCTCTCTCTCTCTCAGCGCAGTGGTTCTTTGAGTATTTCACTTATTCTCACTCTCTCTCAGCGCAGTGGGGCTTTGAGTATTTTACTTATCTCTCTCTCTCTCTCTCTTCTCTCTCTCTCTCTCTCTCTCTCTCTCTCTCTCTCTCTCTCTTGCTTTACCTCTTCCTGAGGTATATATTCTTTTTCATAATATTTCCCGGGCCTCGCTTTGAAGATGAAACTTGCTTACGACTCCACGAAATAGAATCACCTCTTCTGGTTTTGTGAGATAGCGCGAATGAAAAATCCCGAGCAAAAAATGCTACGGCACAATGCATGTGGGTTACATAACTGAATTCATAGGCCATTGTTAGAAGGCAAATAATTTACACACACATTTATTTATGCTGTGCATCTGTATTGTATAGGCTGTAATATATAATATATGTGTATGTGTGATATATATATATATATATATATATATATATATATATATATATATATATATATATATATATATATATATATATAATATATATATATATATATATATATATGTGTGTGTGTGTGTGTGTGTGTGTGTGTTACCGTCAGAGTCTATAATCATGTAATTCATGAGATGACTAGTGGGTTCATGAAATAGCCAAAATTATCAGTTAAAGTGTATGATATTATAAAATTATATAGTTTAACTAGCTATTTCATGAAATCCCAGACGTTGATCAGGGACAGTATATAATTTGTATGCTAATAATGGTCATAACTCTAGTGCAGCCTTTCAGTTACCCAGAAGTCTTACTTTAAGTCCTGCTGGTTGTCTTTGGTACAGTTATTCAGTGCAGTTATTATTCTGATTTTATTCTTTCAATCTATTTCACTTAAAATTGGAAGGTATTAATGCAAAGTTCTTAGCAAAACTAAACGAGGTGCTGTCAACGGTACTTAAGCGTCTGAATATAAATATGAAGCACTTTTTGGAAAATAAGGTGCCCGCAGGCTTGAAATCCAAGGAATTGACAAGTTAATTTTTACTTTGTGCAGCAATGAGGATGCCATTAGATGTTATGTGACTGAGGATGAATTATGAGATATTCTGTATTGAACACGGAAGTCGTGATAGTAAACAAAAGTTATAAAAATGTAACAACAACAAATTTCCTTGTTATTACAGTGTTGTGAAATATGTATAAGAAGTGGTATTTAGAAAGGAATAACTGTTAAACCAATGGCATTTACGCATTATAGCAGCTGATGCCAGTTACTTGATCGACCTGCAGTCCCAACTTTATGATAAATACAAATCTATTTTCGTCCACCAGGACCATTTAACAAAGTGCATACCTTTTGACCTTTTAACATCTAAAAGACTGATGAAGTTGCTTATAATTTAGTTGATGGTTCTGTTGTTTTTGGGGCATCATGTGTGTTACAGTCTAATAATGGGAGCGAGTTTTTCAATTCTATTATTGGTGGCTTAAAACTGGTAAGGCCCGAATTGCATATTGTTCACGGTAAACCCTGACTCAGCCAAAGCTAAGGAAGCGTAGAGCGGGCTAACTAAAATGTTGAAAAATAATGCTAATTACTTTCATGAGTGACAATGTAACTACCAAATTGAGTGAAGGACTGCGTGTTTTAAAACAGTTGTAAGTGCGATCACAATATTCCTTATGCCATAAACAATTTATTACACCTCAGGATACTCCACCAAAAACAATTCCTATGCAAAGTGTGGCCACGTAACAAGCGCTTGGGCGTGGACAAGGTTTCGTTCGCTGCCACTGTACTCTAACGCGCCAAACAAAAAGGTGTCTCTGCTTCAAGAAAAGGATCTTGTACCACTCAAAATGTCACGAACGTCGTCCTTGTTGCAATAAGTGAGATCTATTATATTTTATATGATTGACGAAAATTCAATAAATATGTATTAATGATATAATAGTCTTTTTTTATATAGTTTACCTGATTAGCGTTCGTCATTTCATGTAATCCATAGTTATTTCATGAAGTAACTAGTTAGTTTATATACAGAAATGTCTTATATATACTTTAAGTAAGACACCCCTTTATTTCATGAACTCGCTAGTTATTTCATGCATTACCTAAATTATAGACTTTAACGGTGACACATGTATATATATATATATATATATATATATATCAGTGTTTATACATTTGTACCCATATATGTAGATATGCATATATATTTATAAACGTATTCATTTCTTTATATACACGGCTTTTACCCATAAAGTGTTGCAGTTTCAAATTCCAGTTAGTACCTGTATTTTTGGATGGGGTTCCTACCCCATGCTGATATTGAAACCTCCAGCCATAATTTTACCATAATATTTATGTGTAATTCCAACAGAGACACAATGGCTCCCACCGGTGCATGTAATATTATACATTGACAACATTCCTACACGCATACAAACACACACACAGAGACGAGTAAGTGTGTGAGGAAAGCTGAGGGAAGGCCCTTAGTGACATTTTATTTTGCAAGGTGCATTATGATGCCCCTTCGTTGTTATCCTCACATTTCCCTTATCTCTCGTAGTTTATCAGCTATCTTTATCTCAATTGACATTTTATGAAACAGGACAAAGACCTGTGATTATGAAAATATTCTGGAGGCTAATAAGGAAAAAGCTCCTGTATTTTCAGGTAGTTTAATGGTTTCTTAAGAGACCTAAAATACCTAATTATAAGAAGTATGAGATTCAAATGGAAAATTTTCAATTGCGTCCATTTAAAAACTGATAAAAATTATTGCCATAAACTTCCAAATCTGAATAACTTAAATAATTTCCCCTACAGATTCAATTAAGAAAGTATAGAGTAAACATCAGATATAATAATTACTCAAAATTATAATTTTCTTTGCTTATGATATTAAATCATGAGTGTGTCAAATAAAGCATTTTTGGCAATACTGACTGAATTCTTTCTTACAAGTTAGCGACACTGAAAACTGATGCAAACAAGCAATGTGACATATTGTCTTCTTAATACATGGGTTGAGTGAGAATGGAATAACAACTATGTTTGCCTGGCAACATTCAACGAAATTGCTTTTGAGCCTTTCACTCGCGAAACTACTTACGAAATATGTTCAACTAGATATATGAGTCATGGCATAATGTATGTCTTAATTTGCATCCACAAATATACATTATGCATCATAATTCTATAAAGTTTTGGCTAGAAATCATTACTAACCTTTATCACAAAATTTTACTCTCTCTCTCTCTCTCTCTCTCTCTCTCTCTCTCTCTCTCTCTCTCTCTCTCTCTCTCTCTCTCTCTCTCTCTCTCTCTCTCAGTAAAATATGGTAAGAGCATATACATTAGGTTAAAAGCCTTATATGAATTATATAGGTCATATTTTCTTAAGGATATGAGCTGTTAGTTGCTTTAGATAAAAAAGAAAAACTTGAATCACGATAGATGTGTTGCTTTGATGTAATCGTCTTTGAAGTATTATACGGGTGTTGCTGACGGCATTAGCATTGTGGGACTTAGAAACAAAACAAAAAATTTAAGGAACATTTTCTAGTATTATAATATTTATGGGCAACAAGCAAAACAGTTTTTCTTCAGTGAAAAAAAAAACGTCTTCCGTAAATTGCGAGATTACCTTCCATGTGGTGGAGATTTTGGAGAGGCCGGGGATATCCTCCTAGTGACTTTAACTTAATCCTATTACCTCCCCTCCTTATCATGTCTTACATATTAAAATTTTCATGTATTTTTCATGTCTGTTTTTCTACAATATATCTCATTCTCGCCCATTATAATTTGTAAAGAAAAACCCTGCCATAAAATTATTCAGCCATTTGCATCATGAAATTCTTTCGACTATAAGGTAGTGGGCATCCTCGTCACTTCATGTCTATTTAATTTTCCTTTTTTTATTTATTCTAAATCCACAAACAATACAGGAAATTTCCCTAGCAGATATTTTAGGTATCAACGACATCGGTGTGAACACCAGCATACTGTCATTGCAGTGAACCATAGTTGGTTCAAGTACTGGTTATGTTAGAAGAATGTGAGTGAAGTCATTTCCCTCTATCGTTGCTGTGTATCGCCCAAAAAAATGTTCTTTCCCTAGTTCAACTATTTATTTTCAAGTCTGACATAAAACCAATAATTATCATAATTTACTGCCCCCCAGAAAAATACCCTTTTCAAGATAAAAACACAAACAGGATTAGAAAAAAGAATCCGGGGCCGCATCTGGTTCTGGTCCCATCTCAAAATCTAATAAACTCTGTCTTGGTTTACATAACGTTCCTTTATAAAATTCATTGAGATCCAAAAATTACTTGTTGATATATATATATATATATATATATATGTGTGTGTGTGTGTGTGTGTGTGTATAATATTTGTGTGCCTTGGGTCACCCATACTAGGTTGGTTTGCTGTGAGCGATCAGACGTCTTCCACCATCTCAAATTCGCAGTGGCCAGCGGGGTGATGAAAACTGACCAAACCCCAGACGTGAATGAAAATATGTCTAAGGCCTTTGTCCTGCAGTGGACTAGAAACGGCTGCATTTGTTGTTGGTACCCTGTTGGTAACGTCCTTGCCTAGTGATTGCCAGACTTGGGTTTGAGTCTCTCTCAAGCTCGTTAGGTCCTTTGGTCGCTGCAACCTTACCACCCTTGTGAGCTAAAGATGAGGGCTTTTGTGAAGCCATAGGTCTACCTGCTTAGTCACCAGCAGCTATTGCCTGGCCTTCCCTGGTCCTTGCTTGTGTGGAGAGGGGGCTTGGGGGCTGATCATATGTATATATGGTCAGTCTCTAGGGCATAGTCCTACTTGCTATGGCAATATCACTGTCCTTTGCCTCTGCCATTCAAGAGCGGCCTTTAAAACGTTTAAAACCTTTTGCTGTTGATGTATATATATATATATATATATATATATATATATATATATATATATATATATATATATATATATGTGTGTGTGTGTGTGTGTGTGTGTGTGTGTGTGTGTGTGTGTGTGTTTGTGTGTGTGTGTATTGCAAGCAAAACATGCGTTCGTGGCTGGGTAACTTTGGCAACTAAGAAAAGGATAAAATGTAATATAACAATGATATTATTAGAACCGTATAACAGTATATGTAATAAGTATAAGAAATAAAGCACAGCATACGAAGATGCCTTCTTAAAATGTTGAAAATGTGAACTTAGAATGAAGCACTTGGATTGTTGTTATGAAGTATATACGTTACCCTTTTAGGTTTTTGCAGATCTCTCCTGAATTAGACAAGACTGAGTTGAAGACGCCGGACATAACTAAGGAAACGTGTGAAACATCATAAGCATAAAACACCGTGCAAGACATACTTTAGGTATTATCATCATCATCATTGTTATTATTATTATTATTATTATTATTATTATTATTATTATTATTATTAGCTAAGCTACAATCCTAGTCGGAAAAACAGGATGTTATCGGCTTAAGGACTCCACCATGAAAAACAGCCCAATGGGAAACGAAATAAGGAAATACTGTGCCTGAGTCTACCCTTTAGCAAGGGAACTCTGCCCCCAAGACAGTGGAAGACCATGGTACAGAGGTTATGACACTACCCGAGAATAGAGAACAATGGTTTGATTTTGGAGTGTCCTCCTCCTAGAGGAGCCGCTTACCATAGCTAAAGAGTACTGTCATATAAGGGGAAAGTAGCAATAGAGTAATACTGTGATTATTCCCCCTCGCTGAAAATCATCACCTGGTTTCTAGAATAGAACTCCTTTCATTTACAGTAAGCCGTACTTTAATCAGCTTCCTGTAGACTTAAATCCAGATAATAGATGGCACAATGCAACTTAGTTTATAAATGAAAGCAGGAATTCTATTTTATTTCTGGGAGTTTAAAATTTTGAGGTCGTTGTTAACCAGTGAAGAAAGGGCATGTTTTAGAAAGATTGAAAATATAAACCAAAATCTAATTCATTAGATTTATATAAAAACCAATATTCATCCTGTTCTCAATGTTTGTGAGTAAAATCTTATGCTTAAAATTTCAAAGAGATAGGACCAAAAAAAAAAAAATGACAAAGAGATACTGTCGAATGTTTCGCACCAACTACAACTTCGGACCAACATACATACATACAGCTGAAGGGACCTGACTTCAAGATAAACTTTGTTTCCTAAGGCATTAAAACTTTGGTCAGTTTAACTGAATCCCCCAAGTCATCCTTCGCTCAGTACAAATACTTTTCAGCGCCTCACTCCAAGAAAAATGAAGAATATTGATATGTATATTGCCAAGTGCCATCTGCATAAGAAAAGAATTCGTCGAGTACCATCTTATATATAATGGATATGTCAAGCGATGCTCCCCAGGCCTTTTGTGCTCGGAGGAGTTTCGGATGAAATTGAAATTCGAGAGACGAAAGACTTCTCGTTGTTAGTAAGGATCCAAATCATGTTATTCGAAAGAGGAGAAAGAATCAAATGACTCTAGACACGGATGATTAGATGTAAATCAATTCAAAACTTTCTACGATGAAAGTTCGAAGCTTAAAATGAAAGTAAGTTGTTACTTCAAGACGAGATAGGTTATCTTTGCCTGGTACTTGAGCAAAAGACCCAGATAAGAAGGAAGAGCTTAAAATTACGAATTACGAATGAGGTCCGAAGAATTTAACATACTTAGATTTGGAAGTATATTATAATTAGAAAAGAAATCAAAAGTGTATATCTTAATTGGTAGATACATTTAAAGTTTTTTCTTATGAACACTAATTAAATTACTATTATATCCTTTCGGTAACTATAGTCAATTCTATTTAGTGAGGCAGATTTGCACCGACTCGCAGGGGTGCTCTTTTAGCTCAGAAAAGTTTCCTGCTCGCTGATTGGTTGGACAAGATAATTCTAACCAATCAGATAGCAGGAAACTTTTCCGAGCTAAAAGGGCACCGGTGCGAGTCAGTGCAAATACGCCTCATTAAAAAAGTTTTAGTATAGTCGAAGATAAAGGTTAAAGGATTCAGCAGTAATTACTGAGCTGACGAGAAATAATACAGGAAAAAAAAGATAGCTAAAAGAAAGGAACTGTCTTTGGCCCAACAAAGACTTGACTTCCATCTCCCCATTCTTTTCCTTAATACCAGTGTATCTGTATCCCATTGTCTATCCTGATGGCGTAGTTTAGACCCTAGTTTTTGTAACAACAGATCCAGGTCATCTCGGAGCCAGAATCCTCATTCTGAAGATTAGATTCGTTGCTTCCGGAGGTAATATACATGTTTGGGACGACAGTGAGAGAGAGAGAGAGAGAGAGAGAGAGAGAGAGAGAGAGAGAGAGAGAGAGAGTTTGCGTAATAAATCAATACCAAGACTAAACACGAAGCATTAGGTAGGTTTTCGCAATCTGCAACGAAAGAAAGAATCATAATTATTTTCATGTTGAATACAAAATATTTTGAAGTTCAACGTTAATAATGATGTAAGTTCTCGGAGTCTCAGCACCACGGATATATTTGAAATGTGAATAACGTTTCGAAATAAACTTCAAGGAAAGATACATACGAGCGACTCTTGATCATAAAAAAGTATAAAGAATTTAAAGAATGATACGAAATAACGATGTGGAAAATGAAAGTTTAGTTTCAATAAAATTCAATGACCTGGGAAAGTCCGTTATAGGGTATATAATGTAGTTACAGGAAAATTAAAAAAAGCTTTAACAAGATTACGTAGAGGAAGAATGGTCATTCTAAAGGAATTATTTTCCATGTTTACTTAATTACGCTATTTACAAAGTTATAGTGATAAATCAATTGACGGAAACTTGGTTCATATTGTTTGAAGCTTCCTGCCTAACAATCCCAATATAGGTTATCATATCTAAGAGCATATCAATATTTTACGGTATTTCGATTATTTCCTATTTTTATTTTTTTCATGTATTCGTGTGATCACCTTTATTACTAGTGGTAATTCAGGTATGTTGTTTTTGGTAAAAGAGATTAATGGTAAGAGTTATACCACTAATTGCAATTGACAATGAATAGCTGCTTTTACTGAAGAGTTATTTATTTCTGAATACACCATCGGTCAATTCACTAAGTAACTAACATATTTTGAGTCAAGTAAAATATTAACATTATATCAGTAACCTAATCATATTAGTTTTCTGTTAATAACAATTTCATATGAAAATCCTAATTTATCCAGTGCTTCAATGTTTCATGAAAAGCCGACAAGTTTTCCACAAACCAACAAGAAAATCAATTTAATGTTAATATTCGTTAATTTTTTTAAGAATATAATATCAATAATTGGACTCAAAAGACACATTGTTGCTGTTTTCAAAATTATTGTTTTATGGGAAATTATTTTGAAAAAATATATGGTTTCCACTGGAAGTCGGAAGGGAATAAGGGGATATAATTTTCTTAATCCTTGTATATGAGAAATATCGGACTGGAGAGACTGACACAGAAAATAATCCTCCATGCTTAATCAAAGGAAAACTTATAATGCAGCGGGGGAAGAAATTGCTGCGAGTGGTTAGTGCTTTATATATATATATATATATATATATATATATATATATATATATATATATATATATATATATATATACTGTATATATATGTATATATACATATATGTACATATATAGATAGATATATATATATATATATATATATATGTATATATATATATATATATATATATATATATATATATATGTGTGTGTGTGTGTGTGTGTGTGTGTGTGTGTGTAGGTAGGTAGTAGGTTCGCCAAGGCACCAGCCACCTGTTGAGATACTACCGCCAGAAAGTTATTGGGTCCTTTGACTGGCCAGACAGTACTACATTGGATCCATCTCTGGTTACGGCTTATATCCCGTTGCCAACACATGCACCGAATACACTGAGATTAGCAAACAATTCTTCTTCGCTCAATTTCAGTGGCTCCTTTCCTCTTGGTAAGGGTAGAAGAGACTCTTTAGCTATGGTAAGCAGCTTTTCTAAGAAAAAGACACTCCAAAATCAAACCATTGTTCTATAGTCTTGGGTAGTGCCATAGCCGATGTACCATAGCACACTATTCTATCATATTTCTCTTCCTCTTGCTTTATTGAAGTTTTTATAGTATATACATGAAATATCCATGTTGTTACTGTTCTTAAAATATTGTTTTTCAATTGTTACTTCTCTTGTAGTGTATTAATTTCCTTGTTTGCTTTCCTTGGCTATTGGTCTATTTTTTCTGTTGGATCCCTTGGGTTTATACATATATATATATATATATATATATATATATATATATATATATATATATATATATATATATATATATATATATACCTGTATATTAGTAATTGAAGAGGAGGAAGGACCTGAAAAACAAAATATTCACTTTTTACTTATCCTTCCTTCACCTTAATTGACTTCTAACATTTCCCATACTTCAATGATATATCGCTAATATATGTAAATAAATATATACACACACACACACACACACATATATATATATATATATATATATATATATATATATATATATATATATATATATACATACATATATGTATGTGTGTGTTGATCTACCGGAATCCAGACATAGATGATTCTATCTTCGATTGTCTTCTTACCATTATGGCTAAGATACAAGAAGATGATAGAAAGGCTTCTTTTGTCTTTGTTGGTGATTTTAATGCTCACCATAGGGAGTGGTTAAGTTCTATCTCTCCTACCGATCGCCATGGCTTAGAGCTTTAGACTTTGCCTCTGAATCAGGCTGTGAGCAAATCATAAATGAAGCTACTCACAGGTCTGGTAATTGCTTGGACCTTGTATACACTGACTCCCCTGGCGTTATAACTGGTAAGGTTGGTTCTCCAGTCGGGACATCTGATCATGCCTTGATTTCATTATTAGTGAAGACTGAGCAGCCTGTCCCTGATATATCATATTCTTGTAAAATTTATATGAAATCCCAAGCAGACTGGAATGGGATTTTGCATGATCTTTTGTGCTTGAATTGGTCACAATTATATAATAGTGTAGATCCTGTTGTCCCTTTGAATGAGAATCTAGTCAACATACTTGATAGGCGTATCCCTTCTCGTGTGCTAAGGTACCGAGTGAAGGACAAACCGTGGTTCAATGATGATTGTAGACGTGCTTTTTTGAAGAAGCAGGAGGCCTATCAACTTTGGAAGGGTAACAGATCAGATTTGACCTGGAACAACTATACTCAGCTTCGAGCTTTTGCTCAGAGAGTTTATGCCTCAACTGAAAAGGAGTACAATTTAACCATAAAAGAAACACTTTCTGGTACAACTCAGGAACATAAAAAGTGGTCTACCATTAAATCTGCACTCTTTGGTGTAGATGCAACAGTTCCTCCTTTACTTAAACCAGATGGTTCAGTCACTCACTGTCCAAAGGAAAAGGCAACCCTTTTGGCTGATGTTTTTGACAGTAAACAGAATAATAAAAAACTTGAACTTCCTCATTCCTGTTTTCCTGAGGCTAAACTAACTAGTTTAGCTTTTCGATCTCGTGAGATTAAAGCTCTGTTGATGGACAGACCCAAATGGTATTTTTCCTTTGTTTTTTATAAAGACAGCAGATTTCTTAGCTCCAAAGTTATCTGTTATTTTGCGCAAGTTAGCAAGAAGAGGAGCTTTTAGCACTAGTTGGAGAATTGGAAATGTTACTCCTCTATGTAAATGTGTTTGTGGTAGCTCAAGTCCCACTGATTACCGCCCAATTTCCATAACTCCCATATTATCTAAAGTTTTTGAACGTCTTCTGGCAAAACGTCTTAATAGGTTTGCTGAAGGTAATCATCTACTCCCTAGTTTGCAATTTGGTTTTCGTAAAGGCCTTGGAGCATGTGATGCCCTTCTTACAATCTCCAATGCTGTACAGAAATCCCTTGATTGTGGTCGGGAAGTTCGTATGATTGGCCTTGATTTTAGTGCTGCCTTTGACCGTGTTAATCATGAGGCCCTTGTTTTCAAACTGAAACAGTTGGGAGTGGGTGGGTCATTTCTTAGCATTATTATTGATTTTTTAAGTAATTGATCTCAAAGAGTTGTTGTTGATGGGCACCATAGTGATTATAGGAATGTGATATCCGGTGTTCCACAGGGTAGTGTTCTTGGCCCATTACTTTTCATTCTAAATACACATGACATGTGGTTTGGCCTAGAAAACAAGCTTGTTGCATATGCAGATGATGCTACTCTCTTTGCATCAATTCCATCCCCTGAATGTAGAGCTAGGGTTGGTGAATCCCTTAATAGAGGTTTAGCTAGAATTAGTGCATGGTGCAAATTATGGGGTATGAAGTTGAATCCTAACAAAACTCAAAGTATGATTGTAAGTAGGTCAAGGACAGTGGTTCCTCAACATCCGGATCTCAGTATTGATAATGTTTCTTTAAATATGTATGACTCTTTCAAAATTTTAGGTGTGATTCTCGACAGTAAATTTACTTCTGAGAAACATATAAGGTCTGTGTCTTCTTCAATTTCACAAAAAATAGGCTTATTGAGAAAGTCTTTCAAGATTTTCGGTGATCAATCTATTCTGAAGAAGTGTTTTAATTCTTTCATTCTACCTTGTTTTGAGTATTGTTCAGCTGCTGATTCTCATCTTAATTTGTTGGACAGAAACTTACGGTCTATTAAATTTCTTATTCCTGATCTAGATATTAATCTCTGGCACCGTCGTTCAATTAGTTCATTATGCATGTTGCATAAGATTTTTCACAACTCTGACCATCCTTTACATTCAGATCTCCCTGGACAATTCTATCCTGTTCGTAATACTAGGCAGGCAGTTAATTGTAATAGCCAGGCCTTCTCCATCACGAGGCTCAATACTACGCAGTACTCTAGAAGTTTTATTCCAGCTGTGACCAAGTTGTGGAATGATCTTCCTAATCGGGTGGTTGAATCAGTAGAACTTCAAAAGTTCAAAGTTGGAGCAAATGCTTTTTTGTTGACCAGGTGGACATAGTCTTTTTATAGGTTATTTATGACATATTTGTTTTTGATGTTGTTGATAGTTTATTATATGACATGTCTGTTTTGACGTTGTTTCTTATTTTAGAATGATTTATTGTTAATTTGTTCTCTTCATTTATTTATTTCCTTATTTCCTTTCCTCACTGGGCTATTTTTCCCTGTTGGAGCCCCTGGGCTTATAGCATCTTGCTTTTCCAACTAGGGTTATAGCTTGGATAGTAATAATAATAATAATAATAATGTATGTATGTGTGCGTCTGTACAGATAGATAGATGATATATATATATATATATATATATATATATATATATATATATATATATATATATATATATATATATATATATATATATACACACACATATACATACTGGTATATCCTAGAACTAATTTAGTTGTAAGCTACATAAAGCAATGTAATGACTAAAATTAATATAAAGGGGATCGAGAGCCGTTGCTACCCGCCACTCCTTGACTGAAACAAAGCGAACAGAGCTGGCCTACCAGAAGACCTATTTCCCAACTGAAACCGAGGCAAATTGCATATCTCTTCCTCTCATCCGTAGAAGCGAAACAGAAATTGGTTTAGGAATATGCCACTGGGTTTTATTGACTTGCAGTGCAAGAAAAATATTAAATAAACCTTCGCCCATAAGAAAATGACACTCGGAGTTCTTCCTTTGTACTTGAGTGAAGAAAATAGTTTTGTTTTCTAGGTAGATACTTAATAGGATTTTTATTTCCGACTTGAGATCCGTGAGAGAAATGTGTACTTTCACTTCCGAAGACATAAGGATACTTAATTAATGTCTTGACTTTCAAACACATCTATTTCTTCTTCTTCTTCTTCTTCTTCTTCTTCTTCTTCTTCTTCTTCTTCTTCTTCTTCTTCTTCTACAAGGATATGCATCTGTAAACTGCAAAAGATTATGTACTTATTTTAGAATTCCTGTAAATTGAACTAACCATTAATATCGATTATATGTATATATATATATATATATATATATATATATATATATATATATATATATATATATATAAATATATATATAAATATATATATATATATATATATATATATATATATATATATATATATAAATATATATATAAATTATATATATATATATATATATATATATATATATATATAAATTATATATATATATATATATATATATAAATTATATATATATACATATATATATGTATATATATATAAATTATATATATATATACATATATATGTGTGTGTGCGTGTATACAGTATATATTTATGTCTTTTTCGAAACATGAAACATTGTTGAAATTATGACCTCCCATCGAAGGCTGAATCCCCATTTGACCTGAATTATCATGATGAACTTTGCTGGACCAATTAAATGCTCGCACTGGTGATAATTGTTTTAATGGACATCCCATTGACAGCAGGAATAGTCTCCTAGAACGTAAGCATTTAAAGCCCACTGGATTCTTTCAGCATTTGGTCACAATTTTGTTCTGTTTAGGCAAACATTTTTATTAATCGCTGAACGAAATTATTGCTTGTATTCGGAGAAATTCGTTTAATTATGATTTTGCGTTATCTATCTGCCATCTGTTCTTATAAATTTCTATTCATTGATGAAACAATTTTATTGTTTTTATTATTATATTGAATATTTTTTATTCACATTTTGACCATGAAAAACGATAACTTTGGGCTTAGAGGTACAAAATTATCCACTTCCTAATGTGCTAACAAAATTCACCATCTGTCTGCATATCTCCTTACTCACAAAGAAAAAGAAATGACGATATTGATTATTTTAATAGTAGAAGTAGTAGTAGTAGTAGTAGTAGTAGTAGTAGTAGTAGTAGTAGTAGTAGTAGTAGTAGTAGTAGTAGTAGTAGTAGTAGTGAATAAAAGAACATAACATCATTTTAGTTCTTGTACACATATCCATTGGTTCAATATTTTACTTATCAATATCTAAACTTCCTTCTTATTCTTCTCCAAACGTTGACCTTGTAGAACAGTATTGGGTAACGAAATTTTCAAAAGAACTTGTGTGTAACTGCAATACTTATCTTTGCAAGAGCTCAAACGAAACAAGTTACCGTTGATATCTGTAAAGTCTACTTGAAGAACTTCATGAGCTTCGCGTTCAGTTCTTGTTCTTCTGACCCAAGAGGTTTTCTCCTTTCCAATAAGTTTATTATCATGATGATTTTATTAACAAATAATGTATTCGTTTCCAAAATTCCATTTTTTATGATTCTTGCAAAATTTTATTAAACCCGATATTATTATTATTATTATTATTATTAATATTATTATTATTATTATTACTCTAGTTGGAAAAGAATGAGACTATAAGCCAAAGGTCTTCAACAAGTTAGAATAGTCCAGTGAGAAAAGGAAATATATAAACTATAGGAGAAATAACGAATAATGAATATTAATTATCCTAAGACCAGTAACCATTTTAACCTAGGTCTGTCATATATAAACTATGAAAAGAAACTTATGTTAGCCTGTTCAACATGGAAACATTAGTTGCAAGTGTGAACATCTGAAGTTCCAGCGATTCAACTGCCTGAGTAGATAGATCGTTCCACAATCTGGTCACAGCAGAAATAAAACTTCTAGAATATTGTGTAGAGTATGGCCTTATGATGGAGAAGGCAAGAATGTTGGAATTAGCTGCATACCTAGTATTAGGCTACGTATAGGATGGTACAGTTTGGGAAGATCCAAAGGCAAAGGATAGTCAGAACTATAAAATATTTTGTGCTACATGCATAAAGAACTACTGAACGACGGTGACAAAAATTAATATCTAGATCAGGAGTAAGAAATTTAATAAACAGCAAGTTTCAGATCAACAAATTAAGATGAAATTCGGCAGCTAAAGATCAGACAGGAGAACAATAGTCGAATCAAGGCAAAATGAAAGGATTAAAACATTTCTTCAGAATAGATTGTTCACCGAAAATCTAAAAGACTTTCTTAATAAGCCAATTTTTGTGCAATTGAATAAAAACATTCGGAATGTTTTTGTCTAAAGTAAATTTGCAATCACGAAGCACACCTAAAATTGTTAAGAAACATTATTAATGCAGATATCTCCATGTTGAAGAGCCACTGTTCTTAACATACTTACAATCATATTTTGAGTTTTGTTAGGGTTCAACTTCATGCCCCACAATTTGCATCCTGCACTAATTTTAGCCAGATCTTTACTAAGGAATTCAGCAACCCCAAATCTATATTGAGTAGATGGAATAGGGGCAAAGAGAGTAGCTTGTTTTCTTGGTTAAACGACATATCATGTGTATATAGTATGAAAGGTAATTGGCCAAGAACACGACCCTGAGGAACATCAGATATCACATTCCTTAATTCACTATGGGGCCCATCAAAAGCTCTTTTCTATATATTTCTTAAAAAATAAAAAATGATGTTAAGAAAAGACCCACCCATTTCCATCTGTTTGAGTTTAAAGACAAGGGCTTTATGATTAATACAATCAAAGACAGCACTAAAATCAACGCTAATCATACAAACTTCCTGACTACAATCAAGGTATTTCTGTACAGTATTGGAGATTGTAAGAAGAGCATTACAAGCGCTAAGACTTTTGCGAAATCTAAATTGCAAACTAAGGAACAGAGGATTACCTTCAGCGTATCTATTCAGACGTTTTGCCAAAAGACGGTTAAAAACTTTAGATAATGGGAGGTATTCATAAAAATGAAGGATATCCTTGTAAGCATAAGGTAGAAGTACAAGGTAATTCTCTGAAGCAAAAGGTAGAAGTATAAGCAAATCTTTCTTTCCATATTCATAATGATTACCTTTTACTTGCGAGGATATCCTCCAAGCAGAAGTAAAAGGTTGACTCCTGTTTCCGGAGCTCTCAGTTACATGTTGGAACTTGTAAGATTTCATTTGTGGTGTCAAGATAAGAAAGCCTCGCTGGCGACATCTATCCCCACCCCTTGCATTAGAAGTACTTTGACCTCTTTTTAGCTCCCACACCCCTTGCATTAGATGTTCTTTGACCTCTTTTTAGCTCCCACACCCCTTGCATTAGAAGTTCTTTGACCTCTTTTTAGCTCCCACGCCCCTTGCATTAGTTCTTTGACCTCTTTTTAGCTCCCACACCCCTTACATTAGAAGTTCTTTGACCTCTTTTTAGCTCCCACACCCCTTGCATTAGAAGTTCTTTGACCTCTTTTTAGCTCCCACACCCCTTGCATTAGATGTTCTTTGACCTCTTTTTAGCTCCCACACCCCTTGCATTAGAAGTTCTTTGATCTCTTTTTAGCTCCCACGCCCCTTACATTAGAAGTTCTTTGACCTCTTTTTAGCTCCCACACCCCTTGCATTAGAAGTTCTTTGACCTCTTTTTAGCTCCCACGCCCCTTGCATTAGTTCTTTGACCTCTTTTTAGCTCCCACACCCCTTACATTAGAAGTTCTTTGACCTCTTTTTAGCTCCCACACCCCTTGCATTAGAAGTTCTTTGACCTCTTTTTAGCTCCCACACCCCTTGCATTAGTTCTTTGACCTCTTTTTAGCTCCCAAACCCCTTGCATTAGAAGTCCTTTGACCTCTTTTTAGCTCCCACACCCCTTGCATTAGAAGTTCTTTGACCTCTTTTTAGCTCCCACACCCCCTTGCATTAGAAGTTCTTTGACCTCTTTTTAGCTCCCCCACCCCTTGCATTAGAAGTTCTTTGACCTCTTTTTAGCTCCCACACCCCTTGCATTGGAAGTTCTTTGACCTTTTTTTTAGCCCCCCCCCACCCCTTGCATTAAAAGTTCTTTGACCTCTTTAGTTCCCCCCCCCACCCCTTGCATTAGAAGTGCTTTGACCTCTTTTTAGCTCCCCCACCCCTTGCATTAGAAGTTCTTTGACCTCTTTTAAGCTCCCACACCCCTTGCATTAGAAGTTTTTTGACCTCTATTTACCTCCCCCACCCCTTGCATTAGAAGTTCTTTGACCTCTTTTTAGCTCCCACACCCCTTGCATTAGAAGTTCTTTGAGCTCTTTTTAGCTCCCACACCCCTTGCATTAGAGTGCTTTGACCTCTTTTTAACTCCCAAACCCCTTGCATTAGAAGTTCTTTGACCTCTTTTTAGCTCCCACACCCCTTGCATTAGAAGTTCTTTGACCTCTTTTTAGCTCCCACACCTCTTGCATTAGAAGTTCTTTGACCTCTTTTTAGCTCCCACACCCCTTGCATTAGAAGTTCTTTGACCTCTATTTAGCTCCCCACCCCTTGTATTAGAAGTTCTTTGACCTCTTTTTAGCTCCCACACCCCTTGCATTAGTTCTTTGACCTCTTTTTAGCTCCCACACCTCTAGCATTAGAGGTTCTTTGACCTCTTTTTAGCTCCTGCACCTCTAGCATTAGCAGTTCTTTGACCTCTTTTTAGCTCCCACACCTCTAGCATTAGAGGTTCTTTGACCTCTTGTTAGCTCCCACACCTCTAGCATTAGAAGTTCTTTGACTTCTTTTTAGCTCCCACACCTCTAGCATTAGAAGTTCTTTGACCTCTTTTCAGCTCCCTTACCTCAAGCATTTGAATTTCTTTGACCTCTCTTTATAGCTCCCACATCTCTAACATTAGAAGTTCTTTGACCTCTCTCTTTAGCTCCCACACTTCTAGCATTAGAAGTTCTCTGACATATATTTCTAGGTTCCATACTTTTAGCATTAGAGGGTCTTTGATCTATATTTTGAGGTGCCTTACTTCTAGCATTAGAGGCTCTCTATTTCTAGGTGTCTTACCTCTGGCATTAGAGGCTCCTCTTCGCTGTTCTCTCCTGTCTTCTAGTTTTCAAGATCTTCTTTCATTAGATTATCTGTTTCTTTCGAGATTTCATTGTCTCTTTTCCTTAGTTCGTCAGTGTCCTTCTAGATTTCAAAAGAGATTTCAGTGCCGCGAGTCCTCACTTCATCAGATTCCTCAGGGAAATTGAAGGCATTTATTCTTTACCTATCTGGGCAATGAGTAAAGAGATGAATACTATCGATTTCTCCGCATACACTATCATGCCAAAGCAAATGACGAACAACATGATATATTTACCAATGTCGTCTGGATATGTCCTTACTTCAATGGCGAATTTTGGGACAATCCTGTTGAAGAACTACACGTCACTCACCGTTCAGTTAAACCATTCTGCCTCCATCCTCATTCCCCGCAATCCGTTTTTGCACCGATACAAAGCCTCGTACTTTTCCCAAGAGTCCCCTTTAATAAGACATCGTCGCCAAAGCCCAAGCATAGGATCCTTCAGGGCGCATACATTATGATCTTCAAAGCTCAGTTGCCAACGGAAGATCCCGTGTCTTTCTATAGGTCGGGCGATATAAAACGAACGATCGGCAACTTCAGCAGCAACCAAAACCATCTGTAGTTGATGGTGTTCCGAAGACGTAACACATAATTCTTACCGGCAGCTTCCTATTCCGCCAGAACCCGATCTCTGTGAGTTAAGTGAAATCCTTCTCCCAGTCATCAACTCATTTCCTCTTACTCCTATTGACGCGCAATTCCTTGGTTAGATTTCGCCAGCTACATACAGATCATGTGAGGTGTTGCAGGCTACGTTTGAAAAAATGAAGATTAGGTCTTCAGAAGTCATTTGAAGCTCGGGGAGGAGTTGTTCAGGACTGCTCCTGGAAATTTCAGTTCTGGAGTCATTCAGAAATCCATGTTAAGTATACGGCTATGTCCTTTGAAGACTTTTGGAAATTCGGGAAAGTTTTCTCCCGAAACCGTTCTGAGATTCCATTCTGGAGGCATTCAGAATTCCATACTAAGTCTATGGCTATTTTTTCTGAAGCCATTTGGAAATCTGGGAAGTTTTCTTCCGATACCATTCTGAGATTCCGCTGTGGAGGCATTCAGAATTCCATGCTAAGTCTATGACTACTTCTTCTGAAGCCATTTGGAAATTCGAGAAGACTTTCTTTCGAAATCTTTTAGGACTCGCGAAAAATTCCATTCTTGTTTTACAACAACAACAACAACAACAATAATAATAATAATAATAATAATAATAATAATAATAATAATAATAATAATAATAATAATAATAATATGTACAGTATATATATACATATATATATATATGTATATACATACATATATATATATATATATATATATATATATATATATATATATATATATATATATATATATCTATATAATATATATATATATATATATA
>NC_090732.1:120356750-120361750 GCF_036898095.1 Palaemon carinicauda | reverse complement strand
CTCGTCATTTGTTTTAAGATTGTTGACTGTATGCAACTGAAGTGATTTTCTTTTTATAGTATTGTTAATAAATTCATAGTCTTTAAAATTTTATATGGACTTTTAGAGAACACTCAAGCTTTTATACACGGTATAAAAACTATTCAGTCCCAAAGGTAACATGTTTTGGTCGATTCCTATCAGAGAGAGTTTAAGTTGCTTCTCGCAAAACTGTAGTAGTGAATGATGGAGTATTTATTTATAAGCACGATATTGTCTGCCACGGAGCAAAATTATGCAAGGGCTGAACATTTCTCGCCTCTATATCGGAACAACACATTTCCCCGTAAGTCATCCTTCTTTTTACACCAAACCTATCATTTATTCAAGATTCTTCATTCCCACCAATATCAGTAAGCTAAAGGAGCGGTTTCCTTAATGCACCATCCCCAGCCATTTCTATCGGGAGCCTCTTCCTTCGCCAAACCCTTCAACCCAAAATATTCCTTCACCCCTTCAAATCCTTTGCCTCTTTCGTAACCTTTCATCTTTAACAAGTTTCACCCAAGCCCCAATAGCTTCTCCTTGCCCCTCCTTACCATTTCAATCTTTACTCTCTTATCATGTCAGGAATCTTTACTACCCGATACATCTCATACTCCATTTGTGTGTCTCTCCCGCAACATGATTCCAAAATCCACCTCAACATTCTCATTTCCGTTCCCTCCAGCCTCTCTTCCTCCTTTCTTAACACATTGTTTCTGAAACATGCACCATGATACATATGTGTGTGTATATATATATACATATATATATATATATATATATATATATATATATATATATATATATATATATATGCATATATATATATGCATATATATGCATATATATATATATATATATATATATATATATATATATATATATATATATATATATATATATGTGTGTGTATATATATATATATGCATATGTGAGTGTGTGTGTGTGTACGCGCGCGCTCGTATGTGTGTGTTTGTGCGTGTATGTGTGTATATATTTAGGATTTTCATATATATATATATATATATATATATATATATATATATATATATATATATATATATATATATATACCTATCTGGGTGAAAAGGTAAAAGACTTGACCGTCTCAAATTACAAGGATATCGTATTTATAATGCAAAGAGGATCCCTCACCGCTCAGTTTCTTGATGATTCTAATTAACTCGGATTTAACAATAAAGGGTAATAACAGACTATAGTTTAGATTTAAAGAATGACTGGGTACTAGTAATTAAAAAGGATTACACCATATTTATTTGGGTAAAGTGATTAATTTAGATTACAGTTTCGGTCTTATCCCAATCGATTCTGTGACCAGAATTAAGCCTATGAACAGCCAAAGCATTATTAACGGTCCCCCCAAAGAGACAACTATCTTATGCTATTTGGTACTAACAAACATGCCTTTAGATGTTTGGCCGACATAAAATCAATTACATTCTGGCCAGGGAACACTATACATCACGTTATTGTCATTTCCAGGGTTATTATTGGTTAGAATATTTTTTCAACGCGCAACTATATTGAGACACTGACCTAATATCAAGATTTTTTTCAAAAGAAGTATGACTTCTAAAAACATTCATGAAATGGTAAACAAAGTATGTTATTTATTGTTTTCTTTTTCTATACCTGAACACTCTAAAATGTACTTTAGCTTTACTCATACAGTTTTCTATAATATAATTAGCAGAGATTAATGGCAATTTCTTCAATTTAGTGAACTTCTATGTGATTAGGGCTGCATGTTCTTACTGCCCAAAGGGACACAGCTAAGAAAAACTGAAGACTAAATTCTAGTAGGATTTTTAGATATGGAAAATTTAATTGCTTGTATGATAATTAAAGCGTATGAGAACCGAATAATGTTATTTTCTTCCATTTCTGTAGTAAAATTTAAGAATGGAGCCAATGAATAAATAATGGCTTGTTTTATTTCAGAAATCGTTTATTATCTTGTTTTCTTAAATCCAACTTATCTGGAATTATCAAGAAATTGACGACCGATTAAGGATTACTTTCCTGAATAAATACAATATCCTTGTATTCTATTCTCCCTGCGAGCCCGAAGATGTATTTTAACTTTTCATTTCATGGCTATATGTATACTTACACATACACACACACACACACACACACACACATATATATATATATATATATATATATATATATATATATATATATATATATATATATATATATATATATTAATACTAATAACAACTTTGTATATGATACGCAAAAAAATAATAATAACTATTTTTATTTTTATGCAAATTGTTTTGTTTAAACCATTTTATCTGGGTATTTATCACATCATAAAATTGTAATTAACGCAGTTTAAATAGAGATGAAGATTTGACGACTACTACAAGGGGAAAAGCATTTTTGCTTCATGATATAGTGTGGACACAAGTATTTACTCAACGTGTAACAATCTAAGGATGTTTGAAACCTATTCAACATGACTTTGCGATGGGACGTCTGATTCTCCTCTTTTAGGGAAGCAGTTGTATATTCATGCCTTTGTTATAAATAAACAAAACGCTAACTAGCAAAAAGTATAAGCAAGATTGCGAGTTCATTTTTATTTACTTTGGGAGACCACAATTTGAACCCAACCTGAATTCATGATGATTTCCTAAGAACCGCTATTAATAATATAAGGAAGGCATTTGTAAAACCTATTGTTTATCCTATTTCGATTAAAATCTGTGGTGCAAAATCCATCCATTGTGTTCACAATGCTGGTATACTAAAACCAGTTATGCATTCATCATAAAGCAATTTCAAGCATTGGCATTTGTTCCTCCTGATTACGTATGTTTTATTTGATGAGCTTCTTCTTTAACGGAAGAAATAGAATGCAAACAGTGCCATTGAGGGGTGGCATTATGTTTTTAACATAAGAATAGTGATTAAGTATGCGTCTCTGGAAAATTTAGTAAACAAACCGTAAAAAAAGCAAATATACAACAGGTGTTATCACAACTAACCAATGCCAGAGAAATTGGAAGGCTGAACATAAAATTTGTTAGACCCAACGAAAGATTTAAGAACCTGGTCACAAATTTTAATCTAAATCAGGTGATACAGTTTTTTAAGAGCAGTTGCTTATAATTTGTAGCACTTTTTAGAATTATATTGTTTTTAAAGGCAAATATAATACTTTCTTCCTATTAGGAAGAAAAATTATTTAAACTCGTTTTATTTATTTATTTTTTTTATCCTTATCCTATATAAAGTTATAAAAATAATATTAATAATAAATAATAATAATGATAATAATAATAATAGTTGGTATTATTATTTTAATTATCATTATCATTATTATTATTGTTATTATTATTATTATTATTGTTATTATTGTTATTATTAAAATTCTGATGCCACATTATATCCTCTTCTAACGGATATCAGCATTTTAACCGTCGATATTATGTCCATCGTCATTATGTCCGTCGACATTATATGCGTCGTCATTTTTATCCGGCAGTCATATATATATATATATATATATATATATATATATATATATATATATATATATATATATATATACATATATATATATATATATATATATATATATATATATATATATATATATATATATATATACATACATACATATTATTATTATTACTTGGTAAGCTACAATTCTAGTTTGAAAAGCAGAATGCTATAAGCCCGAAGTCTCCAACAAGGAAAATAGCCCAGTGAGGAAAGGAAATATGGAAATTACAAGTAATTACCAATTAAAGTAAAATATTTTAAGAACGTCAAGACAAATCTTTCACATATAAACTGTAAAAAGCTTTAAGAAAGAAGATGAAGAGAAACAAGATAGAATAGTGTGGCCGAGTGTACCCTCAAGCAAGAGAACTCTAACCCTAGACTGTGGAAGACCATGGCACAGAGGCTATGTCACTATTCAAGACCAGAGAACAGTGATTTGATTTTGGAGTGTCCTTCTAGAAGAGCTGCTTACCATAACTGAAGAATCTCTTCTAGCCATTCCAAGAGGAAAGTAGCCACTGAACAATTACAGTGCATTAGTTAACCCCGTAAGTGAGGAATAATTGTTTGGTAATCTCAGTGTTGTCAGGTGTATGAGGACAGAGGAGAACATGTAAAGAATAGGCCAGAATATTCAGCCTATGTAGGCAAAAGGAAAATGGCCATAACGAGAGAGAAGGATCCAATGTAATACTGCCCTGGCCAGCCTGCTGGCTGTTAGTATATATATATATATATATATATATATATATATATATATATATATATATATATATATATATATATATATATATATATATATATATATATATATATATATATATATATATATATATCCTAAAGAAATCATATTTGTAAGTGTATATGTTTGCATGTATACATCACCGATGTTTCTGAGTGGGTGTATATGAATGGATATTATGGCTTTGATGAGGTGAAGATTGTTATTCAGCAGCAATCTTCGTCATATTTTTTCCCCTGGGAAACTAAGGAGCCTCGTGAATACTAATATCGCAGAAAAGAGAGAAGGAAACCTTACAGAAAGTAAAATGGTTTCCTATTCTTATATGATTTAGGTTGACGTCAGTGACAGAGATGGAGGTGAATAATATTTGCTGTGCCTCCGTCAACTCGATAAAATACCAGTTTTCTTTGTCCCCTTTGTCTCCTATTTTCCAATTTAATATTCAGGGACGTGAGAACTTGTATGTTTGTATATTGAAGAGGTTTGAAGAATTGTATTCGAGGGTAGCATTCGATCGAAGGAAAAAAGTTAAATTTTTTATTACATTGAGCAAGTAGACTTGATTGCCTTTCTACTAGATTTATCATAGCGGGTTTTTCTTCCTTATTCTTATCCTGAGCCTTATGACATTTTTATTTTGTACATTGATCTTTACATGAGTAATGGTGTATGTTTCCTTCGTTTTCAT
>NC_090732.1:120341750-120351750 GCF_036898095.1 Palaemon carinicauda | reverse complement strand
GCGATCGAATCCTAACTCCTTCAAATGTGTGTGTTGGAGTATGTATAAGATGAGACCAATTACTACCTGTTACTATTAACAATACAGGGTCTGATTAAAACGAAATACAAATAAAAAAAAACAGGTCAAAGCGTGTGAGAACACAGAAAGGCAACAAAACAACGAAAAGCCATCAGTATCATAAAATAAATGATAAAGAAAAGGCTGTTTGAGTAAATATCTGGCAATGATTTCAGTCTTCTAGAAGTGTTGTAAACGTTATAGTGACTGACTGGGAAAAGATCTGGCAGTGATATTAGTCTTCTGGAAACATTTCAAACGTTTTAGAGGCTGTGCAAAACCAATTATGCTTCCATTGGCCTTTAAGTTAAGTTTTATCTTTCTCTACAGTTCTTTGAATATAGTTATTATTTGTCTGACAATCTACAGGTAAGTCAGTCTCATTATTTCGTAAAATCACTGAAAATTAGCCAAACGTGTATCGAGATATAATTATTGTACTGCCAAAATCCTTATACACTATGTCCCTTCTTTTGCCTCTTACTTATAAAGGAATCTTTGGGCGACTTTATGTTTGTCTCCTATTTCAATTAATTACCGTTCATTCCATCCACTTTTACCGAGTAAAACTTTTGACGCAACAAGAGTCTATAATTGGGTTGCTGACCGGACGTCTGATATGTCAATCTTTGTCCGACCGGAAAGCGAGCGATATTTCATAATGTCGTGACTCCGCTGATCCTCTGCAGTTCGAACCTTGAGGTTTCGGGAGCAGGAGTAACGAGAGAGTGTTCCTTCAAGAAGATACAAAGTTTATCAAGTTACTTTGTTCTTTTAATCGATCAGAAGATGCCGTTGCAGGGAAACAATGGTAAGCGTTTTATGGTCTTAATATGGTGTAGTCGATAGTTGTTTATTGTCCTTGTATAGTTTCCCTTTACCTGTATAATGATTGTCTGCAAAACGTTCACGTGCATCCCTGATATGTCTGTGTGCGATCCGGATTTTAGTATTATTATTATTATTATTATTATTATTATTATTATTATTATTATTATTATTATTACTTGGTAAGCTACAACCCTCGCTGGAAAAGCCGGATGCTATAAGGCCAAGGGCTCCAACAGGGAAAATAGCCCAGTGAGGAAATGAAATAGAGAAATAGATTGCAAGAGAATTAATGAACAATTAAAATTAAATATTATAAGAACAGTAACAACATTAAAATAAAACTTTCATATATAAACTATAAAAAAATTGAAAAAACAAGAGGAAAAGGAATAAGATAGAATATTCTACCAGAGTGTACCCTCAAGCAAGGGAACTAAACCAAGACGGTGAAAGGCCATGGTACAGAGGCTATCGCACTAGCCATGACTAGAGAACAATGGTTTGATTTTGGAGTGTCCTTCTCCTAGAAAAGCTGCTTACTATAGCTAAAGAGTCTCTTCTACCCTAACCAAGAGGAATGTACTCGTTGAACAATTACAGAGAGTATGAATATCAGTAAATGTGTCAGCCGAATAGATATTAGTTTGGTTATTGACCAATCCCTTTTCTTAAAGTATCAGAAATATTCTTAAGAATTGATTGGTTCTTTCTTATATTGACATGGAAAACAAGTTGTAAAAGTATTTTCATGTATTTCATGCCATCCCTCCGTATGATAATTTCAAAATAATACTTTAGATGACAGTAATAATAATGATTATGTGTCAAAACGAAATGTTCGTAGTGACATCTATGTTTCCTAAATAGAGAAGCCTTGAAATCAGAAAGTAGATAAAAGAAGAAAATCCACCGCTTTGCAGGGAATCAAACCCAAAATTATTAGTATAGTGTTTAGGCCATTCTTGGCCTGCTGACTTGAGAGGAAGAATTTATATTCTAATTTCCTTTCAGATTTCAATGATTTCAGTAGAAAGTGTATCATAAACCATAAAAGAAACATTTCAACTGGTCATTGTGGATATTTACAATACACAGAATTTGTGAATAAGACCTGTACACATCATATCCAAAATGACTGTACGCAACTCAAAATTATTTTAGTTACATGATACGTATGACATAATTTTACTCATCCCAAACCTTAGAAATTGCATTAGGTAGATTCTGTAGATAGCTAGATGGATACATCAATAAAATGCTATGAAGGAAGTTCCTTTCTATAGAATAGGTTCGTAAAAATGAGTGTGGCATAGCGTTACTTGCTCTTTTATTGGGAAACGTTGTGATAGATAAATAGTAGAAGAGGTACTTTTTACTGATAGTTATCAAAAGTTGGCGCTCCCTTTGGTGAACAATTTCTGGTAAAGAAGGGGAAGAAATGAGCCCTTTGATAAGGTCCAATACTGTTTTTTTTTTTTCCTCGAAAGCTAATAACAAAGAAATCGATTCGCTAACAATTACTAACGAAAACACAATATTGGCACTTTGGTTGAATGGCCAATGAAGAAAAGTTACTCGTTCATCACTGAACACGGAGAACTGGAGCAGTTTCAAGTGTTTGCAGCACCCAGAATAAAATTCCGATCCAGGGTCACCCAAATTGCTTTACGGAAATCGAATATGATTCTTTTTCTCGTTGTGTATATATATATATATATATATATATATATATATATATATATATATATATATATATATATATATATATATATATATATATATATATACACACACATTTATGTATGTATGTATGTATGTATATATATATATATATATATATATATATATATATATATATATATAAATGTATATGTATATATATATATATATATATATATATATATATATATATATATATATATATATATATATGGGTGGACAGCAAATGATTATATTTATTTTGAGATTACATATACAAGCAATTACATTTACTAACACAATTATTGCATTGTTAATTAAATTCTATTGTGGACATTAATACAAAAGCCCTTAAATTTTATCAATGCAGGTGCTTAAACTGTTTTCCATCAAAATTTAGGTAGCTTTGAAGTCTGCCTTTAACGCTTCGACAATTTTTTTTGCACAAGTCTCTTTGGGTATTAATTTATTTAAATGCAGATCCTATGTGATTTTTCAAATCACCAACACTTCGGTTTTCGACTATAAACTTGTCCTTGAGTACTCCCCAAAAGAAGAAATCCATTGGGGTCAGGTCTGGTGAACGTTCTGGCCAATCAATTGGACCTCTTCGACCAATCCATTTCTCAGGAAATTTTTGATCAAGATACTCACGGACTGCTCTTGAATAATGTGGAAGGGCCCCATTTTGTTATTAATATAGGTCATGTAAATTAGGTTGTTGCTGTAAATGTGGAACAACTTGATTTATTAGAATTTCAAGATACTTATCGCCTGTGACTGCTCCATAAAAAATGTTGGTCCTAAAACACCAGAAATATATTTCAACCCAAACATTGTCACCAGGCTGATTTAATTGCTGTTCTGATGTTAAATGCATGTTCTCACTATGCCATAGAACGCAATTATGTATGTCAATATAACTGGATAATTTGAAACAAGCTTCATCGCTCCAAATAATGTTTTCAGTTTCGTTCAGCTTCATCTCACTAAATTGCAGACGCTTGTCTGGGTCCTCCTCCAAGAAGCCATAAATTAACCGTGGACAATAGATAAGCTTTCAACCCAATAGATTTCAGGATTCGAATGATAGAAACTCGTGAAATGATCTCTTCCAAAAAGGCTCTTCTGGAGGACTCTTTTGAACTCTGAACAAATGTTTCGGCAACAAATTGCTTATTATCCTCTGTACAGACTGTTTTGGGTCGACTGGGTTTAGGAGCATTAAGGATTGAGCCAATGGCATCGAATTTGTCGCGATGCGGTAAATGGTTTGTCTTTTTGGGGTTTGAGTACCAGATGTTTCAACCCAATTTCTTCTAACGGGTCCAGCATTTTAAAATCTCCTATGCTCTTTTAACACCCATTTTCTTTCATCAATACTTAAATTATTTGCCATTATGGATTCTCTGAATTATCTGAAAAGAAAACAGATTGAATTTAAATAATTGTGGTCATAAAGTTATCAATTATATAGCACAAATAACATTTATAATTAACACTTGTAATAATATAACCGACACATAAACCTATTCCACATACTGTCCATCCACTTCCGACTACCCTGTATATTCCATCAGAATTTTGATTTTATCCCAAGATGGAATCATTATAGCCCCTTTGTTTTGAGTGTTGGTTTGTGTGTGTGTGTGTGTGTTTGTGCGTGTGTGTGCGCGTGGTTACATCTTTTATGTGAAGTCCTTGGATCGGTGAGGTGCAAGAGCTTTTCTTATATTAAGAAAAATCAGTCCACCACAGTCAGGAAAATCTAAATAACGCCTATCCCTTTTTCATTGACTTGACTTATTTTTGTTTTAACCTTATAAATATTCTATTGCCTTGAAGTACTGGCAGAATTTTGGAAACAAATTCATCAGGATTTATACAATTCTGACGTTTTTCCCGCTGAGAGAAAAAAAAATCTGATCTTAAAATGAGATTTGTTAGTCGATATTTTCATCTGTCGTGTTTATAATCTTTTGAACTTGGTAATTCAGCACTTTTAAAATCAGGGTCAAATAGATTAAAGTTATAGGAGCGCTAAACTACAAAAATAATAAGCTAATATTTCAGTTAATGAAGTTGCAGACATAAAAGGCCTGAAATCTCTGCGCCTAAGAAAGACATAAATTTTAACAGGCCTAAAAAACCTGAATTATTTTATACTTAGAATTACCATTCACAACTATCACTTTTACGGGGTGCCCGTGGGTAAGAGCCCGAGCCTGGCAAATATGCCTTTTGTCAGGCAATTTTCTTCACCTCTACAAAGTCGGATGTTTATGCCTGCTAAAATGTTCAGTTTGAAGGTAGATAATATTCAGTACAAACGATAATACAGTAACAAGAAAAGAAGAAAAAGAGATCTCTTAATTTCCGTTGACTTCTATATTCAAATAACAGTTCTTATCTCCATTCAAGCCGACAAATCTTTCTGATAAAATGTAACGAACAGGCGATGGCAACACTCGGTTATGATTCTTTTTCTCTTCTCTATTCACTATTTTGAAACTGACGCATAACACATCTGACGTTTTCGTTTTACAGCAATGTGCCGGCGAAGTCGGTCTGTATGTGAACTTCAAGCTGAGTAAAGGTTGAAAATGGCGACACAATATTAAGTTACCCCATTGAGATATTGGGTTTTAACCCAATCACCCTGAAACGTAGTTTGGAATATTAGAATAAAAGCTGTGGATGAAGTTAGTTTTCTCTTTAATTGTCCATAAAACACATGGCTACATTAATATGAAAAATACTCCCTAAATCAACCTGATTGAAAACTCATGTGTATTTATGTATGAGGGGATGTTCTTCATCTATGCTTTCTTGCATGAATTTTAACCAAACCATAAACTCATAAGACACATCTTTGCATCTCGCCATATAACTGAAACAAGACACAGATTGTCTCTGGCGAGTTAGGAAGACAGAACACGCGCTTAACAATTCCTTGGGCCAACGAGATACCATTAGGTCTCGGCTGTGTATCTTTAAGGGCGAAGCAAATAGTGTACAGACACTCGAGGGCGATAAAGGTGACACACGAGGTTGTGTAACGCCTGCCACATATCGCAGATGTCCTGGCCCTTGTGTTTTCTCTCTATTTCGAACTGGTGTAATCATACATTGTAAAGCATTTCTGCTTACTTGACAAACATACATAAATACATACATACATACATACATTCATACATATCTATATATGTGTGGGAGAGAGAGGAGGATATTTGAATGTAAATATCTCTCTCTCTCTCTCTCTCTCTCTCTCTCTCTCTCTCTCTCTCTCTCTCTCTCTCTCTCTCTCTCTCTCTCTCTCTCTCTGAAAAAGCTTCCAACCTTTTGTTTAGAAAGAGGTGTTTTGTATTTCAATGGAAAAGATAAGAATTTTTGTCCTAACCTTTCGTAGGAGAAAGAATAATGTAATGTTTTGAATATATCTATCTATCTATCTATCTATCTATCTATCTATCTATATATATATATATATATATATATATATATATATATATATATATATATATATATATATATGTGTGTGTGTGTGTGTGTGTGTGTGTGTAATATGTGCACATTTATGAATAATATCCATATACATATATATATATATATATATATATATATATATATATAAATAGAATATATATATATATATATATAAATAGAATATATATATATATATATATATATATATATATATATATATATATACAGTATATATAAATAGAATATATATATATATATATATATATATATATATATATATATATATATATATATATATATATATATATATATATATATATATATACTGGATTTACACGGCTTTACACGTTAAGGGTTAGTTCCAGATAATATTACCGATTTCCAATGAGTTTAGGAAGGAGATGGAAGCCTCCTACTTTTTTCTACCTTGGTAGCAACCTACCACATTCGTCTAGCTATCAGATATATAATTAACAGCTCATGCCCTGCGTTTACTTTATTCACGAGTCAAACTTGAATCGCAAGCTTGTAGGCCATAAGAAAACACGCCTTGAGACCCATGTATGCTGTATGCACGCGTGAGCGTTTGAAAAATCCCAGAAATTTCGATGCTGTGGGCATTTGGTATATTGGCCATCTTTATCGACAATTTAAGTCTTGAAATCTAGATACTAACTACTACTAAGATCATTTCTCTTTACCACCAATATTTGTCCTGGTTTTACAGTATGAGCGGTTAACAAATTGTTGTGGTTGGGTTATTCAAGTGACGCTCGTTATCATTCAAATGCAGTACTTCTACATTAAACATTGCCATGTTATACTGTTAATATCAAGTTTAAATTCGTCGGAAATGCTGACATTGATTTCAATTAGTAATTTTTTTTTTTTTTTTTTTTTTTTTTTTTTTTTTTTTTTTTTTTTTTTTTTTGTACCTTTAAAGAGCTATGGAAAGAATAATGATGGGAATAACATTAAGAAACAGAAAAGAGTAACATGGATACGAGAGCAAATCAGAGTAAAGGATATTCAAACGTAAGAAAAAGAAATGGATATGGGCAGGACATATAATGAGAATGGCATACAATAGATGGACATTAAGACTAACTGAATGGGTCCCTAGAGATAGTAAAATAAGAAAGAGAAGAAGAGAAGACGATGGATTGACGAACTGAGAAAGTTTGCAGGTGTGGACTGGCACAGAAAGATCATACACAGACTCGGTTAGGACATGTGAGACCTATGTTCCGCAGTGGATTACTAACGGCTGATGATGATGATGATAAAGAGTGTAAATTGAAGGTCAATGTAAATTTAAACATTTTAGGAAGCATGGGATAGCGTGTTGAGCGAAACAACAAAGGGACGTGATTATATTTTTTTTTAACTTTCTTACTTTATCCAATATATACTTTGCGGCGTAGATCACTTTTGTAAAATCAAATCCTGCATTCTTTCCCCTCGACTACATCAACAGCTTGTCTCAACTGACAACCTGAGCGATCAGGGTGCCATTTTTCGAAGTAATTTCCCTGACTCAGTATTAGAGATTCAGGCACAAGAACTTCTTGGGTTACTTTGTTGGAATATGTGAGAAGTTCAAATTCCACATTAAACATCAGACTTTGAAGTTGATCGAAAACATAGCATAATACATCGTAAACCACGAATTGCTTTTTCTACTTGATTTGCAAAAAGAAAAAGATTTTTATTTTGGTTTCTTATCCTCATAGAGTGTGTTGCTGAAAACTTTTAATATTTCACATGAAGTTAGAAAGACGATGAAATTACAAAAGCATACAATTCATATTCTATTCTTTGGAAGAATCGTATAATTTTGAGAATGTGTGGGGTTCCAGGTGAAACATGTACTGTATATAGAAAAGGTGTCCGTGGAGATGCAAAATGTGCTTGGCAGATTCAACAAATGTGAATTCGTGAAAAAGAAAAGGAATCCATCATAATTTGAGCTGTGAATGGTCATTTTGACGTCGCATAGATAAGAGGCCCTTTGAGTAATCATAAATTTTGAACCTCTAGATTGACTGCTGAAAATAGATTAATCAATATATAATAGTATGCTTGTGTTAGTAACCTCTCTGTGTTTAAAAACAACCGCATGTGCAAAGAAATGGATTATCGCATAATCAAGTACACATAAGCGCTGTATATTGAGATATAGGTGTATGCGCTTGTTTACTTGCTTCCTGCCCTCATACATTAGCGCCCGGTGTTTTAATTGTTGTATCAACTTATCAGTTTGATATTCTCTCGTCAGATTGGCTGTAATGATCCTCTAAATGAAAATAACGTTCCTATATCACAACAAGAAGACATTCACGCTTGGCTCACCGAACAAATTCTAATGAATTTCAAATATCTCGTCTTTCTCTTCCAGACTTTGACGATGAGGACAGCTTTGGTTTACCTGAAAAACCTTCAACACTGGATTTTAATCATGTTAAGCGGAAGATGAACATTGCTAAGGGCTTCATGGACATTGGACTTCTCTCTGCAAATGGAAACCAACTGAGAAACATTATTAATTTCGGAGACACGGACAGTAACATCTATTATATCGTGTTAACAAGTATCATCGTTAGTCTTATTTTACAGGTATGCAACTCTCTCTCTCTCTCTCTCTCTCTCTCTCTCTCTCTCTCTCTCTCTCTCTCTCTCTCTCTCTCTATATATATATATATATATATATATATATATATATATATATATATATATATATATATATATATATAGAATTGGGCTAAAACCTTCCTGGCATAAGCACTAAATTTCAACTCAATTAATATGAAACAACTTTTCAGAGCATTTTCGTTGACAATGTAAATGGATAGCGTTTGTTGAAATAAATTATGTATGCTACAATTAATGATAACCTAAAAATCAACATTTGAGAGATGCTTACTAACCATTCCTTTAGAACGCACACACACACACACACACACACACACACACACATATATATATATATATATATATATATATATATATATATATATATATATATATATATATATATATATATATGTATATCATAATTCATGACATAATGTTCTAGGTAGAAGTACGAGTGTCTATATATACATTTATATTATATATACAATATATATATATATATATGTGTGTGTGTATATGTATATATATTATATGTGTATATATATATATACTGTATATATATGTGTGTGTGTGTGTATATGTATATATATTATATGTGTATATATATATATATATATATATATATATATATATATATATATATATATTCATAGAAGAGAGAGAGAGAGAGAGAGAGAGAGAGAGAGAGAGAGAGAGAGAGAGAGAGAGAGAGAGAGAGAGAGAGAGAGACTCATTGCTTGTAACTGTAAGAGTTAAAAGTATAGAGTAGGGCTTTGATTAGGAACGTAAGCCAGATAACATAAGGATCCCAAAGAGAAAAAACTATATGAATATAGACAAGGAACAAGGCTTGTTATGACACAGTTTTGTGAGAAGTTCCAGTGTAAAGGGAATAAGTAGGATTATTAGTTTATGGTCTTAGAATGATTTTTTAGATAATGGCTAGAAATGCCAAGCAGAGAGTGTAGGTAGAGACTGTGTTGCAGAACTTAATTTGGTAAGAGAAGTTAGAAGTTGCAATGATTAAAGTGAAGCGAACGAGAGAAACTAGACTTGAGAGAAATCCTTTTTTCTCTTGTGGATAGAATTACGTCCAAAGAAAGGAAATATCAAAAATACGTGTTACTTTGTTGAATAAGAAAATGAATTGAGAGTAGTTTGTTCTGAGTGGTTATTTAAATGCAAATAAACAACCAATCCAAGTCTGTTGTTGATCATAGTTATTTTCGAAGGCTTCGTTGAAATTCAGTTGGAAGGTTTGAACTGGTTACCTGCTTTCACAAGGGTCTTA
>NC_090732.1:120321750-120326750 GCF_036898095.1 Palaemon carinicauda | reverse complement strand
GACTGTAGGTGAAAGACAAAAAAAAAAAAAAAAAAAATAAATAAAAAAATTGTTATATGTCGTAGGCTAAATGTCACATTTGGCGTAAAGTACCTAATCACCCACGCCAATTTTGTGTAAGTGACATTAACCCCTGATTAAAAATGCCGCAATATTATCAGTAGTAATAATAGACTTGACCTCCTCCTTAAGTATTCACGGGACAATATTTCCTTTGTTTTAGTTATTATCCCTGTTGCAATTTGTGCAATAACTTGCATGAAAAGTAGCGTAACTTATTTTTGCAACAACTCGGCTGTAGGTAGATTCAATGGAGTATTAAGATAATTTCATAGGCGTTAGTACAGTAGTTGTAGATTTCTTTGATAGGGAGAAAGGGAGTGACATAAGGTACGTAATATTTTTACAGCGTGGATTAAAAAAAATGAAACAGGTGAAGTCGCCAGGATTATTAAGATTATAAAGAAAGCAAACTGGGACTTGTTCCGATGCCAACATCCGTAAGTTATTGGGGGAAGAAACTTTCATAGTCTTACCGACATAATTATAAGAATAGTAAATACTAGTATCGATGAGTATAAGTTTCGTAATTCAGAGAAACTGTCAGTAATTACACCAGTTCTGAAAATTGTTCTAGATTATCAGGGATTCAAGTTCATACAGACCTATTTCGAATTTATCCTTTATTTAAAAAGCACTAGAATATGTAATTCTTGAACAACTTATTAATAACAGAAAAAGAGAAGCATTACCAGACAACCGGTCAGCATAAAAAAAAAATTATTCTACAGAAATAGCTATTTGTTCTGTTGTAAATGGTATGCTGGAAATGATGGATGAAAACAAATGTGGTAGTTTGATTTTACTCGATCCTTGTGCTGCTGTTGATACAAGTGTGAATGAACTGCCACTAAGTGATTTGCTGTCCATCAGTATTGAAGATCAAGCCTTTGAGGCTAAGACTAATTGGCTGATAGAAACTACTCTGTACAAATTGGAAACACATTCATCATATGAATAATTAAACAAGGGGGTATCCCAGGGGAGTGCAATAGGCTATCTTATTCTGCTTCTATATTATCCTGCTTCTATATTATCGGTCGTTCAAAAGTACTGAAGAGGTATGAAGTCAAGTTTAAAATATTTGCAGATGATACACAATTTTACTTCTCCATAAATGGCATTGATGATATGCTGAAACTTTAAACCATATTCTTACCAGTGTTACGGGATGGATAACAGTTAAACTAATAAAACTAAAGGAAATAAAACTTGAGTTTATGGTGATTGGAAGGAAAACAGCTTAAGAAACTAGGCGACATCCAAATGAATATTGATAGCAACTTGGTCCCAATATCTAGTAAAGATCGTAATCTACGGGCATCTTAACCGTAACTTATCTATCAATGCTCAAATAAATGATGTAGTAAAACCGCTGGATATCATCTTAGAAATAGTGCTTTTATAAAGAAGTATTTGAAGGAAAACTTGATATACTGTTATTACCATGATTTACCACTGCAAATCCGTCTACTACAATCTATTCAGAAATTACAAAAAACAACAAGACTGATAAAAGGTGTCCCATCCCGAGAAAGGCTTAATTCTTTAATAATTTGTTTAAACTGGGTGCCCATTAAAGCTAGAATGAAAATTCTTTTTTTACATAATACAATTAGATTACAGTGTACTCGATAATTTACATAAGATAATTTTGGTCAGTCCCTTTCCAGACATAGTCTTTCAGCTATAATGGTTGTGTTCTTTCTCTTTGCTGTTCTACATAAGGTTTTTGCTTGTCTTGCAGGTTTCAGGTTTCTCGAACTTATCTGCCTTGGACCTCTAGACCGATTGGTTTCACTGAGATGATGAGTATGATATTCACTGGGATGAGGATTAGGTTCACTGTGGGTTGTCTTGCTAGGTATAAGTTTCATATCTGGTATTTGTCAGTATGGTGGAGTTGACGTCGATCTTGGTAGATTTATGGATTTGGTTTCTGGTTCAGATATGCCAGATCTTTGTCTCAAATCAACTGGGTTTCTGAAATAAATTCTTCCAAGACCATCTTGGACGAGATATTTTCTTGCATCTAGTTGTTTTATGATTCTGCTTGCTTTTCAAGATCTCTCCGTATATCCATTCTTCCAGGACGCAGTGATTAAAGTCCTGGTAGCTCTTTAGCTCCCCTATTTTATGCCTTCTCTAACTTTTGCTGCGTCTCAGGATTGCTTATCTCCTCTTTCATCTGTTTCACAGGCAGTTGAGTCACAATTTTCATGCCAAACGTCACTTCAGTTGGACTAACGGTCCTGTCTAGGCATACTTCTTCGTTCGAGTAGTCCATGATACAATGTCTGAGCCTTCTTTTGAACATTTCTTTATTGGGTTATTAGCTATTTTTAATGCAGCCCCGGCCTTTCCATTGCCTTGCCGGTGATAAGGTGGGGACGTTTGGTGGTCAATATTCCATTCTTTGATGTAGTTCTGGAATTCGCGACTAGTTAACCGTGAACCATTGTCACTCGCCAAAGACTTAAGTCTTCGAAATCCATCTTCTCAATTCCCAGAGTAACATTTCTCACTGTTGGAGATGTCAGGTACTCGTACTCAATGAAATTGGTGCAATAGTCGACAACTATCAGATAGTCACGTTATTCAAGCACAAATAAATCGCATCCAATCTTCTCCCAGGGTTCACTTACTAAATCATGTGATGAGCGGCTCTTTCCTGTTGGCGAGCTCCAGCTCTTGGCAACTCTGAGTGTGTCATTCACCATAGTTTCAATTTTTCTGAACATACCAAGCCAATAAACAGTTTATCTTGCTCGTCTCAAAATTGTTTCTGGATTATTTGTGAGAAGCACACAGTAACTTTTTCATCACTCGATCGTTTTGGTATCCAGACTCACCTTAATAATCAGCAATCATCTTTGTAGGCTTGGGTAAATCCACTTACCATATCACTGCCATCATGTTAATAAATGAGGTTTATTGGCATGAACTATAGGAAGTGGGGAAATAACACACAATTCTATATTAATTATCTGGTGGTTTATTATATTTTGGGTGACAGTCTTCTATAATATCCGCAATTGTAAAGCGAGCTCTATGTAGATACAATTAATTGATTGGTTAAATGATTAAACAGAATATAACTGAGGGCACTCAGTTATCAGCCATATACAGTATATAGACACATGGAACATACTAGAATCATACCGAAACAAATGGACCCTTCTACATGTAAACAAATGATCGACAGTTAGAATCAAAAGAATGCAGACATTCGAAGGAAATCTTTCGTCAGATGTCTTCAGTGTTCCCATGTCAAAACAGACAAGGTGTTGCCGCTCTTACTACGACTATGAAATGGGCAGAGCATTCTCCAGTATCAGCGAATCAAAGACAGTAAAGGGCTGTTTTTGATAGCAAAAGCATACAAAAGTTACTAATAGAGTTGCCATATTTAAATTATTTTTTATAATTTGACGTCTCAACTAACCACTGCAAATACAAACCCCCTCCCCAACACACACATGCAGTATATATATATATATATATATATATATATATATATATATATATATATATATATATATATATATATATATATATATATATTCTCTCTTACTATTTCGTAGGTGGGGCCAAGTAGGCGCACTCCAGGGAATGTTCGGTGGGGGGCGGGGGGTGGTCCTCTTCACCACCCCTTGCCCCGCCAGTCCGACACTGAGGATAAGGAAGTCATTTCTGGTTTAGCGGGTGTGGAGAGAACTTAAATGAGTATTCTTGATACAGCCTGTAATATATTGTATCATTGCCTAAATATAAATGTTCTAGCAAATATTTCTAACCGTATTCATTATTAGTTGATTTGTAAAATATAGCAGCAGTAGAATAACGTAGCTGCTGTTATTGGAAGTTGATGAGTAACGAAATTCAAGTATCAGCATTGCATAATAGATACTGATGACTTCATAGCGTCTTGAATCAGAATTTATTATTTCGAGTCAAAAATAAGTTATATTGAGGTAAATGAGGACACTTACATTCTGACAAAAGCAACAGTATATATATATATATATATATATATATATATATATATATATATATATATATATATATATATATATATATATATATATATACCATTATTTTTCAATTGCTATTTTTTCGTAAGAGGGACCAAGTAAACACTTTCCAGGAAAGGTCGGGCGGGGGGGGGGTGGGGGGGGTGGGGGGGGTCTCCTTCACCCCCTGCCCCGGCCATTCCGACACTGAGCAAATAGGAATTTAGAAAAGTCATTTCTGTTTTATGGCTTGTGGAGACAGGTTGATTGTATATTCACGATACAGTCTGTAAGATATTGTATCATTGCCTGAGTGTTATTTGATAACCGTCAGTGTTCTAGCAAATTTGGCTAACCTAATTCATGATTAGTTGATTTGTAAAAGATAGCAACAGTAGAATAAAGTAACTGCTGTTGATGGAAGGTTGGTAAGTAACGAAATTCAAGTATTAACTTTGCATAATAGATAATCGATGATGTATATAATAGATACTGATGACTGTAAAGCACCTTGTATACAATCAGAATTTATTATTTCGTATCGAAAATAATTTATATTGAGGTAGATGAGGACGCTATCACATCTGGCAAAAGTTTTAAAAAATTTGTTGTTATTGACAAATCATCGTCTCCGAACGACACAATTTTCAGAAATTTTGTCATGAAACTATAATATGCATATTTTCTCAAAATGAATTATTCTCTAATTTTCCTGAAAAAAATACACGAATAGAGGGCATAACCACGAAATGATTCCCCATTCTAATACCCTGATTGTAAGTTATCAATGATTATGTAATTAGTAGCTTTATCTTGAGAAATTAAACAGCTTTGAGATCAAATTAACTTTTTATCGATTTCATGCACTAAGGTCTTATGATCTTGATTCAAATAGGCTTAGCTTTGTATGATAAAGTCCTTATTTAC
>NC_090732.1:120301750-120309250 GCF_036898095.1 Palaemon carinicauda | reverse complement strand
TCAAAAATACTGATTTTATAGAGAAATGTCATTGAAGCAGCGTGTATATTTTATAGTAAGAATAAGAATTTTGATTTTATCTCTAGGGATATATAAATTGGATCCTTTTATTTTACACAGTATAAAGTGTCTGTACAAAATCGAAAATGTTATTCAATAGTTTTTGGCTTATTGTGTTTACTTAAGGGATTGTCGAAAGTTCCATTACTTGTTTTCCTGTTAATTTGTAATTTCAACTTTTATTGGTCTTATCCTAATGTTAAGTGACTTTTGCCTGTTGGGTAGTAATGATAAATTTTTATATTTTTTTTTTCTTTTTTGTATGGACAAACGTGTGTATTTATTCTTTTCATAATAAACGCTATAAGAAGAGGTCCAGTGGCGGACGAAGCTGTTGAGCATTTCTATATATACAATTCTTTGAATTTTCCTTATGTGGACTACCATATATATATATATATATATATATATATATATATATATATATATATATATATATATATATATATATATATATATATATATCTATATATATATATCTATATCTATATCTATATCTATATCTATATCTATATCTATATCTATATCTATATAGATATAGATATATCGATAGGGTGTGATTCTAAAAGCGTGAAGTTTGGGAGAAGGCAGAGTAGGTGATGGAGCTTTTATGAGAAAGAAGACATTTTATTTGAAAGTAATTAGATCTCGATTCATCGGTATCATATTTTTTCGGCAATGCTTCCAAATTAGGATGGCGTGGTATAAGCCCATTTGTTATTCGAAATAACATTTTAACAGGAAAGTTATCGTCGAAAATAATGGATTGCGGAATACAGTAGTTTGTAATTTTTTTCCCTGAAAAGAAAAACCTTACTCATACACAATTGATGTGTCCAACAACATTTCATTTTGTTATGATGACATCTCAACAATTTGCATGCAACAGTTCATCATATATGAGCAAGTATTTCAGGGAAGACTTGTTTATGTGGGCAGCCAATCATCAGAAAGCAATTACAAATCTTCATGTTTCTTTATATCCTCCACTACGTTAAATTACGTAAGGTTAGGTTAGATTGCCTTTTTTTTTCTTAAGATACGGTTTAGAGTGAGGGAATGAAGTGTGTGGCACCACAACTGAAACAGCATCTTTTAATGCTTAGAATACTTGAATGGAAGAATCTTTTAGGATTCTCTCCCATTGTTACTGACTACGTGTTAATTAAAATATGAGTTTTTCTAGAATGCATCGATCTCTAATCAAAACGTTAGCTAGCCTAGTTGAGCATCATGTCAGTCGGGATGTCTGCATTCACTTATAACAAAATGCAGTATTGTGAAGGACCGACGTTATTGCTTTCTCTCGCCATTAGGACTTGCCATTTGATTAATTAATAATTAATTCAGTTTTTCTTATTCTGAAACTTATGTTTTCGTTTAAATGTATAGAAACACACTCGTTATGTTTTTATATATATTTAAGCTTTTATTACAGTGTATTGTGTTGATACTCCTCCCTTCCTGTGCTGCTCTCTGTACCAACCGTGTGTCACACAATTGTACATAATTATTTTGTATATATTATGGTTGTATCTGCGCTCTTCCCTCGCACTAAAAAGAACCTGAATGATCATGTCTCCGTTTTGCTCAGTAACATTATCTGTCTCTCGAACAGGTCATGTCCTGTTGCCTTGAGGTTTTGTATATAAAGAAGAGTGTTCCTTAATAAATAACTCAGTCGTTTCCAATCTGCCTTTGAGTTCACAACTCCTCTCTCGGCCCGTCACATTGGTGACCCCGGAAGTCGACTAGCTCCCACCGCCTTCCACCCCCACCCCCTCGCCCCTTCATCGTTGGTACTATGGCGGACTCTACGGCAGTTGGTGCTGCGGCCGCTCCATTCAAACTTTCATCGTTTGCCAGCGGAGAGGCGTTTGCATGGTTTCAGTGCGCAGAAGTCCGGTTTCGTATCAGGGGCGTGACTCGCTCAACCACCAAAGCGGATTATGTTCTCGCGGCGATACCCGAGGACACCTTCCCAGAAATATCCGACTGGCTTTGTGAACAAGGAGACACCCCAATAGCGTATGACGACCTCAAATCATACCTTCTGCAGCAGTACTCGCCGTCGCCAGCCGCCCGTATAGCAAAGCTTTTTCAGCTCTCGCAACAACCGTTGGGGGACCAAAGGGCTTCGCTTGCCCTCAGGGAAATGACCAGTATCGCTCGCCTTCAACCTGCCGCAGACGGCTCTCCTCGTGAGGTGAACCTACTCCGTGCCCTTTGGATACGCCGTTTACCTGAACCCGTGCGCGCTGCCATACCCGATGTCGATAGTTTACCCATAAAGGACTTGATGACCAAAGCCGACGCCCTTATGGACAGCCACTTCAAGACCTCCATCAACGCCTCCACCCCTGACGCCGAGGATGCCTATTCAACGTCAACCGAAGCTGACATGAATGCCGTAGGACATACACGCCTACCCCGTGACGTGCCGAAGCGGCGACAAAGCCGCCCACCACCCACCAATCGCTCGCGCCCCAACGAACGACTTCTACAGCCACTTACTACCTCCCATCCACCGCAGTTTTGCTACTACCACTTCAGATTCGGGGCAACCGCGAAGAAATGTGCCAAAGATTGTCAGTGGCCAAAAAACGTGTAAGTAGGCCATCGCTTGTGGCGGTGGCCTCCCATGTTTCTAATCTTTTCTTTTTACAGGATGCAGGAACGGGCGTTCTCTTTTGCCAAGGAAACTCTTCAAGGCACAACGTAGTCTGTCTACATCTGCCGACGTCCACTTGATAGCTGTCAACGGATCTGCGATACCCACCTACGGTTACGAGAACCTCACATTATCGTTCGGAAACGGTAAATTCAATTGGAAGTTTCTCGTTGCTGACGTCACAATGCCAATCCTCGGTGCAGATTTCCTCTCTCATTTCCACCTTCTGGTCGATGTCGCCCACCGACGATTGGTCAACGCAGACTCGTACTTGTCGACACCTCTTCAACCCGCCCCCTCTAACCTTGCTCTCCACATCAGCGCACCCACGGATGCCTACGCCCACCTCCTCACGTCGTACCCGGAAGTTTTCCGTCCAGAACTTTGCCAAACGCCCACGGTTCCTGCCAAGCACGGTATTTATCACCATATCAAGACGACGGGACCCCCAGTCTTCGCAAAATTCAGACGTCTAGCACCGGAACGATTGGCAGCCGCCAAACAGACGTTCGCCGAAATGGAGAAAATGGGCCTTTGCCAAAAGGCCCCCAGCCCATGGTCGTCACCCTTACACATCGTTCTGAAGAAAGACGGCTCCCTCCGTCCGTGCGGGGATTACAGGCGCCTGAACATGCAAACAGAACCGGATCACTACCCCCTCCCAAACATTGCCGATGTAACCTCCTACCTGCACAAAGCGAAGGTTTTCTCTACGCTCGATCTCCTGAAGGGGTATTATCAGGTGCCTATGAACCCAGAAGACATCCCCAAGACCGCCATCACCACTCCGTTTGGCACATACACCTTCAATTACTCCTGTTTTGGCCTTCGTAATGCTGGGGCAACTTTTCAACGTCTCATGGATGGCATCTTAGGGGACCTCCCTTTCTGTGTATGTTATGTGGACGACATACTTGTGTTCTACTCCTCAAAAGAGGAACACCTCCGTCACCTGCGCATCGTGCTCGACCGCCTGCAACAAAACGGCCTTGTAGTCCGGTACGACAAGTGTACCTTTGGCGCCAACGAAGTGTCGTTCTTAGGGCACCGTATCACTCCTGAAGGAGTCCATTCTCTCCCTGAGAAGGTAGCAGCCGTTCAGAATTTCCCCACGCCCTCGACCGTCAAAGCTCTGCAGGAATTCTTGGGCATGATCAACTATTATCAATGTTTTCTGCCAGCCATTGCCGCCACTCTTGCTCCCCTCTACGCCTCCCTCAAGGGCAAGCCAAAGGACCTGAAGTGGGGTCCCCTTCAAGAAGCAGCCTTCTGCAATGCAAAGAAGGCCTTATCAACTGCTGCGGCTCTCACTTTTCCTATCCCACACGCCCCTCTCCTTCTCTCCACCGATGCCAGCGACGTCGCTATTGGTGCAGTACTCGAGCAGGTGGTCAAAGGCTCGCCCCGCCCATTGGCTTTCTTCAGCAGAAAACTGTCCAAGGCAGAATCGGGTTATTCTACCTTCGATCGAGAATTGCTGGCGGTGCACTTGGCTGTCCGTTACTTTCGCCATTTCTTAGAAGGTACGCCCTTCGTCATTCGTACAGACCACATGCCTCTGGTGCACGCCTTCACTCGATAGTCTGACGCCTGGTCCGCCCGTCAACGCCGACATCTCTCCGCCGTGGCTGAATACAATAGCACCCTCCAATACGTCCCTGGGAAAATGAATCCCGTTGCCAATGCCCTGTCAAGAAACACGTTGGCTGCCGTTCAACTGGGATTGGATTACAACGCCCTGGCTGAAGCCCAACGACAGGATCCAGAGTATCAAGCTTGTAGGACATCCTGCACGTCCCTCCGTTGGGAGGATTTTCCCCTCGAAGACTCCAACACCACCCTCCTCTGTGACGTCAGTACTGGTAGACCGCGACCTTGGATTCCTGCTCCCATGCGCCGACAGGTGTTTGATTTCATCCACGGCCTTTCACATCCCTCGTGCCGTTCTACTGCACAGCTGCTGAAGGCAAAGTTCATTTGGCACGGCATTTCTAAGGATGCTAAGGATTGGTTCGTGCGTGTACTTCTTGCCAAACTTCCAAAGTACATCGACACACGGATTCAGGAGTGGGCACCTTTCCTCAACCTCAGCGTCGTTTCGCACACATTCACGTCGACGTTGTAGGCCCCCTACCCACATCACAAGGACATCGTTACCTGTTTACAGTCATCGACCGCTCCACTCGTTGGCCTGAAGCCATTCCCATGGAAACTGCAACGTCCGCCTCATGTACATCTGCCTTACTCTCTGGATGGATTTCAAGATTCGGTATCCCTGAGCATATTACTTCTGACAGGGGAACCACTTTCACCTCTCAATTATGGACGTCATTAGCGAATCTCCTGGGCATCACCCTACATCAGACAACGGCCTACAACCCTGCTGCCAATGGAATGGTTGAACGTTTTCATCGCACCCTCAAAGTAGCTTTGATGTCCCGCTGCAAGGATTGCAACTGGTTTACTCAGCTTCCCTGGGTCCTCCTTGGACTAAGGACCACTCCTAAAGACGCCCTTGACGTCTCGGCAGCCGAAATGGTGTATGGCGACCCGTTGGTCGTCCCTGCCGAATTTTTTCCTTCTACAACCTCCTCAGATGATCTCCAACGCATACGTCACGTCGTGGGAAAATTTACTCCGTGCCGCCAGACTTACAAGCCCCCAGCGAAGCATCACATACCAACGGACTTGCACTCTGCAATGCACGTCTTCCTGCGCAACGACACCAGCAAGCCACCACTAACGCCTCCTTACACGGGCCCTTTCCTTGTGATCCGACGCAGTCCGAAAGCATTCCTCCTAAACATTCGGGGCAAAGAAGACTGGGTCTCCATTGATCGTCTAAAACCTGCTTATCTTCTGCCAGATGACCCGCCTACAGTTCGCCTCTCTAGATCAGGGCGCCCTATTTAACATGTACAGTATTTCATTTTTAGGGGGGGAGCCATGTACCAACCGTGTGTCACACAATTGTACATAATTATTTTGTATATACTATGGTTGTATCTGCGCTCTTCCCTCACACTAAAAAGAACCTGAATGATCATGTCTCCGTTTTGCTCAGTAACATTATCTGTCTCTCGAACAGGTCATGTCCTGTTGCCTTGAGGTTTTGTATATAAAGAAGAGTGTTCCTTAATAAATAACTCAGTCGTTTCCAATCTGCCTTTGAGTTCACAACTCCTCCTCTCGGCCCGTCACATCTCCCTGATGGCCGGCAGATCCTCTGCGGGGGCCTCTCCCGTTCGCTAGTTAGGTGGCGCTCCCGAATGGTTTCTTCAGTAATTAAGTTGAAATAATAACTATTAGTAATTTAACTTGGCCAAACAGCCTTACTTAGCCTGCGGAGCGAGTGCATAGTCTTTACCTTATCCGCCTCCTCTCAGGAAAACCCCTTTCACCGAAGGTTGACTTTTCTTCCAAGTATTCTTGCTTGTCAGCGGATTAATGATTTGTAATCATCATCATCTTCTTCTTCTTCTTCCTTTTTTTTTTTTTTTTTTTTTTTTTTTTTTCGGCTGGTGAAGGGAGTGTACAGTCCTTATTATGTTTCTGTTCTCTCGGGGGACACCCTTCCCGTCCGCGGTTTAGGTGATCCTCTCGGAGTTTTCTTTCATAATTTTATATTTTCTTAAGATAGCGATGCCGTTCTTCTTTGTTCGGCTAAGTCAGCGGTTGTAGAAGAGCAGGACCTTTCATCCCTGTGGAATCTGCTGTACCTGCCCCTTCACAGTCCTGCTCTGAAAGGAGCTCCCTACTGTCAATGTTTCACTCCTCCGCTACTCCTGTGTTCCTCTTATAAGCGTAGAACGAGGGCAGTGGCATATTGGGTTCCTTTGGGTTTACCAGTTGGGGATCCCTAAGGGGTGAACCCAGAAACTAGCCTCGGCTACGTTTCTCAGGTAACGCTCGATGCTGACCTTCATCTTGAACAAGGCTTGTTTACGAGAAGCCAAGAGCGTTGCCAGTAGATCCTGCTTCCAGGGGTTGGACAACTGTCCCTTCCGAGGGAGAATTAACCTACCCGGGTGTTGGGCTGCTCTTCCCTCCGAGGGAACTTCCTTTCATTATCTATTTAGCAACCTTCCCGCTTACGGGGAGAATTGCTGACAGCTCGATGAAGATCAGCAACTGCTATCTCATCGCCAAGACTGTTCATCTCCCCCTGGGCTGGGGAAAAGCAAAGCCCGAGGCAAGGTCCTTCTTTGGGAGGAGATCTCTCTCGTCTGCGAGAGAGATCTTTTTAAGAACAGCTTATTCCTTACGACAAGGACGAAGCTTCCCCCTCTAAGGCTGGGGGAAAGCAAAGCCCAAGCCAATGGCCTCCTTCTGGAAGACCTCTCTCATCCGCGAGAGATTGATCCGTGACCAGCATGAGACGTATGCCTACGCTTCTTCCCCTAGGGCTGGGGGAAAGCATAGTCCTAGGCAGTGTCCTGCTTCGGGAGAACATTCCATTCGTTTACGAGAGAAAGCTTGTCATCAGCTTCTTGTGACAGAGCAGACTCCCTCCCTGAAAGAATCTACGAGATGTTCTCCTTCAGGGGTCCGTCACCCTGGGCATTCTCCTCCCCCTGCAGGAAGGAGACGCCTGGTTGAACCCTCGGGTTCACGTTTTGTGGTTCCTTTGGATTCTCGAAACAGTTACGCTGAGCCTTCGGGTTCTCGTGACAGTTACGCTGAGCCTTCGGGTTCTCGTGACAGTTACGCTGAGCCTTCGGGTTCTCGTGACAGTTACGCTGAGCCTTCGGGTTCTCGTGACTGTTACG
>NC_090732.1:120291750-120296750 GCF_036898095.1 Palaemon carinicauda | reverse complement strand
CACAGAGGGAGCATGCAGGCCCTGTGTTGAAAAGTGCTAAAAATATACTCCAACACTCATTTGATTCAACTTTGGTGTTATCTTTCTATCTCCATTTTTACTTTTGCCAATAAATATATATTTTTATATTACTCTTTCTCCTAATAATTTAAGCAATTTTTAAACTATATATTTCCATAGATTTTCTGTTATAGTCACCAAAGTTGTGTAAACACTGACATTATATTTATACATTACTATGGAGTGCATTATAAACGAACCCTCTATATTATACTGTACTTCAAGCTTATAAAAGGGAACAGTTTGTTTTGTCTCTGAATCACTGAATATTCATAATGAAGAAAAAGTTTTACTACATAGGGTTTTACTACTGAAGATATGTTTGTCACATACAATGTACTTTGTAGAAAAAGGCACACATACATCACAGAAACATTGCTATGAATGGTTAAATTACTGATTAAGGCTTTTGTTTATTATGATTTTCCTGAAGATCTGACATTTTTCCACTACCGTTTCTATCCGTCACTCTCCTAAAATAACAAATCTATTTACCCTACATAACCTAATCAAATTTTGTAGGATTTTACTTAATAAAATTTTATCTCGAGAAACACATAATCAAAAGAAAAATGGAAAGTTATTTGGTCCTGTATTTGTTGTCACTTGCTTGAGGAAAATTAACTAATTGTAATCAGTCCATTCTTATTAAATGTTCATTAAAAATTGAGGTTTGATTACTAAAGGCGACTCCAACGACAAGACTAGTTGAAGGGTTTCTTTTGTTTTGTTTACTTAATAACACACTTTACTCCGGCAATCTCTTTCACCTTACACTTCTGATCTCGAAGGAATTTGCATTTAAGAATGTTTTCCTCATGACCCAGGCAATTAAGTCCTGAAATTCTGACCTTGGGTCCTTCAGGGTCAGCTGGAACGCTCGTAGGAATTGCTGATAACAGATGATGGCCATCCCTGTGGATATAGATTGTTTTTATCGATTGTATACCATTGCAAAAATAAACAATTAATGATTAGAAATAGAAATATATATTTTCATTTTGATAGCTGGAGAATCTGCAAGAGCTGGAAATATGTATTATGTACTATGTATCTGAATATTGGAGCATGGAACCAGTAATTCAAACCCATAAATCGGTGATGAGAAATTTGTAAAAAATGTAAACATTGATAGATTAGAATGAGGCTGGAGAAGGCAAATTTCGCTTACTCGTTAGTATTGAAAACCCTTATTATTACCCTAGAGGTAATAGGTTGGCCAGGGCACCAGCCAATCGTTGAGATACTACCACTAGAGAGTTACGGCATCTTTTGACTGGCCAGACAGTACCACATTGGATCCTTCTCTCTGGTTACGGTTCATTTTATGTTTGCCTACACATACACCGAATAGTCTGGCCTATTCTTTACACTCTCTCCTTTGCCCTCATACACCTGTCAACACTGAGATTAGCAAACAATTCTTCTTCACCCAAGGGGTTACTGCACTGTAATTGTTCAGTGGCCACTTTCCTCTTGCTAAGGGTAGAAGAGACTCTTTAGCTATGGTAAGCAGCTCTTCTAGGATAAGGACACTCCAAAATCAAACCATTGTTCTCTAGTCTTGGGTAGTGCCATAGCCTCTTTACTATGGCCTTACGCTGTCTTGGGTTAGAGTTCTCTTGCTTGAGGGTACACTCGGGCACGCTATTCTATCTAATTTCCCCTCCTCTTGTTTTGTTAAAGTTTATATAGTTTATATAAGAGATATTTATTTTAATGTTTTCACTCTTCTTAAGATATTTTATTTTTCCTTTTTTCCTTTCCTCACTGGGCTATTGCCTTGTTGGAGCCTATGGGCTTATAGCATCCTGCTTTTCTAACTAGGGTTGTATCTTAGCAAGTATTAATAATAATAATAATAATAATAATAATAATAATAATAATAATTACAAAAAATGCATGTTTTACGATTGTCACAAGGGTTATTAAGTTCACAAAAATGCTAGAAACTTAACTAGTAATAAGTTACTTACTTTATATGTTGCCAAAGAAGTGACTTGCACACAACCTTGGCGTCTTCAACTCCCCAATCTCCATCATCGCAGACAGAACTTTGTTCTAGTTTCTTGTTCACAGTTACTACTATTTGGCCTTCCACACTGACCATTCCTTCTGAAGTTTTCATATTACTATTCTTTAGTTGAATGTTTGTTTTTGCCCCTGAAATTATAATTTGGCTTTTTATTTCAACAGCAGACGAGATATCAATTCTGTCTTAATTAATTTTTGAGTTAAATTTTATGTTCATTATTCTCTTGAAAAGGATAAATTATAAGTTGCAATAACAATTTCTTTCTATAGTTACTGTAAAAATATCAATAAGATATGTTTTTTTTCATTCAAGTTTTGGAGTTTTACTAGGAGATTTTTTTTTACCAATGTAGTACTTACAGGCAATTTTATTTTGTTGAGTATTTCTCTTCTTACGAAGGCTTGACCCAAAGAAATAATCTTCATTCCCAGGATTTAAAGACTTAGCTGAAGTTCCCAGTCCATGGCCAGAATTGGAGGGTTTTTTCAAGTCTGGTTGCTTTGTGGTGACAGGCTTTCCATTATGTTGATTTTGTCCTTGTCTTTGAGCGTGAGGCTTTTGTTGGTCACTTCCAGAGCCGCTTTTGTCTGTTGTTGCAGATTCTTTATTAAGTTTTATTTGGTCATTTTCTCCTTTTTTTAGATTCGAATTCATCCACATTTCAGGGCCAGACCCAAAGCCCCCACTGAAACCATCTCCTGAGCCAAAGCCTGGATTAAAGCCATCTCCTGAGCCAAACCCTGGGTTAAAACCTCCTCCAGAGCCAAAGCCTGGATTAAAGCCTCCTCCAGAACCAAAGCCCGGGTTAAAGCCACCGCTAGAGCCCATACCCCAACCAGAACCTCCCCAGCCAGAACCTTTCCAGCCAGAACCTCCCGAGTTAGAACCCTTCCAGCCAGAACCTCCCCAGCTAGAGCCTTTCCAGCCAGAACCTCCCCAGTCAGAACCTCCGTTTCCATCTTCTCCCCAGCCAGAATTGTCCTTTGGGCTATATCCAGAATTCCAATCGTCGTTCTTGCAACTGCATACAGCTACTTTGTCATAAAACATGGATCCAGTTACATCACTTCGTTCACCACGGAAGATTCCACCATCCTCTGAAATGTGGAAATATTAGTAAATTACACTTGTATCAGATTATTCCTGTGAAAACTAGGCCTTTTATTTTTACATTCATTTAAAATTATATACGAATTAGAATCTTATTTAAATTACAGGTTGCAAAAGTCAATATTTTCACAGGAGCCTTATAACATTTTCTGGGGTTAATTAAGAGATACCAGCAAATATTAGAAATCTTTGAATATATGCTACATCCTTAATGACGCTTTTTCCTTATACTGTATCTTAGGCTAAGATACAGTCACAGCTAAGATTCTTTCTTAGTTGTGACAGAAAATACATGAAACCATTAGGATTCAATGCTACATAAGACCTAATACAGGGAAGCATTCAAAGTTATATAGTTGCAAGTATACATCAGTGCCTTAACAAAAATAGACAAGAAGTCATTACACATGAGCTTAAAATTCACTTATATCAAAGTACAGCGTCAGTCTCCTTAATCCACTCTCCCCCGTAAGGGGTTGGTCCCATCTTTGCACCTAACGCAGTGTACAGTAGGCAGCGCTTTGGATCTTTGCACTATCCCCCCCCCCCATTGGTCTTTCTTCCATTTGGCTGCCCAACCTCTCGACTTTTCTTCCCAATGTAACTGTAGGATTTTCTCCCATTTGCTCTCCCGGAAGAAACCCAACTTGAGAAGACAGGTACTATTACCTAAGGGAATTTTATAAGCAATCGTATAATAAAATGTTCTAAGTCTTTTCAATTAAGGCATATTCGGTCATATTAACTGTGAAGGCTCTGCACCCATTAAGCATGTTTGGGAATTTTAACCAACTTTTAATGTTAACGGTAGATTCTTGGTATTCTCATTTTTCCTATAAAGGATTGTGTTAGTTCCTTTTTTTCTTTTTTTTTTTTTTTTGAGATAGGATTGAACTTCTTTCTTTATTATGTACAATCAGACTTAAAATTCATAAGACATGTGAATGCAGAAAAAAAATTAAATAATTGTTGTACCCTTAATGACACTCCTAGTGATACTTTACTGCATATATGACTAGGAAAAGTACTTATGTATCTCAGCATTGAGAGAAAAGGCAAAAGTGATAGTATTTATCGTTAATTAACTCTTGAATGCAAGAATGCATTCTGTCATATGATGCCAAATAGAAAAGACAAAAGCCATTGTTACACAAGGGCTTGAAAATTTACTTATATAAAGCTTTATTGGGTTTTCTATAACGGATAATTTTGAGTTTTCAGTTAAGGTGGATTCCAAAATGTATTTGTGGATGCACCTTAACTTAGAATACATAAAAGCATCGAGTTTAATAAGACCAAATACAATGCAGCATATTCGGTTATATATCATATTGGCTATAATAAAGAGGCTGGTTGCAGTTTTTGTTTGTATAAACTGTTGTTGAATAATTAATTAACGTTCATTTTATTATCGGAGTACAGTATTCAACTCCCCTTTCGATTCATTTTATTATCGGAGTACAGTATTCAACTCCCCTTTCGATCCAAAACTAGCAAATATTAAAACCATCCATTTCTTATCATACAGTCTATATGTAATGCCTTTTATTGAAAGATTTGGGTGCATTATTTTATGTTTTTCTGTAAGACCCTTTGCATAGTACTTTTTTTCGTACAAATATCTCTGTACGTTCTAGTATGTGGTTGGGGAGGCGACCAGTTGTTTTTGCCAAATATAAATACTGTACTGACTCATCCCTAGCCTTTCTCACCAACTCTGTTAAAAACACTGATAATGAAACACAAATATTCGTTAGATATGAACACACATACATTCATACATAACCCACTAAAC
>NC_090732.1:120279250-120284250 GCF_036898095.1 Palaemon carinicauda | reverse complement strand
AGTAAGCCTACTATTAACATTTTCTGAGGTTACTATCGACATAAGATACTGGGAAGATGCTTCCAAATTTAAGTGTATGGACTTTGCTTTGAGGATTAAGGTGGAACTTTGTTACATTGACCAGTACTTATGGAAATCTACAGTTGAATATAAGAATAATAATTATAACACAGTAATGGCAATAATAGTAATCATTATTTCAGTGATAAGTTAGAATTCTAATAAAACCCAATTTGCTTTGAAATGAACACCCACGGACGAAAAGGTATTGTATAACCCTGTTAAATTTTATAGAACATGTTTTTATGTATACTTGATCTACAGGTATCTGTACTTATAAATACAAAATAGGTTTCATGAATCTTTATACATACATATATATATATATATATATATATATATATATATATATATATACGTATATATATATATATATATATATATATATATATATATATATATATATACGTATATATATATATATATATATATATATATATATATATATATATACATACATATATATACACACATGTATATATATATATATATATATATATATATATATATATATATATATATATATATATATATATATATATGTACACACATAATATATATATTTATATATATACATAAATATATATATGTTTATATATATATATATATATATATTATATATATATACACACACATATATATATATATATATATATATATATATATGTATGTATGTATGTATGTATGTATGTATGTATGTATATATAATATATATATATATATATATATATATATATATATATATATATATATATTGTGTACATAAATATACATAATATGTATGTATGTATATATATATATATATATATATATATATATTGTAAAGATTCGACGTTGAGATCAACGTAAGGTCATGTAAAAAGGCATAAAACTGATTTTATTTATGTATCAATTTTCAAGAATGGCAGACATGTGCCAAACCCGTAAAGATGGGTATAAATACTGTAGTTGATTTGGTGGAACTAACAAAGCTCAAGCTTGGTGCTAATGTTATATTACAGGGTGACTTGACAAAAGTAATTTTTTCATAGTTTTATGTTACTTGATCCTTTCATTTTGTGTGATTGAATTTATATTATTTTTTTTTTCATTCTTTATCTTTATTCTCTTTCTGCATTGTCCTTCTTTCCCTAAGGAGCCCTATTGTCTAGTAGTATTCTTGCTTTCCAACTATATTATTGAGTAATGTCATATAAATCTTGCAGCATGGGGAGCTAATAGTCTTAACATTTTGTTTTTGACATAACTCGATTGTTATTTCAAGACATAGCAACAGGGACATTACTTACAAACTGATGGGCAGTCTTCTTCATCTTTGCCATTTGAGCAGTCCACCACTTCGTCACATACCCAGCTTTCGTCTAGACACATGTAATTTCCACCGAAGTTACAATATACTGTGTTGCAATTTTCTTGTTCCCTAGAGAGCCAAAAGAAATAAAGAATATATTTAACCAAATCAACCAATAGTCTTGCTATGGGTATATTTCAGTATAGTGTATAATGTTATATGCATGTTCATTTTAAGCATTAAAACACCAGTATACTGTAGTACCATCAGTTTAGGAAGTTCAGTGATGGCTGTATTTTCTTTTAAAAGTCCAGCAATCACCTAGTACTGTGAATTAAACCAATTCTACTGTATGGAAATGATCGTGGGATGCTGATGGTAGTTGACAAATTGAAATTAGTGTTTGTAATGTATGACATTGTGCAGTAAGAAGTGATGAAAAGATGTGAAGTGTGAATCAAAGAGAACGTTGGTCTATATGATGTGTCTATATAATGAGTATCTTTGTAAGTAGTTTGGTCTCACGGGATAAACTGAGAACCGCAGGTTATTGAAAAGTCGGTATTCCAACCTTCGGGAAGAGGAAGGAGAGAGTACAAAAGTTCATAAATAACTGTAATGGCCAATCGACTTTTATCATTATACTAATGATAATCCTAGAGGCATTGCTCATAAGTGAAACAAAAGGTATTACTTACTCTTTGTCTATTTCTTCTTCATCACCATCATTAGAATTGTTGAAATCATCATCATCATCATCATTGGAATTCCCGTTACCTGAGAATAAACCAGAGGGGGCAGAAAAAGCCTCTCCATTGCCGCCCATTCCAAATTCATCACCGTCTCCATCACCATAATCATTTCCTCCAAACCCTCCTGCCCCACCATAAGCACCACCACCTCCACCATAAGCACCACCACCTCCACCATAACCACCACCTCCACCACCGCCATAACCACCACCACCGCCATAACCACCACCACCGCCATAACCACCACCTCCACCACCGCCATAACCACCACCTCCGCCATAACCACCACCTCCGCCATAACCACCACCATCACCACCATAACCACCACCATCACCACCATAACTACCACCTCTGCCATAACCACCACCTCCACCATAGTTGCCTCCATTATAACTGCCTCCATTTTTTCCTTCATAGCCTCTGCCGTTCCTTCCAAATCCAGGTTGGCCAACTAAATTCATGTACATCTCAAACATGATGGGGTTCATCCCAAAGCCTGGCATGAAGATCGGGACCATGTAGCTCTTCAGAGCTTTGGACAGTGCTTTCAGCATAAAAAATCGCACAAGCCCTTCTTCCTCGACAGCGTTCGTAAGTAGGTTATCAGCAAGTTCCAACAAGAGTTTAGTCTTGTTGTTCTCGGCTTCTGCTTCTATTTTCTACATAAAGAAATAAAGATAATTAGGAAGAAATAACGATAGTTAGGATCACTTTAAAAAATAAATAGATTGTATACATGTACGAATTGCAGGAAATTATAAAGTATGAGATTTGTGTGAGGTTCTATTTGGGGGAAAAATTGAAAATAGAGATGATAATTATGGTTATGAAGTAAAAATGAAAACATAGGTAATTAAGAGTAGGTAATATCTGTAAAAATAAGAAAAGCAGGAGATCTTATAGTTATAGTCTACAGGAAACTAGAAATAGTGACATTTATGTAATGTTGATCAGCTGAAAAATAAGAATTAAAGGTAAATGTATACTTTTATTGTCTAAAGAAATGATAAAGAAAATTCTGTACTATTTTAATTGATAATAAAAAGATTAATATTATGTATAATTCTGGACATCAGAAAAAAAAAACAAAGATGAAAGTACAAAGTTCTGATTTTGAGAAAAATATGGTAATAATTATGGAGTAATTCTATATCAAATTGTAAGATGTACAAGACAGATTTAGATACACAAATCACTCTGCTAAGGTGTTGCTCATTTCGTAAATATAAATTATTTGAGTTTAATCAAGTATAACCATTGTTGAAGTAGTCTTTACTTGTGTAGATGATGGTGTTGTATTTACACCAATCCCATCTCTTGATCATAGACTTGTGGTTGCTGAATCTCTTAACTGAGATTTAGCTAAAACTAGCATTTGCTGCAAATTATAGGGAATGATTTTAAATCCTAACACAACTATTAAGTAGGATTATTTTCATGTCTAGGGCAGTGGTTGCTTTCATCATCTTTTCATTGACAATGCTTATTTATATACATGGAATATGTGTAGAATTCCAGGTGTCATTCCTGATTACAGATTTGATTTAGAGAAATCATATCTGATCTATATCTTCAGTTGCACATAAAGGGGGTTTCGATTAAGGGTAAACTTATTTTTGGGTAGGTACTGGGTAGTCCCTAAGAACGTTTCCATCAGGCTAGAAAAGGAAATTTAATATAACTTTATAAACAGAAGAACCATTGTGTAACTTTCCCTATGGCTAGTTTGTGAACATAAAAACATTTGAAACCTGCCGATATTATTTCATTACACCAGAGAAATTCTGCATCACAAGATAGACTTGTTCAAACTACTTGTCCACTAAAAATGCGTATACGGAAGGAAGATTTTGCTCGCAAACCGATACAATACTCTTGAAACCGATTTGAATTCTTATGCTGGTATACAAATTTGCTTTTACTCAGTCACTTTTCATATGAGGTACTACTGTGCTGAATATATTAATGGGTTTGTAGTGTAATGAATATTTATGGAAAATTTGATACATGTAAATAAGTCCTAAAGTAGTACATGGTGTGACTGTATACACATGTCTATGAAATTATAAACATGAAAGTTAATTCTCCTATAGCAAATCATATATGATAAGGATAATTATTGGCTTATGAATATACAGAATATTTTGGTCTTAGTAGCATTTTAAGTATTTCATGTATTCCTGAAGCCTATACTTTTTGGTTTATCCTTTGTATTGAATTCCTTGTATTAGCATAATGGGAATGTCCTTAGGGACCACAGTTTCTAAACCCTTAGAATTAGTATACTATATTAAGAAAGTCTTTCAAGCTTTTCGGGGAGCCGTCCATCCTGAGGAAGTTTATTTCTTATTATTATTTTACTGGCATGTTTTCATTATTTTTTCTATTTGATCATCATCAGGTGGCTTTCGTGTCAGGGTATTAGAAGAAAATTTGAGAATTTTTACCTTTCAATCATCTCATTATGCATGCTTTATAAAATATTTCGTAATTCTGATCATTGCAGACTATACCATCCACCCATATCAATAGACTTTCGGCAAATTCCAAATGTCTAGCCTTTCTATCTTAAGGTTCAACACCACACAATTTACCAGATGTTTCTTTTCACCTGTGACCAGATTATGAGATGATCTTCTGAATCTTGATTCTTAATCCTAGTTTGTTGGTTTTACCTTTTCTCTTTTCTTAATCATTTACCATATTTATTTTTGTTTTAATTTTTATATTGTGTACTCTACCTTTGTATTGGTTTTATTTTGTACTGTTTTTTTTTTCCGGCCCCTTATATTTGTAGCATTCTGCTTTTCCAACTAGGGGAGCAGCTTGGCTTGCAATGGTAACAACAGTAATAATAACGGTATCTATGAAAATAATAATAACCCATAATGATAATG
>NC_090732.1:120249250-120261750 GCF_036898095.1 Palaemon carinicauda | reverse complement strand
ATGGTTTCCAAGGCCTTTTAGGTTTCCTATTATTGCGTCTTAAGAGGCAATCCACTAAAATCCTATTTCAACATCGGAGGCAGTCTGTTTTAAATGGTGTAAATCTAAAGGAATTTAATTTACTGTTTTACTCCTCTGTAGACAATATCATTGAGTTCTTTCTCTTCCTGAGATATGCTAAGAATACTTTTTTCCCCATTCATATGTTTGCTGCTGTGCTCAAGCACATTGGATTGAATCTGTCTAGCAGCCCAGATATAAAAAATGCAATCACATATTTTGTTATAAGAGACCCGTGCTACCACGAACATCTCTTGGAATTTAGATGCAGTGCTGAAATATTCATCCATACTTTCTTTATAAATTCACTCCATAGAGTTTAAATGATTGTCAGTGAAACTACTCTTTTTATTAGCTCTTGCCTCTGCCAAGAGGGTTGGTGAGGTATAAACCTTGTCCTACAAAGTTAGGTTTACCTCTAACAAAAAGGTCCCGACTCTACTATTTGATTTAAGGTCTGAAATAATACATGAGCTTACGCAGACATGTTTCTTTATTTATCCTAAATCCATTCATTGATAGGGACACAAACAAAATGCCTGTGTTTGGTTAGTTCTTTAAAAGCCTAATTAGCAGGTAGAGTACCTTTCTCTTTCAAAATAATCATGTTCCTAATCAAAGAGTGCCATGGTCTTCTTGCTGAAGAACTTGACCATTCCTTACCATCGCAATTTAAATAAGTTTTTGTTTCCATTGCTTATGGTGAAAATATAACATTCTGAAGAATATTTCCCCTGATGAAATTATAAGTGCAGTCTAGTGGAGGTACTATTCCACTTTTGCCTCAATTTGCCTTAAATGTTTGAATCGTTTATGATTCAGGCTGTGCTTCAGGTCCTTTTATTTACTGCAAGGGATGTTTTAGCTTGAACTTCATTAATAAAGTTCTTTCCTTATCCTCCCTTTTGATATCTCAAGGTTGAGTTTTACCTTATGGGGACCATAGATGTACACATTGATATGTATAAGAAGTGTACCTTTAGATTTTAAGGATTTTACTTTAGTTTGGATAGCACATTTTTCCTGGTATGCCAAGAGCATATGTAAAGAGACAATTAGCCTTGTTGGCATACTGCAGAAAGTCTCCCCTACAGTACTTCTAATGCAACTCAAAGTGAGATGGATGTAAAGGTGTATCACATGTGTTTCACAGATGCTCGTACAATGTAACGGTATATTCTTTTTTATTGTATGTCTTTCTTTACACCTTACTGCTAACAGAATCTGTTTAAGCCTGTCTTTTCAGCAATTATTTTGTTTGAATTTTTGTGACCACCTAGCTCTGAAACTTTTGTATATAAGCTCACTGTCTGTGAGAATAAAGTTAGCTGCATTCATTTCGCCTTTCAGTTATGACTTCACAACTCGTTCTCACATTGGTGATCATCATCAGAGTGACTAGCTCCCTCCTGCTTTACCCCTCACTGCCATGACTTATTGTTTGATGATGCCTCCCTATGACCCTGACTCTCTTAACAACGCAACTCCCATGAAACAACTGCACTTTCACCAGCACAAAGGCATATTCCTGGTTTCGGCACGCAAAGGTCCAATTCCGCATCAAGGGCATGACTCGCTCAAACACCAAAGCAGACTATGTTCTCGCAGAGATCCCCAAGGACACTTTTCTGGAAATCTCCAATTAATTTTGCGAGCAAGGAGATGCCCCAATAGTGTACGGCACCCTCAAAACATACCTCCTGGAGCAGTAATCGCCATCGCCAGCTGCCTGTATAGCCAAACCTTTTAAGCTCTCTCCACAACTGTTGGGGGACCAAAAGGCTTCGTTTGCCCTCAGGGAAATGACCAGTATCGCTCGCCTGGAACCTGCCACAGATGGCTCTCCTCGTGAGGTGAACCTGGTTCATACCCTTTGTGTAGGACGCTTACCCGAACCTGTACATGCTGCTATACCCGATGTCGATACTTTGTCCATAAAGGACCCGATGAGCAAAGTCGACACCAATATGGATAGTTGCTTAACCAACTTTAAGACCTCCATCATCGTCACCACTCCTGAAGAAGAGGACAGCTATTCAACATCGACCGAAGCCGACGTGAATGTGGTAGGACACAGACGCTTAGACCGTGATATGCCGGAGCGGCGACAAAGCCGCCCACCAGTCACCACACTCTCACGCCTCATCCAACAACCTCTACAGCCACTTACTGTTGCCCTTCGGCAGAAGTTATGCTACTGTCACTCCAGATTCGTGGCTGCTGTGAAGAAATGTGCAATGGCCATAAAACGTATTAATATTCCATAGCTTGTGTCGATGGCCTCCCCTGTCACTAATTTTTTCTTTTTATATGATCAGGTATGGGCGGGCAATTTTTGGTAGATACGGGTGCTAGCCATTCTCTTCTGCTAAGCCAACTCTCCAGGACATGACGTAGTCTGTCGAAGTCCAAGTTCTGCGATACCCACCCACGGTTACAAAACTTTCACATTATCATTGGGAAGGGCCAAATATAATTAGTAGTTTCTCGTTGCTGACGTCACGTTGCCAATCCTCGGAGTGGATTTTCTTCTACTATTTCCACCTTCTGGTTAATGTCGCTCATCGACGAATAGTTAATGCAGACTCGCGTAACACTTACAGTTCCTTCTAAACATGGTACAGTACAGTATTTATCACCATAGCAAGATGACGGGGGCCTCAGTGTTTGCCAGATTCAGGCGTCTCACACCGGATCGTTTGGCAGCTTCTAAACAAACATTTGCTGAAATGGAAGAACTGGGCCTTTGCCAAAAGACCTCGAGTCCATGGTCATCACCCTTACACATTGTCCTGAAGAAAGTTGGCTCTCTATGTCCGTGTGGGGATTGCACTCGCTTGAACATGCAAACAGAACATGCAAACATCACATATGTGACCTCCTACTAGCACAAAGCGAAGGTGTTCTCCATGCTCAATCTACGGAAGGGGTATTATCAGGTTCCCATGAACCCAGAGGACATCCCAAAGACTGCCATCACTACCCCGTTTGGTACATATACCTTCAATTACTCCTGTTTTGGCCTTCGTAATGCTGGGGCCACTTTTCAACGCTTCATGGATGGCATCTTAAGGAACCTCCCCTTCTGTGTATGTTACGTGAATTACATACTTGTGTTCTTATCCTCCAAAGAGGAACACCTCCGCCACCTACGCATCGTGCTCGACCACCTGCAACAGAACTGCCTTGTAGTTTGGTACAACAAGTGTACCTTCAGCGCCAACGAAGTATTGTTCTTGGGCACTGCATCACTCCTGAAGGAGTACACCCTCTCCTTAAGAAGGTAGCAGCCGTTCAGAACTTCCTCAGGCCCTCTACCATCAAAGCACTGCAAGAATTCTTGGGCATGATCAACTATTATGACCGTTTCCTCACAAGGAATACACTAAGCCTGTCACCATCCTCAAGCTGTGACAAGTAAAGACAGCATAAGCAATCAAGGAATTTGAGTTCACTCTTTTATTTCTTATTGCAAGGGTTTTTTTATTTTAACAATTCCTAATAGATTGTTACTGTCATTCCATCCTGTTGAATGAGGTATTCAGTATATGAATGTTAGGGATGATTTATTAAAATAGAGCAAATTATCATGATCAAATTTTATTTTTCCAATACTTAACTACCTCCCCACATCTAGTGGGATCAAAAGCTAATTGAGTTCTGTAAACATATACTAACACACGCCTCCTTTGTTAAGACTTAGTTATATCAAAATTCGGAGAAAACCTTTCGTTTTTATTTGTTTTTGCTGCAAAACTCATACCCTGATGAAAATTTGCCCTTTGAGCGATTTATAGTTCTGGGTTACTCCGGTAGCAAGAGCCAGGTGGCATACGCCCAGTTTTATCTTTCTACTAGTGATTTTGTATCTTGAGACAATTCCCGGTTGCTGTTGATGTCTAGGAGAACCATTCTCATGGTTAGAACAATAAATCTAAATCTAAAGAAATGAGCGTTAAATCTCCATTTGCAAAGAAACATTAATAATTCTACTGAGTGCAGGGTTGAATAATGTTCAGTAATTTAGCTGGTAACCGATATTCACTCAATATCCTTTAACTCAAGATTTTAGGTTACCTCATAGCGAATATTTGAATATATCTAGTTATGGAAAAAATGTTTTATACTTACAAAGGGTTCCGTAGCTTGAAAGCTGTTTATGTCCACATTTTTCGACGTTCCACTACTTGGTAGCTCTGAAAAACAAAATGGGATGGATGTTTTATTAGTTTTATCTTTCTTCTTCAAGTTTCCAATAGATGAGGATTTTTTTATGAGAGTCAGAGAAGGATATCACTTCTTGATCTAATAATTATGGTCCTTTGAAATACTGGCAAGTAATATGCCTGATTTTACTTTGAATTCTGGAGCAATCGAGTAGTTTTATTTTCTTGCTGCTAAGATGTTGTTATACATGAACATCCATTGAGTATTGAATTATATGTAAATTAAAAATATTGTGAGGTCAACCTAAAAAACGATAATTTTTAGCTTATCAATATTAGTTCGTACATTTTCCTATTGTCTTAATGTATACTAAACCGATCAGCCGCCTCAAAATAATAAAACTTTGAAAGCTCAATTTGTATTAGAGATGATTATCTGAATTTTTTTTTTTTATTAAAAATATCAGCTTCAAAAATTTCCTTCGTGACAAAAAATTCTTAATTGACAGTGTGAAGGTACAAAAAATAGAAATAATGAAATTTTGATATGCTAGGTTGATGGAATTGTGATTTTTGAAAGCTAAAAGCAATTACACCTCAGATCTGCAAAAAAAAATCTTGCTAACATTTTTCCCAACGTTTTCCTGAGTATACACAATTATAACCCACATACACATACAGCATATATATATATATATATATATATATATATATATATATATATATATATATATATATATATATATATATATATATATATAGTGTATATATACACACATGTATATGTATATATATGTGTAATGTATATATGTATATATATATATATATATATACATATATATATATATATTTATTTATTTATTTATTTATTTATTTATTTATTTATTCTTACCAGTTGCCGCCACAGACGCAACTGCTGTGGATATTGGAGCTACGATGCTTTGATCGCTGATCATCGGTTCTACAGACGAGGTGTAAGCTTTTATGTTCAGGTTCTGGATTTCTCCTCCTGTGTTTGACAAGGTTAGAGTTTTCTGGAAAAAAAATTAATTTTTCCTTTAATGAAAGCGTATTAATATTATTTTAGACTTTTTATATGCTGTTGTATTGAAATTACTGAATATCCTGGAGGCAGCAGTATAAAAGTAAATATAACATTGAACTCTGCAAAAGTGCAATTGCTTTCATCCCTTCCGTGGATCACACGTCCTACATATATGGGCGTTAAGCTGGCTGTTTGATATTTGCTTTTTGGCATCTGTTAAAGCATTATGCAAGGTGAGACACCTCTCTTCTACCTATGTTTCTTTTTAGCATGTTTGTGCTTGAAGAATTTTCCAGAACTTTCAGTGACCAATGAGTTAATATTCATCATCCATGTTGTCAGTGAATAGAGTCTCATTGATGTCCGGAACTCAGTTGTGGTGGATATATGATTGATGTAATGGTGAAAAATGTGTTCACTTCAGGAATGTATTTTTCACTGCCTTGATTAGGGGAGCCATTACCTCCTGGAGTGATATGCAGCCATAATCTTAAACTAAACAATTTTCTTTCAGTGTCAATAAATTAGTGGGTTCAAAGACGGCAACAGTGGAAAGGAAAATGTTAAGATGATAAATTTATTGACGAAGGGCATACCTACAATACAGATGAGAAGGAAAAAAAAACTGTCCATAAAGTTTTAGCAAATATTTTAAGGCCAGTCATAAGTGGGAAAAGTCTGTGTAAACGTTTATTGGAATATTAGTGAATGAATTGTGGAATTGAGCTACAAAAATGCCATTTATTGAGGTTGAAGGGTATTTTTGGAATTAAATACTAACATATTATTCGTCAACGCATTCATCCAACTCTAAGGCATCCCTCAAGTATGGTTAAAGTCTATCAGATACACTTACAGAACACCAGTCTTATCATCATCCATCTTTTATGTTAAAACAGAAATAAGTAAATAAAAAAACTTATCAAACATCCCAAACTCTATAATTCCATCTTAGCTCTTACATCTTTTTGTAAACAGTGTCCATGTAGTAATAAATTTGCACTCTTTGGTGTAGACGCACCAGTTCCTCCTGTACTTTGACCAGATGGCTCTCTCACTCACTGTCCAAAGGAAAAGGCAATCCTTTTGGCTGATGTGTTTGACAGTAAGCAGAGTAATGAGAAACTCAATCTTCCTCATTCGTGTTTTCTTGAGGCCAAAATAATTAAATTAAAACATTCCTGATGGACCTTGATTATATAGTTGTAGATCCAAATGGTATTTTTCCTTTGTTTTGTTAGCTCATAAGTTATCTGTTATCTTCCATAAGTTAGCAAGATGAGGTTCTTTTTGGACTAGTGGGAGAGTTGGTAATATTTGTGGTAGCGCTATCACTACAGAATACCCCCAATTTCCAGAATTCCCATATTATCTCAATCTTTTGAACGTATTTTGAAAAAAAAAAAAAAAACGTCTAAATAGGTATGCCGAAGATAATAATTTGTTCCCTAGTTTGCAATTTGGCTTTCACACAAGCCTTGGAGCATGTGATGCCCTTCTTACAATTTCCAATGCTGTACAGAAATCATTGATTGTGATCAGGAAGTTCGTATGATTGGCCTTAATTTTAGTACTGCCTTTGCCCGTGGTAATCAATATACCTTTGCTTTCATACTAAAACAGTTGAGAGTAGGTGTCTTTTCTTGGCCTCATTGTTGAATTCTTAAGAAATAGATTGTAGAATTGTTGTTGATGGGCACCATAGTAAGTATAGGAATGTGGCATGTGGTGTTTCTCAGGGTAGTGTTCCTGACCAACTGCTTATCATACTATATGCAGTACACATAGTGGTTTGGCGAAGATACAAGCTCATTACATATGCAGATGATGCTACTCTTTGTATCTATTCCATCTCCTAATTTAGATCCTGGGTTGCTGAATACCTTAAGGGAGATCTAGCTAAAACTGGTGCATAGGGCAAATTATGGGGCATAAAGTTGAACCTTAACAAAACTCAAAGTATGATTGTAATTAAGTTGAGGACAGTGGCTCCTCAACATCCAGATCTCTGCATTGATAATGTTTCTGTAAAATTTTAGGTATGATTATTGATTGCACACTTACTTTTGAGAAACACATTTGGTCTGTTTCTTCTTCAATTACACAAAAATGGCTTATTAAGAAAGTCTTTCATGATTTTCGGTGATCAATCTCCTCTGAAAAAGAAAAAAGTAATTCTTTCATTGTACCTTCTTTCAAGTATTGTTCTTCTGTTTGGTCTTCAGCTCCTGACTTTCCTCTTAATTTGTTGGACAAAGCATGCCTTTATATTAAGATTCTTATTCATATTCTTGATATTAATCTTTGGCACCTTCGTTCAGCTAGTTCTTCATATATGTTGCATAAGATTTTTCATAAATCTGACCTTCGTTTGCATTCGGATCTTTTCAAACTTTACCAACCTATACATAATAATAGGTGTGCAGTTAGTTCTAATAGTATCTCCTTTACTGACATAAGGCCTAATACTACACTGTATTCTAGAAGTTTTATTCCACCTGTGAACAGACTCTGGAATGATTTTTCTAATTAGAGGGTTGAATTGGTGCAACTTCAGAAGTTCAAACTTGCACCGATCTTTTTTTGTAACAGGCTGACATGGATCCGTCTTCATATAGTATATATTTCATATACTGTATAGTGTAATGTTATTACTGATCTTAAATTATTTGTTATTCATTAATTCTCATATATAGTTTATTCGTTTCCTTATTTCCTTTCCTCGCTTAGCAGTTTTTCCTTGTTGAATCCCTTGGACTTATAGCATTGTACTTTTCCAACTATGGTTGTAGCTTTGCTAGTAATGATAATATCTTGAGTTTTTCTGGTAGGCTATGCCTACTATCACGGTTTACAGATTAGGAGGTCGAGTGTGCAATCCACACCCCTTCCCCGCGAGTTATACCTGTTGGTTAATTCTGACTCTTGTCTTACAAATACTGAAATGTAGTTTTTGTCAATAATTACTATAGGGGTAAGAGAGGGATTATATAGCTTACCAAGTCAGCATCATAAACAGCATCTGAAATTATGATTTCTGCTTGAACAGAAGCCAGGGATGCTAACATTGCCAAGAAGAACGTCATTCCACCGGATGTTCCTCCATCTAGTGATCTCCAACACAGTAACATCTCTAACATCTGCAAAAAATACGGCTCAGTCAATTTTAGTTGAATTGGTGTTTCTTATTTTGAAAAAGGTATATCCCCACATCTAGACCAGGACTGGTGTGAAGTAAAAAATAGAGGTAGAAAGGAGAAAAGGTTCCTTTTTAACCTTAAACATACTTATGAAAATTACAAGAGTTAAGGAAAGGGGCAGCAGCTTTATGTTACCAATGAAAAGGATATGTTTACTCATGAAAATATAGATTCTTGATAATTGAGGACAAATTCTTAGTTGCAAAACTGCCACTACTGCATCCTGAGATATTTATTAGAAAGAAAGAGACTGAGAGAATCTTTTCATTGTGACTATTATCACTATATTTTCTGTATTTCGTATCATTCATTTAGAAATAGATAAATTTGGACAATGGAATGTATATGACGGTGACTGGAAACTAGGAAGATAAAGGAGGGGCTTTAATTGTAGATGGTGGAGTTAACATAATGGAAGATGGCAAGGTGAGAGAAGTGGGGATTCGCAGAATAGAAGTAAGAAAGGTATCATGTATGCCAAAGCTTGGAAATAGGTTAGAATGACATGTGGAACAAAAGGTGGTATTGTATGAAGGAACTCACTGTCCTTTATGGAAGTGCGCCTTGGTTATTAAATTCATTTGAAATAAAAAAAGGTGAAGCTGGTAAGATTGACTGTTTGCCTAAGTATAAATGATGCAAACAGAATTGATAAGGTGAGATACTTGGAGATATAAATGGTGAAGGGATGGATCATAGTATTTTGAGACGGTTTGGCCATGTGGAGAGAAGGAATAACAATATGCACATATATATATATATATATATATATATATATATATATATATATATATATATATATATATATAATATATATATATATATATAGTGTGTGTGTGTATAATATATATCTATATATATATATATATATATATATATATATATATATATATATATATATATGTATATGTATATATATGTGTGTATATGTGTGTATATGTATATATATTTGTATATATATGTGTATATATATATGCGTATATATATATATGTATATACACACACACATATATATATATATATATATATATATATATATATATATATATATATATATATATATATATATGTGTGTGTATATACATATATATATACGCATATATATATATATATATATATATATATATATATATATATATATATATATATATATATATATGTGTGTGTGTGTGTGTGTGTGTATATACACACAAATATACTGAACGTATATACATACTTAACCGGAGTTAACACTTCAAAAAAGATCATCGATAGCATGTAAACCTCTATAAGCAATTAAATATAATTTGTAACGCAGTAAATTAAGTTATTAGATAGTTAGATTGTTTACGACCTTTCAAATGAATTTATTGATTAAGCTGTAAACCATGTACAGTACAAAAACTGTGATTTCTCTGGAATTCAAAACTGGTATATAGCGATATCCTAATAAATCTGCCATTCACTTCAAAGAGAAATATTTGCTATTTCTATTCTACATTATCGTATTGTCATTAATTTTTCCATTTCACCCAACTATCCAACAATATTTGTCCCTCTCTTTAACCTATACTCAAAATTTCTCTCCACCCTAATTCTTACACCTCATGTACTGTACTACGCACACAGTTCATTTTAATAAGTTCAACCCGTCTTATTTCATTTGCTTTTCACATCCCCACCTAACTTCTATGAAGGTGAGTTGATTTAGTTATCTATTCATGCCTTCACATTTCCATGGATAACTCTAAGTCTCTTAACTGTCTTTTGCACAAGTCCTGCTATCTTTTTTGCATTTCTTATTCTGTGGCTCGCCTCCTATCTCATCTTGCTATCATATGTTACATTTACATCCACTGCCCACACTACATTCTCCTTAATCAAATTTACTCTCATTGCCTTACTATTGCTCAAATTTACTTGAAGTTTTTCCTTTTTGCAAACACTTTTAAACACACTTACCATCTACATTTAATTTTCACTATCCCAAATTAGCACAGTCTCATTTACAAGTGTGAGACATCTCACATCCTGCTCAAAATTTGTTTCTTTATCCCTAAAACTTATGCTCAGTCCATCCATCCATCAAGATATTGAATCGCCACGGATATTTGTCTCGACTCGAACCCATTTTCCCACCTAAGCAGTCATTCACTTACTTACATAATCTAACATACACTTTATTTCGATTATAAAAGCTTTTCCTTGTTCTCTGTATCATGTCACCTATATCAGACTTCCTCAATACACTCGACATTTATTTTTTGTCTAAACTATTATAAGCTTCATCTAGGTCCCATGTGTGCCAGTTATAACTTTTTCCCTTTTCTTTAAAATTTGTCTCATAACTTCTTTCCATGACAAATACTTGATCTACAGTGTATGCCATCTTCCTTGCCTAAACATACACATTTCTTCCACTATCAGCTCTATCCACAGCTGCCTTACTTTCTCAAGAAGAATCCTATAGTTTACTTTCTTGTTTAAATTAATTAATATTATTCCCCTATAATTCATAGTAACTTTTCTCACCTTTACCTTTTATATAATGGAACTATTAGTTCAGTTTCTGGGATACCTCTCTCGACCAAAAATATTTTAGAAACCCTCGGTAACCACTTAATCACGCTATCCCCCACGTCACTGTAGTATATGATTTGCAATCCCATTAGCTCCGTCTCGATTTCCTTCAATCTTTTAATCAACTTTTTTATACCTTCAGCAATTATTCCCCTCAGCATTCTGAGACCTAAACTAACCCTTTCAAATCTTATATCACTTGAATCTGCCTCCCTTTCATGATAAGGTGTACATTTTTTTTAAACATTTGAGCACCTAGCCGTGTGTAAGTTTTCTGCAAAGCGTGTACATCCACAATTATTCATCATATTCATTCTTTTGGCCCACTTACATCTTTTATTTAGCTTTCCATGGGTCCACCATTCTCTTTGCTTTTATTTATCATTATTTATACAGATCCATAGTCTGCCTGACATTACTTCTCTATACACTTCTTCCCTATGATTTTTTTGCGAGATCTTTTTCTCACTTTCTCCTATAATCCTATGTTACCCAATCCATCTTCTTATGCGATTGAACCCGCTATTCCGTGTGTATGTGTATGCACATACATATACTGTATGTGTATATATACATATGTGTGTGTGTGTATATATATGTATATATATATATATATATATATATATATATATATATATATATATATATATATATATATATATATATATATACATATACATCCACTAAATGCGGAATCCCGTATCAATGTTCTTATGTTCATTCGGTACTCAAGAGAAATTTGCTTCTACAAAAACTATTCTTTAAAGTTATCATAAGTAACGAAATGTGCATTTACCGTGAATTAATCCATTAGAGATGTGAGTAAGTCACGATTCCATGATCACACCGATGAATTACTTAATTCTGTCTCCTAGATACCGCATAAACAACATGAAGGTTGTCTCGTATGTGCATGACTAGTTGCCTGTTTTCTTGCCACTATTTGTGTTAACATTATTTTTGCTTTGTGTGATATTTTCTCTTTCTTAGTTTTAGTTTTTTCTGTATTTCCTTTTCTAACACATATTAGGTCATTCTTAATGTTTATAGTTAGGCCTATTCTTTTTACATAAACTTATTTAACTCTTGTATCTTAGTTTGTCGTACTCTACTTATTCGGCAATTGGATTGGATTTTTTTTTTCAGAATACTTGAGTAGACTTTATACATCTCGTTATTTTTTTTAAGATGCATAGATTCATATTTAAAATTGTTATTGCCACTGATCTAAAAGTATTGCCTCACACACAATTTATAGACTATATATATATATATATATATATATATATATATATATATATATATATATATATATATATATATATATATATATATGCGTGTGTGTTTTTTTATGCCTGTAAGTATATACAGCAACAAAAATGGTGTCGTTTCTTGTCCACTGCAAAACAAAATTCCTCATACATGTTTAATTCATGTCTACGAGTTTTGTCCGCTTTCATCACCATGCTA
>NC_090732.1:120236750-120244250 GCF_036898095.1 Palaemon carinicauda | reverse complement strand
ACATACGATACCGGAATATTGGCAGTGCTTCCCTAAAGTGCTTTTTATTATAATTTGTTAATTACGATTTTTTATATAAATAGTCAATTCATGTTCGACTTGAAACTTCATCTTCAAAAGATCCAATTTGGCAACTGGTCTAGAAAACTGATTTCGAGAATTAGTAGTTGAAAAAGAATCGTTAGCTGTAGGCACAAAACAACGTCACTTGCATAATAAGAGAAAAAAAAACGGCGATGTAAGATAAATGTTATTAATTTTGCTATTATGTCTCAACAAATTGGTTCCTTCCGTATAAATATTCTCGGAATTCTTCGTTTTTTTATCGGTCGACAAAAGAAATATGAATTGCGCATCATCGTTTGATATTCATGGCTCTTGGAAATCACTGGGGACGTTTGTGTCGAAGAGATTTATTTAGGTTGTTATTACCTTTATGTCGTAATAGGACAGAATATTTTTTTGCCTATAGAAAGACCTTTTTTTTTTCTACTAATACACCAGTGAAAATTACGTGAAATTGTGTATTTTGTGTTTAAGGAGAAACTGGATTAATTCTACTTTGTTGCACTATGGTAAGGATATAAGACTATAGTTGAACTTCAAAAGTAAATTTTATTTCGATGCTTGCATGCCTACGTGTGCTTGCGTAAAACAAGGTGCTTGTATCCTAGCAACCATGTAAATACCACGAACAGCTTTCAACTGTATAGTTCTTCTGCATTGCAATAAATGAATTGTCTTGGGATTTATTGGTTTTCCTCTAGACATTTTAAAGGCCACTCTTGAGTGGCAAAGGCAAGGGACAGAACAATATACTTGAGGCAGACCATACATACATACCATCAGCATCCAAGACCCCTTTCCACCCAATCTAGGTCCAAGGGGGACCGGGTAAGGGCTGCTGCGGACTCAGCACGTAGACCTAAAGGCTTCTCCAAAGGACGGTAAGATACGAACACCGGGAGCTAGCTTGAGTTTAATTACCGTATTGCTTAGAAAAGGTCTGATGATGGTTTCCCATAGATATTATTAAAGTAACAATGAACCCCCATTTTTGGAGTTGCACATTCCTGGCGTTAAGGGGGGGTTGAGGGGGCCGGTCCTCAATCTCCCCCAAATTCACATTTAATTACACTTTAGCGTGCAAGTGGGAAACTTATCCTATGATGCTAGTACATGTTGGTGAGTCAATACATAAAACTCAAGAAAATAAATTCTCTGGCGATATCATTTAAGAAAAAACATTTTAAGAGGCCTGTAGGCGCTTCATATACACTTTTGTGTACATCAAAGAAATGCTGCTCTTTTCGTGTCATGATTATATTGCCGCTGGATATTTCATCTTAGATAAATACTAAATGTGATTGGTTTTCATATTAGTTTCCAGTTGGATCATTGACTAAAACAAGTTTTGATCATACTGAAGAAATTCTAAACGAACTAGAATTAATATTAACCATTAGCGAAGATCTTTATAGAATATTACCAATGAGGATATACAGATAGCACCAAAAAATTTGGGTAGCTATATGGAGTGGTTTCATAAGATCTTAGTGTTGCCAGAACTGCAATGAAGATAAAATTGATAGAACAGCCTCAATATGATGATGATTTTATCCTATTTGGAGCCTTCCACTTGGGAATGTGCAATTGGGAAGACTACTAATTTGTGGATTGCCGGAGATCCTTGTTGAAGCTGAAGTTCTTGTATATGGTTCAATGAGAGGCTTTATTGAATGCACAAAGCCTCAACCGCTGTAAACGCCTTCGACCAATATTAGCACTGACTCTTAAAATATTGTACTTCCATACATTCTTGGCGACTTATGACAACATAGAGGAAATGAAGTCACTCAGAAATATAAATTTTGACAACATGCAGTCACTTGTAAAGTCTTTTGGAGTCATCGGCCATTCACAAAATGTTTGGAGACTACAGTTCATTCACTCAGCAGACACTGGATGGCTCAGGTTTATCGGTTTCATATTGTGGATAGAGCAGTTCTAGAAAATTATGTCGATTTTGTTCATGTGCACTCTTAGTTCAGTCACATCTATTAGTTGCTAAAAACTGCCAAAAGTATGCCAAATGGATGGTAAAATATCACTTGGACTTAATGAATCTCCCAATTATTCAGTCCGGCCTCAAGTAAATGCTTGCTGCTCGACTATTTAGCATTCGGCGCACAGATAATCAGTTTAGCAGGCTACCAGTTGATCTGACATGAGAACAAACTGTTAACGCAGATGCAGCAGCTCGTTCAACCAGATATATTGATGCCACAACAACTGAAGTGCCCGGCTTCCCTAAAGTGTCACCAAGGGTAGCAGAGCAACTTTGATTTGTGCTGCACTTGAAATGGCAGTACTGCAACAAAGTAATGGTGCTGAGGACGAAACCCACACATTAGATTGATGGGAACTTCTTACTTATCAACCTATCATTAAATCACCCTCCAGCATATAGTGGGTTATCATGTGTTGTATTGCATACAGTCTTGGTTCACCCCTCACAAAGGGTAGGCATCGTTTTTGACACTTATAAGGACCCCTAGATAAAGGCCGGTGAACGTGAACGTAACCACCGGGGTCTTGAAAAGACAATATACTTGATGACTGATCCAGATCAAGTGCAACCAAAGGACATGGTAAAAGCCCTCAAATCATCATCATTCAAGCAACAGCTACCTCTCTTCCTCGTGAAGGATTGGTATTAAGAACATCACGTATTAATATTGAATGACAGGGAGGTTTATATAGATGCTGATGGTGAATGGCCGAGTGAAGAAACAAACAATTGTTCATTTGAACTATCATCACCCAGAAACACATACAAGGGTGTGTTTTCATGTGATTGATACTGACCATGATATGCCCAATGATGACGTTGTTGTAAGGGTTGGCAAGTGACTCTAATATTTTGGTCATACTGTTACACCACTTGCAAAAAAAGTAACATCAAATGTTTGGATAGACATGGAAACTTCAAGACAGAAATAGGCGTTATGATAGCATCTCTGCAATTGCCGCAAAAATAGGTCTTGGGTGTTGCTTAGCATCCCCCGGATTTCACGCATAAACTGGTTGTGAATACACTGCAGCCTTCATAAGTAAAATAAAGAAACGTCCATTTGCTATACTTGAGAATGATATAAGATTCCTCCAGGCATTCTCAGTAATAGCAATTGTATTTGTGGATAACATTACTATCAAAGTGATTGAAGACCATACATGTGCTCTGTATGGTGCTAGGAAAAGTGACCCAATTAACCATCATCGATTCAAAGACTTTCAGAAGGTACACGTGCCAAATAATGCAGAAAAACCATTCCAAAGATTGAAAGGAACAGACGCAAGTAGTATACCACTTTGCAAAGCTGTTGTCAAGGAGAAAATTGCGAGAACAAATCTTGTGGACAGGATGTGACATGCTGCTTGGACCATTGCCGTATCAAAGCACCAGTCTTGAATGGGAACTTTAGACAATTTATATAACATCATATGGTTTAATGGGCTGCATAAACCAAACTGTGTTGTTTCTAATAGTGTTTTAATTGATAAGGGTAGTTCAAAAGACGAAAATGGATACTCTACTGAGATAGATATTGATGACAGATATTAATTAGCCTGATGTGAACAGCTTGATGTTAATGGACAACCGAGAGACACCGATTAAGCATTCACTTTCATGTTAATATAAACATTTAGGTACTCTTAATATGAGCTTTACATCAGAATTATAGGTATTTAATCGAAGATATATGACTAGGTTACAAGCGTCGAATAACCTCGTTTTATCTGAAAAGCCAGGATTCGTCCTTTCGTAAGCTTAATTTTGTTTCAAAAGCATAGATTATTGAAATGAGAGCATGTCTTTTTATTTTACAGAATTTATGATTATTATTTTTATCGGAAAATGGCAAAGATTGGCTATCTCTGTTCAATGCCATAAATATGATAATGTATGAAGACTGACCTTTATTGTTTTGTTTTGCACATAAGTATAACCAAGTGTGGTGTTAAGATTTATAACTCTTAAGGTCAAATGACCCCTTTCATATAAAAAAATGTCATGACTTAACTTTTCAAAAGACCTCTTTCTTATCTGAAAATGCCAAGATTTAACAGTTAAAGAGGTCCCTTCTTATCTGAAAATATCAAGACTGAGCAGTTCAAAAGACCCATTTCTTATCTGAAACTGCCAGAATTGAGCCGTTCTTGAGCATGTTTTTTGTTTCAATTGTGTATAATGGCACAAAGAGAGCAATGTTTCTTTGATGTACACAAAAGTGTATATGAATCCCCTTCTGGCCTCTTAAAATGGTCCATCTTAAATGATAACGCCAGAGAATTTATTTTCTTGAGTTTTATGTATTGACTCGCCAACATGTACAAGCATCATGGGATAAATTTCCAACTTGTACGCTGAAGTGTAATAAAATGTGAATTTGGGGGAAGTTGAGAACCGTCCAACAACCCCCTCTCCTGATAACGCGAGTAATATTTTAAAATTTTTTATGGAAAACCATCATCAGCACTCTAACTATATAGGGCTTGATCGGAGGTCGAAGGTCCCAGCCAAAGGAACTTGTGTCGGGAACTTTCCAAATAGGCTACCACTAACCCAAGGTTATTGCTCACGATGCTGAATAACCAAGAAATTTTACATTTATTGCGTAGTTGTTCCAAGTACAATAGCTCTTCAATCAGTTTTCTTTGTATTAAAAAAAACGTGCTTATTTTGAAGAAGTATCTTATGATCCAGTCTTCTGTGTTCTGAGTTATTGCATTCCATTTACTTTAAAGTTCGGGGAAAGTCATACGGATGGTTTTGAAACACCTCAAATCCTATGTAAAGCCTTATTTTTTTTCAGTTGTTGCGGGTAGATTTATCAATGTTTGTTCCTCATTTGTTTGATATCTTGACACATTTTCTTATGGTCCCATCTGGTCATTGATAATAATAATAATAATAATAATAATAATAATAATAATAATAATAATAATAATAATAATAATAATAATAATAATAATAATAATAATAGTGTCGGGCAATGTAAGCTGCATATGATATGGCTATCATTTATTATTCGGAAAGGAATGCGACCGTATACTATGAAACGAGATTTCGCGTGTGAACCCACCTGGGATCGCTGTTTAAATGTGACAACCCGTCGTCTGGGAAACCAGTGTGTTGAACTTCGGCTTTTATTTCTAAAAGGTGATGAAAGTGCATTGTCCTTGACATGAGTCTCTCAGTATGGAGACGTTACCAAAACAAAAAAGTTCGCCTTCATGGTTCTCGAGAGAATACGCTGCCATGAAAAACTTATCGAGAGAATACGCTTTCATGAAAAACTTTGTAGGCTAGGTTTTAGGTAGGTCCCAGGGGATTAGGGTAGGGCAGTGGTAAGTAGATAGAAGGCGTTCAATATCATTCTTGTAGTTATTAACAGTGAGTCATTACTCTGAAGTGCTATATCTGATCAGGATATAAATATGCTCAATAAACTCCTTTTTTGATGATATAAAAAGATTGTAGTGGCACAAAGGATCATCGATATCGTTTTTACTGTCTCGTCTCCATATATCGCGAACATTATGTGTAATAAATATTCGGCAGGAATGTACGATATATATTATTCCACGGAGGTATAGGAAAATTTGGCTTGCAGTACTCCATGGTTTAACAGGAAATTTTCGGGAAAAAGTTTATTGGAATTTGATCATGAAGTTTTTGTTAAAATTCGTGAATAATGCTTAGCTTCACTTCCATGGTCGACGGGAATTATTAAATATTTGTTCGGAGCATGTTGATTGCCTCCGTGTATGTTGATTACAAATACCAACGCGAGGACGACCTGCCGTTACTATGTATTCGCTTGCTTTGTTTGTTGTTTCTGAAGTAGGAATTCTTCCATCACTTAGCTTATATTTACATTAGTGTTATTATGTTTGAGATCGGACTAACCGAGGATGGCAATGCCCAAGGGATTTGAAATGTATTGAGTTTAAAGGATAAACTTATAGAAACGCACACCAAGAAACTTAATGTAAGTTTTGAAAGTATTAATCATCGCACAAGTTGGGATTTATTTACTTAAACTCATTTAAGAAAAAGAATTGGGACTTACTTGCCTAACTGGAAACAATGTGTTCTTGTTTGCATTTTTTTATCACTGAACAATTTTGCTTGTGATCCACTTTCTTCAAGATCTCTTGAAAAACAGAAGGATCATATAGGATCTCAGTGACTAGAATATCCATATTAAATTCAGCAACGATTTAATCCATTTAAATGAAGAAATGCCCGTTTTCGTGTATAGTGTCCAATTTATAAAATCATGAGTTAATATCTGAGCTAAAGGTGTGATTACTGGTCTATTCATAATTTATTTCACAAGAGTAAAGGCTGTGTGTTTAACAAGCCAACTTTCAAATTTAGTTGGTCATTTGGCATGTATTCTCGTCGTTAAGAACTCTTGTTCAGTTGTGGTTACAGTAGAAATGAATAAACACGGAGCTTTTTATTCTCTTGATTTATGAATCCATACAAAGTCACATGACTTACGTGACTTGGAACATGTAATCAATGTGCCACGTGTAAGCGACGAGAAAGATATAGTTTTAAATAGAAATATATATATATATATATATATATATATATATATATATATATATATATATATATATATATATATATATATATATATATATATATGTGTGTGTGTGTGTGTATATATAGTTAACACTATATGTACTAAATATACATACAACACTATGTGTACTATATATGAATATATGAATATATATATATATATATATATATATATATATATATATATATGTATATATATGTATGTATATATATGTATATATATGTATGTATATATATGTATATATATGTATGTATATATATGTGTATATATGTATATGTATATATATGTATATATATGTATGTATATATATATATATGTATATATATATATATGTATATATATATGTATATATATATATATATATATATATATATATATATATATATATATATATAATGTAATATATATATGTAATATATATATATATATATATATATATATATATATATATATATATATATATATATATATATATATATATATATATATTTGTGGGTAAGAGTAAGGTTATGAGATGTACGAGAAGGGAAGGTGGTGCGAGGTTGAATGTCATGTTGGATGGAGAGTTACTTGAGGAGGTGGATCAGTTTAAGTGCTTGGGGTGTGTTGTTGCAACAAATGGTGGAGTGGAAGTAGATGTACGTCAGAGAGTGAATGAAGGATGCAAAGTGTTGGGGGCAGTTAAGGGAGTAGTAAACAATAGAGGGTTGGGCATGAATGTAAAGAGAGTTCTGTATGAGAAAGTGATTGTACCAACCGTGATGTATGGATCGGAGTTGTGGGGAATGAAAGTGACGGAGAGACAGAAATTGAATGTGTTTGAGATGAAGTGTCTAAG
>NC_090732.1:120206750-120209250 GCF_036898095.1 Palaemon carinicauda | reverse complement strand
AAATTTAAAGTAGAATTTATTGCAATGAGACATAAACTGATTTATATAATGAACTAAGCTGTAGAAGTGTTGAAAAAAAATCTTATTACCCATGTTAGAAAATAATTTTCTTAAATAACTTTTTTTTTTCAATTCAGAAAATATAGTTTATTCTTATAAATAATCTAGAAAGGAAAAATTCCGTTTATTGCAATACAATTTTGGATAGAGTGCAAATGGAGTTAACCTGGTCGTAAAATACATAGGCTACTACCTTATAATTTAGGATTAATTATATAGGGAGAGCTAGAAATTCATTTGCATAATTAGATAAGTTGAATAAATAATTGGAACCAGATTTCCTTTATCTTTCTCAGGTAAATGAAATCTCCTTCTGTAAAAATAATGTTCCGAAAGAAGAAATGATCTTGACAAAAAATGGAATTCAATAGCACTCAAATAGTTATTTTGAAATAAAGGAACCGGAAATTCTGGAATACTCACACGAGCCCTGGACAACGTTAGTAAAAGAATGTTCCTGAAGGAGGAATGACTTGGAGAAGTAACTTAAGCGAGAGAAGAGTCTCCTCGGTGAGGAGGGATGTCCGAGGGAAACAAAAACCCCTTTCCAGTCGCGTGTGTTCACCCGATGAGATCTACCACTTCTCTGGCGGGACGTTGCTTTTATTCCAGGCTGATCCATTAGCCGCCCGCTCTTGTAACATGCGTGGAATTGTTGATGAATGACAGATACTTAGAACAAGTGCGTGAAAAACGCAAGTTTGGGGTTTCGTCGTGAGTGTCCATGGTATGGACTGCCGCCCACGCCAAAATTTTCCAGAAAAAAAAGTGTTCTCTTGAGTAATTGAACAGATATTTTTATTTTGGTTTATGCATCACTTTCTTTCTAAGTATAAGACTTTACTTTATTGTGGCAAACACTATTAGTGAGTAGCCAACTATACAATGATGTTCCAAATTTATTAAATATTAAAAGCAGTGTTTATATATACATACACACTCTATATATATATATATATATATATATATATATATATATATATATATATATATATATATATATATATATATATATATATATGTGTGTGTGTGTGCGCGCGCGTGCGTGTTTATGTAAGTGTTTGTGTTTTGAATTACTTATAAGGTTGTGATTTACACCTACTTGTTAATCTTTTGACACCGATTCCAGTCATTCAATAAAACGCTGATATATGTCTGTCATAAAAACCAATATGGAAACCAATCATTTCCCAGATGATTTAATGGAATTGCCCTACTGACCATTAACAGCACACTAGCATTGCCAACTATGCCCGACAGTTTGTTGTTGTTTATGGTTAGAATACTCTCAGAACGTTGCCAAGAGTGGACAAATTAAGGCCTAAGGAATAATTTAGACCTCTGGTCAAAGAGGAGGGTTGATTGTAAGGTTAATATTATTGGCTAGTTAAATACCTGTCTTGGCCGAGACTTGCAACATATCTTAGCCGTCATGAATAAATAGGCAGTTAAATAATATCGTATTACCCACAAAGTAATTGTATAAAAGGGAACCAAGTGTCGTTCATTACCAATGCCCCATACTTCACGTCTAATCGATCGTTTTATAAACACTCACAGCATTTAGATGAGCGTAGGGAGTACCGTGCATTATATACAATCAATAACAGCCTTTGGGAGTTCCCTTCTGACCTCATTTTTGGAGCCTTTTCCACTAGGTTGACTAAAGAGAGAATATATATATATATATATATATATATATATATATATATATATATATATATATATATATATATATATATATATATGTATATATATATATATATATATATATATATATATATGTATATATATGTATATATATGTATATATATATATATATATATATATATATATATATATATATATATATATATATATGTATATATATATGTATGTATGTATGTATATATATATATGTATATATATATATATAAATATATATATATATATATATATATATATATATATATATATATATAACTTACATGACTGCCCAATTATTTGTTTGTAAATGTTATGCAACCATCGATATATACACTTCAAGGGAAAAAAATATTTATCAAGTTAGTTAAAATGTCTCCCATAATCATTATTCATATTGTTTTCTCTCCAAGTTTTGTTATATATCAATTGTATATTTTTTTCCCTTTGTGTAAGAAACCAAATGATGCCCTAGAAGACATTTTACATACTTTCTTTTAAATTTTGCTAATTCTTTAAGAGGAAGAGCTGTCATTTTAAATTGAGCTTATATTTGTAGTCCAATACAATACAGAAAAGGGAAATTAATGTTGAATTCATTGCCTATATAAAATTAAAACAGGTTACTCAGACCATTTCTTTACATAATCATTTAGAAGGTATATTTCATTATTGATTATCTGACAGTCAGAAAATATTTCTCGTCATCCAGGCTTTTAGGAGCAAATTTTTGCTAAAAAAAAATTCTAACATGTCC
>NC_090732.1:120198981-120201250 GCF_036898095.1 Palaemon carinicauda | reverse complement strand
ATATATATATATATATATATATATATATATAGGCTATATATACATACATACATATATCCACACACACACACACACACACATATATATATATATATATATATATATATATATATATATATATATATATATATATATATATATATATATATATATATATCATATAGATATATATGGATATATATGTATATATATATATACATATATATATATATATATTTGTATATAATATATATGTATATATATATATATTTGTAGATATATATATTATATATAATATGTATATATAATATATATATATATAAATTATATATATATATATATATATATATATATATATATATATCTATATATATATATATATATATATATATATATATATATATATATATATATATATATGGGGTGCTAAAAATTTGACTAGAACAGGCCATCTTTAGAAACTGAACCTTACAACCTACAACACAGCGCCAGGACACTATTTAGGGAAAAAGATCTTGCTGTGTTACTCGAAGAGCTGAAATAAAAATGTTGGGATATAATAGAATTGAGTGAAATTAGAGGAACTGGGGAATCTTATATACAGCAGATAAAAGTGGGCCATATATTTTGCTTCAGAGCACATGAAAGGAACAAATAAAATAGAGCAGGTTTTCTTATTGATAAAATTCCTGTAGATTTCGTGAATTTTCCATCGCATTTCTTTTAAAGTATCCATCGCATTTCATAAACAAGTCCTGTCAAAAGGCAAAGAAAACTTTAAATGGAGTTGTTAACAATGATTTTATTGTGAATAACCTCCTTGTTTTACCCTTTTTCAAATAGTTTGTACCTCTGCCTGGAGTATTGAAACCCTTGAGATTTAACGTAATTTTTAAAAACAGCGCTCAAAAAAAAAAAATGATAAAAACTTGCTTAAACCAGATGAACGGATGTACTTATAAAATTCCATGCAATCAGTGTATTGAAAGATATATTGTGCAAAGTGGCAAAACATTAGAAACTAGATTAAAACAGCACAAGAACGGGTAACATTGCTACCAGTCTTTTTCAGCATATGAATGATTGCAACCACACTATTATTTGGAAAGCTGCTAAAGAACTTATATTTTGCAAAGATATTGTTAAACGAAATATCATTGAAACATGTTTAAGAAAAATTTTGAAGACCTACTTAACACCATTTCAGTTCAGGTATGTACTAACTGGAGGAATTACTGGTAAACAACATTTGTAAACAACTAGCTTGTAAGTATTTGCTATTTTTTTTTTCTGTTTATACGTCATCACAAAGGTTTCTTTGTATTCATAATGTATTCTTAAATTAAAGGACCTTGAGGTGTAATAACAACATGAAAGCGCTTGGTCAATTCTTCGTTACCTTTTTCCTCCCGGTATGCTGTCATATATATATATATATATATATATATATATATATATATATATATATATATATATATATATATATATATATTCAGTAACCAATTGGTTTCTCTATTGAGAGGTATGGCTCTAGAGAAAATACAAGTCTATTCACTGTACCTTCATCCTCATTAGATTAGAGTCAAGACTGAATCCTGGTAGAGAAACCTTTGAAAACATGACTTGTTGCTTATATTTAACACAGATGGATCATTGACATTACATTGGCCCTCATAAACATTATATTACTCGCCCGCTCCTGCCTGCAATCTTTTGCTTCCTGGCCTTGATTTTAAGGTCTTCACTTACAGTTCCAAGTTACGTTCCTCGCCCAGAATATTTTACGGTTACGGACTGGCAACGTGTATATAAGAAATCTGTCATTGTCGGATAGTGTAGATAGGTAGTACAGTAGGTTGGTCAAGGCACCAGCCACCTGTTTAGATACTACCGCCAGACAGTTATTGGATCCTTTGACTGGCCAGATAGCACCACGTTGGATAACTCTTTAGTTACGGCTCATTTTTTTCCTTTACCTACATATACACCGAATAGTCTGGCCTATATTTTACACATTCTCCTCATCCTCATACAACTGACAACACTTAGATAACAGAAAAAATTCTTCTCCATTCAAAGGGTTAACTAGTGCAGTATCTACTTTCCTCTTAGTAAGGGTAGAAGAGACACTAGCTATTGTAAACAGCTCATCTGGGACATTCCAAAATCAAACCATTGTTCACTAGTCTTGGGTAGTGCCATTGCCTATGTACCATGCTCTACTACTGTCTTGGGTTAGTTATCTTGCTTGAGAGTACACTTAGGCACGCAATTAGGGACCGGCGTCGCT
>NC_090732.1:120136481-120193981 GCF_036898095.1 Palaemon carinicauda | reverse complement strand
GTAGAAGCTCCAAGAAGGTTAATCAATTCAGTGTGAGTAATGTCAAACCTTTATTGATTCTATGTTTGCTTAAACGAACATCAAGTTTTGGAGGGATATCCTCTGTATATACAATTATTATATTTTTGATAAATTGCAATTCATTACTTAAGACCTAATGTGTACAGTATTAAGAAAAAACTCTTTGAAAACTTGATTTCTGTGGTATTATAAAATCATAATGATAATGATGACGATAGTAATATTTCTGATGAGTGTTGTTCAAGTTCAGAAAGCATTTGCTTGATGTGAAAAAGTTATATTAACCTATGTTAAATATGCATAGTCTTTGGTTATGAATTATAAAGAATATTAGAATTCAATCAAAAGGTGATGGTTTTACAATTTTCTTAGACTTTATTAGATTTCATTTTTGTAAGTTTATGATAATTTATTTTTATTATTACGAGTATGTAATCATCATAATATTCATTAATGGTGAGGTAAAGGGGTGCCAATGACTAGAAGCAATCGCTGTATTATTTAGTTTTTAGTCTATTGAGATTATTTATTTCAGAGTATATTTCAGTTGTTCGGGAAGCATATTAAACCCTTTATTACTGAATGTCTGAGCACTGCTTAAAACGCCAAAATATATGGTTCTGTTTTTGTTAGATGAATAACATTGCAGTATGAAAGAGTAGGTGTTTGGTAACAATAAGTCAACTTTCTCTAAGGAGGATAATATCCAATTAAATTTTAGTGTAGTATTTGAGAGATAATTGATTTCAAGCTTGGCGTACTTCTCTAGTTTAATACGGGGGAATTTCACTGCAATGAATATTCAGAATCTTTTAAATATTGTAAAGTTTGGCCGGGCTTTGTAAAACGGATTTGCAGGTTTAAAGTCATCGATCTTATACAGGTCCCAATAATGTTTAAACCTTAGTTCGTTATCCTAGTATATCAATGGGCTATCAGGCATTGATTACATTTGACACATATTATAGTTAAATTTGGCCTGTATCACTCAAATAATGATTGAATTGTTTTTCATTCACATTACGATTGTGTATCGATTTGTTTGTGTGATTAATATTGTGAGAATTTGTTTCTCTATATGTCGATTGTAAGCTTTCTTTTCAGTATTGGAAGAAGAAACTAACCATTTCATGAATATGTATAATAGTAATGGTTCAACAAGTTAACCCAATATTTTTCAGATGTCCTGGAATGTAAGTATTACCTGAACCAGATGAACAAGAATTCCCATGTAAGGTTTACAAGAAAGATGAGGAGGGCAAGGTCTTATATCACAGTACTTTGTATGAAGTTGTTGTCCTACATAACAGACAATAATTTGTTAGACAGCGAAGTGGCTTGTCAGCAGCTGTGGTTTCTTTGGGCTATATACAGTGGTATTACAACTAAATTGGCGTGAGCAGTTTTAGCGCAGGTAGTCATGGTGTAGCATCTGATCCCCTGGCAACTCTGTATTGTAAGTTTCTCATGTTAGGGAATATAGCTTAGATAATATTTATGAAATAAATAACCCCCACAAAAGTTATGAGTATAGTATTTCCATGGATGATTGTGTCAGGCAGTTAGATGACTGACTGCTATATGAATTCTTTTTCATTGTGATCTTTCACCAAACTCTTCGATTTTAAATCAAATCAAATATTTTTACAATGTTCTATATAACAGAATTCTCAAGATCCCTTTTATACCATTGCTGGATACAAAGTCGGATGTTCAGTAATAGTATTTCTAGTCGTAGCTTCAAGGCTATGATGGAGGTAAGTTTCCGAAGTTTTATTTTGTGGAGACGATGCTCTTTATCTCCATTTGTCACCACAAGTTACCAGTGTCATATCCAATTGGGGTTTGCAATTTCCTGATTTTTATGGTGTTGGCACAATATTTTTTATTGGGTCCCACAATTAACTAATGGTAGAGCCATTAGGGGGTAGTTTCCGGAGCTTTATGATGTGGACACAATCGATTTTTTTTTCATTCTTTTTTATATGGCAACCTAGTGGCAGCGTCATTTATTAGCACAGTTTTTTCAGGTTTTCTATGTCTGGAACAAAATATGTATATTTAATTCGTACCTGACGTTAGGAGTTGCCAGTGTTTGAATCATTTGAGAGTACAGTTATTATATTATTTTATGTTGTGTACACTGATGTTTTTTATCTTGTTTTATTCATCCCTGCATGTTGCCAGTGCCTGACTTGCCTGGGAGTACTGTTTTCCAGGCTTTGTTTTTTCACATCGTCATCTTTATTTTCATCTTTATTTATTATCTGACTCCACAAATAAGTAGTGACAGAAAATGAAACATAAAGTAGGTTTCTCCTCTACAAGAACTGTTATATATTGTTGTTCAAGTATCATTAATAGTGTAAGTGGTTTGTGTAAGCTTTCATATAAATTCAATATGAAATCCCTTTGAATTTTGTATATATGTTATATTTTTTTGTTGGTAAAACTAGGAGCTAATTTAGTACGAGATTCCTTTGGATACTATTCATATATTTTTATTTTCTTCTGGGGGAGGAACTCAAGAGACAAAGCTTGAAGAAATAGATATGTGTTTAGTATTTTAGGTGGAATACTATTACTATAGTACCTATTAGAGAAGTGCTCCCATACTGATGAATTGTTGTCTTGTTGGTGACCCAGTTACAGAACTCATATGTTGAGGAAATTTAGCTACATTAGCAGGGCTTATGGGACACTTACAAATTGAAGCAGTTGATTAATGAGAATCTATACAACAATAACAGTAAAGAACCAGCTTGAGAAATAACTAGTCAATCTCAGGTTCAAGATTGAATATTATTCTGACCTGAAGGACAGCATCGACTTCTCATCACCCCCATATAAAAAAACTGATATTTTGTAAATCTTTAGATTCATTGAAAACAATTGATATTTCTGCTTATGATTTGGGAAAGAATGACTGGCTCAAAGAAGCCAATCTTCAGCTTCACACTAGATTACTCAGTGCCTTCAAAGAAACCACGACACTTCGATGGCCCACCAAATCTAGTGACGTTCCTTATCCACTAAAGGAAATTCCTACTTGTGTTCTACAATCTTTGTTTACACTAATTTGGGGTGAGAGGTACCCATCACATCGATAAAGAATATTAGTTCTATCAGTTAGTCAAAATATATGTTCAGAAGCAACAGGTGGACAGTGGAAGTTGTAAAAGCATATCCTACTATGTATGACACTCCGCCATCTCTTCAAATCTAAACAATTAACTACTCTCCTAAACTAATTAGGTCGTTGTGAGTCTTATACTTATTCTCTTGAATTGGAAACTGCCGTAGCAAATCTATAGTTGAAAGTGCTTCAGTAATCAGTAATAGTGATGTGGTTAAAAATCAGTCTGAAGGAACAGCATTTCATGGCGACTAGGACAACTTTGATCAGCTGGTGTCTGATGTTTACAGAACTGAATCAGTTCACAGCACAGCTGGAATCTACATGCAGGATTTTGGATATTGTAAAATTGATGCCATGAAATCAGTCCATCGTATTCCTGAACTCATTCCTGATACCTAACCGGAGAAAAAAAACACTTTGAGTTTGCACCATACTACCAGAGAAAACTATCAGAAGAACCAACCCTCATGGAGCCATCAAACTACTGAAAATTACAACATCAAAGCTTTAGATTTAAGAGATTCTGATTTGTTTCTGGATTATTGATCGTCATCTAACTATTGGGTATCATCCAATGATTAATGCAGCAATTACGGACCTCAAAACAAATCAAGAATGTTTGAGGTGCAGTCAAGAGGCATCATCCGAAGTAGGACAAGATTACACAATTAAAACCTTTGATCTTGGTGTTTGCATGAAAAACGTCCCTCTGATATGGAGTGAGCCAGAAAACAATACAAAAGGCATATCATACTCATTGGTACTTTTCATACATGTGAAACGGGTGCTATGAACAATTAAGCAATTCTGAGAATTATCAACCCATTTCAACTTCAAATCTTGAAGTCTCTGGCATGTTTATCCTCCGAAGCATCAATGTCTGAAGCAGTACGACATGATGTGTTAAATGCAATAAGTAAAGCCCAATCCCAGAAAGAAAACTTCGTGAACGACTGCCTTGTGGAAAAAAATATACCTTAATTCGAACCTATCAAGAGAAACAAGCTCAATACAATGTCGTCCAGAGCTGTTTCACAAAAGATTGTAACAACAAAGAGAGAAATCCAATACAAGTCAACAAGTGGTTTCATTTTCAAAGTATCAATCAAAACAAAACTACAAGAAAGACATGTTAGCGTTAGTGACCTTGTGTCCTATCCCGTCTCCAACTCCATATTCCATGGCAACGGTTGATGGATACTTGATAAAAACAAAGCTTAAAGAATGAATTAAGTGATCAAAAATATTGAAAATGGAAACTCTCCATCAAGTGAATGTAATTTAATTTAGGATGGGAATTCCTCCTTTTAAAGAGGTACCCCTACAAGGCAAAATATATCAGAACGTATTTTCCAGAATATACTTACTGCGGTTGAGACAGTATTTAGCCCAGGCACAAATGCTGACAAACTCATCTCTCCCAAATCTGCCGAGCGAGACCGAAGAGGCTGTGGTGGTAGGTTCATAAATGATGGACTGAATATTCACCGTCCCATTGACTGGAAAACATTCCTCGCAAATGATGACAACAAGAAATCAGTCATCAGTCTACTACATCGCCACTGGGGCTCTGATGATATGACAAAAAGTATCATTAGAAAACATATGATCTTTAATGAGGGAGGTTAATCCTATAAACTGAGTAGCTGAGGGAAAGACTTTTAAACAGCAATTGCCTGAAGCATATTCTAGCCATGAAGAAACTAGTGTCAGGCTTATCATTTATATAAATTACATTCAACCCAAACTACCACACATCAAGACGGTAAGAGTTAGAGCAAAGGGCAATGGTAGTTTTTTCATTCTTCTCTTTAATGCTAAATCTTTCACAGTCACCATCATTATTATTATTATTATTATTATTATTACTTACTAAGCTACAACCCTAGTTGGAAAAGCAGTATGCTATAAGCCCAGGGGCTCCAACAGGGAAAATAGCTCAGTGCGGAAAGGAAAAAAGGAAAATAAAATATTCTAAGAAGAGTAACAACAATAAATATCTCCTATATAAACTATAAAAACTTCAATAAAACAAGAGGAAGAGAAATAAGATAGGAGAGTGTGCTCGAGTGTACCCTCAAGCAAGAGAACTCTAACCCAAGACAGTGAAAGGCCATGGTACAGAGGCTATGGCACTACCCAAGACTAGAGAACAGTGGTTTGATTTTGGAGTGTCCTTCTCCTAGAAGAGCTGCTTACCATAGCTAAAGAGTCTCTTCTACCCTTACCAAGAGGAAAGTGGCACTGAACAATTACAGTGCAGTAACCCCTTAGGTGATGAAGAATTATTTGGTAACCTGTGTTGTCAGGTGTATGAGGATAGAGGAGAATATGTAAAGAATATGCCAGACTATTCAGTGTGTATGTAGGCAAAAGGAAAATGAACCGTAACCAGAGAGGAGGATACAATGTAGTACTGTCTGGCCAGTCAAAAGACCCCATAACTCTCTAGCGGTAGTATCTCAACGGGTGGCTGGTGCCCTGGCCAACCTACTACCTAAATATGGGAGAACGACTCATCAACATAAATTAGCTAGCAGAAAATTATTCTCAAGACCACATTACAGCCCGTCTGTCTCTTCATGCCTTCACTAGTGAAGATTGTACTACAGCATTCAAGGCAGGAGAAAGATACTATTGATAAAATCTAAAGCCAAAATACAAAGTTCATTGATATTTTTGCTGAAGTAGGAAAGCAATGGTTTCTTTATGACGTGAATGTTATGGGATGAATGGAAGAATTCACATGCCATTTGTATGGTTTTTTTGTTACAGAATAAAGCAAGTTAATGAAGCCCGAGAAATAAGGCCAAGAAACTCAATGGATCAACCATAGTTACGATTAAATGGCTAGCAGTCACTTTTGATCTTTGCAAAGTTTCCCCCATGCAAAGTAGTTTTTGTGCAGCACGCGAAGAGTTAATTACCAAGTGTGCATCTGGAATAGAGCTAATGAACAATATTCGAAATTACCATTTCCTTAGGAGTTTGGTTTTCACATAAATTCTGGCAGAAATAAACTTGAACCGTTATGGTTTGAGGGAGACATCATCCCCAAAGATATCATGAGTGTTAGTAGACGAGGAAGGAAACGAAGCAAATTGTAATCATTTCAATATAAGTGATAATCATGATAATTACGAATTTGATGATGACGAGGATGAAGATGATGAATCAGACAGTGAACGATCATGTGCTATTGACATGATTTTATTTCTATTTTTAAGAATCTACAATTCTTAGTTTTACCAAAAAAAAAAAATAAATAAATAAATAAATAAATAAATTTGAAGATGAAATCAGCTATTCGCTTATGCTAACATAGTATAATTTAGTTTAGTATGATTCAATTTAGCTTAAATGAGTAAAGTCAATACAGGCAGTATGCAAGGAAGCAATTAAAGACCGTGGTGTAATGTTAAACAGGAATATGTTATGCAACGACCAAAGAGCAACACTGTTGGCTAAATGTAAAGCAAAAATGGAAATGCTATTCAGACACTTTAAAATAAGAAAAGCTGAACACATGATTATGCTGTACAAAACTTATGTACGTAGTACACTCGAGTACTGCAATGTGATATGACACCCACATTACCAAAAGGATATTGCACAAATAGAGTGTGTGCAAAGGTCCTTTCCTGCTAGAATAGAAGAAGTTAAGGACCTTGACTACTGGGAAAGACTGCAATTTTTAACATTATACAGTCTAGAAAGGAGAAGAGAACGCTACATGATAATACAAGCATGGAAACAAATCCAAGGAATTGCTGAAAACATCATGGAGCTAAAAATATCAGAAAGAGCAATCCGAGGTAGATTAATAGTGCCCAAAACTATACCAGGAAAACTAAGGAAGGCACACAGGACATTAATCCACTACGCACCAGCATCCATAATGCAGCGACTATTTAATGCGCTGCCAGCTCATCTAAGAAACATATCAGGAGTGAGCGTAGATGTGTTTAAGAATAAGCTCGAAAAACACCTAAGATGCATCCCAGACCACCCAAGACTGGAAGATGCAAAATGCACTGGAAGATGCATAAGCAACTCTGGTTGATATACGAGGTGCCTCACACTGAGGGACCTGGGGGAACCCAAACATAGAATAAGGCAAATAAGGTAATAAGTAGGCCAAGTCATGAATAGTGAACTGTGGACATTTATTAATTCATATTTTCTCAAGTTTGTGAAAACGTGCGTTATTTACCACTGAGTATTCTCTATACTACTTACAAATGGAAATATAAACTCCAAAGAAAGCTTATATAATATAGAAGTTATTGTGTGAAGCATTTACCCATAGATTCGTTATTTTTTTCCTGAGAGGACTTCGTTTCCAAAGAAAAATATGTTAAAAACCAGATTTTTTCGATTTGTCTGTGTACATTATGTATGACTTTTAAAATATATATCATACCATTATAATTTTTGCCCTTTAAATAGGTTTCTTGAAATATTACAATAGTCCCTGCAAACTTCATGAAAGTGTGAATATTTTTAGTCCATATAAGGCTTGATGAAGATTTATGTGACGCGGAGTTGAGCATATTGTGAAACGGAGGGTTTTGCCCCCCCCCCCCCCCCCATGTAAGAACGGTCCCGAGTCGAGCATGGTCGCTATATTCTGGACATAGCCCAAGACATAGGTTATCAAGAAATGGAAGTTAAAATAGATAACAGAAAGGTGGTCCTGGCACTCGGCCTAATGCTATGCATGAAATCATACTCAAAATATTTCCCAGTATCATGATCCTTTGCATACAAATTGTTCAAACCATAACCTCCTTTCTCAAAGGTCTTAGTAAGATAAACAAAATATAGAAGATGATAACCATCAGTGGAACTTGAACCAATACCTAACACTACCAAGTAATTACTGACGGAAAAAAATCTTCTGAATATTCATAATGGAAGTCAGTATATGGAAAATACCTTTCATTAGCATCAAATCAAACATGTTAGTTTAAATTGATTATGTATTACCTGTAAGAAAAAAGGACATCTTTTATAATATCCTTCATTCTTAGTGTCAATTAATTTAGAATGTACCTCAACCCGGAGAATATAAATTATACACTCACTTAGATGACAGAAAGTGCAATGAATGATGTAGCTCTCATGCTTATACTATCTCGTGTGACTGTTCATGTTACGTACGTGGTTATACAAAGAGAAAGAAAGATTTTTTTCTTAATATGTGATATCTGTTTGATCATCTGCGTGCATGTAAATTTGTGTGTGAGCGAGTGTGTTTTTGGAAATAAGAGAAAGAAAAATTATATTTAAGAGCTACAATGTTTAGCATATACATAGGCCTATTAATAGCAAAAAGTATTTACAAAATCAAGTTTTGAGAACTTACAAATACCTCTTTAGTCTTATTGGGGGATTACAAAGCAAAATAAAGGTGGCTGATTTCGATAAAAATCAACAGTGATATACTAATAGGACTGAAGGATTTACCGATCAGACTAAGTAATAGCCATACTAAATGTCATAGCACAAATGTCCAATAAAAAGTGCAATGTTCTGTTTGCAAGGCTTATTTTCTCTTATGCCACAATAAATGCTTACCACTAATACCATGTATCTTTAGGTGACTATTTGGGACACGATATTCTAAATATGCATGATATATATATACATATATATATATATATATATATATATATATATATATATATATATATATATATATATATATATATATATATATATATATATATATATATATCCATCCCTTTCTGAGTGGAGATAGCTTAACGTGGTGAAAAGGTTTATATATCACCATGATCAGCAAAGCTGTATTAGTCAGGGCCATCCATACTAGGTTGGTTTACTGTGAACAATTAACAAAAGTCTCCCACACTCAGCAATTGGCCAACGCGGTGTTGAAAACTAGCCAAACCTAGACACGAATAAGTACATGCCTGAGGCCTTTGTCCTGCTATGGACTAGAAATGGGTGAATTTGCTGTTATTATTATTGTGTGTACACACACACACACACACACATATATACATATATATATATATATATATATATATATATATATATATATATATATATATATATATATATATATATATATATATATATATATATAATGTGTGCATGTATAGTTCGAATTCCAAGTAAGGTGCATGTTCAATTCACGGATATTATGTCTCTTTATAATACGAATCAGCACTCGATAAAATATACTCTACTTCCAGTTGTCATAAAATTAACAAGTTGAATTTCTAATGTTCATAACTCAAAACATTTGTAAAAAATAATAGGGATTCTTCATTTTGTTTAGCAAATGCAAAAATCGCCGGCTAACAACTCTGACTATAAATTAACATTCTTTTTCAGCTATATCTAATTGTTCAGTCTACATAGAATAAAAATAATCTCAATGGAAAGTTCCAGAAACTGATTATATCAGAATATTTTTTTTATTGCTCCTGTGGTTATCATTCCTATATGCCTATATCAATGAAAGAACGTAATGCTTTGCTCAAAACACGATCAGTAGCCTACTGGACAAAAGACACTTTCATAATCAAGAAGAGTGGAGAAGAAGCTGATTACACGATATTAGATTTTATGGTAATGCTATAAATGTTTGTAATACGATACCTAAAAAATTAAACAGCGAATTATCAATTATGTAATTCCAGACATACACACATATGCATGGTATGTTCCAAATTGGATAGCCTAGTGCCTTTACATGTGCAGTCACCGAAGCTGCCAAATTTGAAATAGTAATTCTTTAGTGATGTAGCACGGTACGGAATTTGGTCCACATTTCCGTACAAGAATCCTACTGAACCGTAAATTCAGTACCTTACCTTTAGACTAAATATCAATCGTACCGCACCGCAATGCCAGACTTAGTTGTGACACAGCCCTGCAGTTCCCACGGATAATCTCATGGTTATTTATCGAGGTAACCGGAATACCAAGTATTTATGAATGAAATCTGCATCTATGATGTTTGCATTTAACCAGATTAGTCATCTTGTACAAAGCCACCCAGTTTAATTGGCTTATTTTTGAAATATTGTATATTTTGCGAAACTATGCAATTTAGAATTTAAAAGGAAGTTCTTTCTAATAACATTTTTTGCTTAGAACTTGAGAGATTTTTTTTTTGACACTTCCAATGTGTTGATCCAAATTCGAAGAACAAAATTAAATGATTTCATTTAAGGCGTGATAAGTTCGTTCTACTTCATTCGAGTTGTAATGTTTTTGTATAACGAAGGTTTTTTCTTTTTTCGTTTTCAAATACTCAACGACCAGTGTGTGATTAAAGATTATTCACACTGCGACAAAGGTTTCAAAGGACAGCTTTTAAAAATTACAGTACTTAACATAAAAAAAAAAAACTACGAACAAAAGCGTCACCAATGTCCTGAACAATATTCTGATATAAGTCCCAGTTTTGCCCATTTGAAAATTAACCTCCTTGATCCCTTCATTGAATAGAACACACTTCTTCAAAGGCTCAATTTTTACAATATTTTATACATTTATCCACACACACTGCAATAGCTCCTCTCTATTTTCGATATTTATTCCATTGAATGATATTTTCCGACTATAAAATAATAGTAATCGCTTCTTTCCTTTTCATTGAAACGTTTCATGTTGAACCTGTCTATGTAAATATAAGCTTTTTTCAGAAATATTTCGTAAAACAAACGTTTTTAATATATATATATATATATATATATATATATATATATATATATATATATATATATATATATATATATATATATATAATTATTAATGTTTTTTTTTTATTTTATACATGATTTATGACATTTTTCACCTTATTTGTATTTCATGACACTGTCTTTAAAGAACGCACCAAGTCAACAACCGACAACCGAGAAACGCCGAAAACGTCAACCTGTATCATCCCAACCTACCTTACTAATATATGTGACTAACTCTACATATTATTCGTGTACGTAAAGAACAATGAGTGGCCAAAAGTTTTCCTTGTCATTCACAAAAACAATTGAAAAGAGAACCCTTCAACCTTCGGCAATCAGGAATGACGTACCCCATGAAGCGAAGATTAATACGGAAACTCTTGAATCCATCGAGGAAAATGTCTTGAAAACGTATGTAGATCTACTTTTGTATGTTTTAATTACACTAGATGGATGCTGCGTAGTTGGTTGAATAGAGGTAAAGGGGTGTATGTATGATAGCAGCCACCTGTATGTATGATTACGGCTAACTTGGAAAACGGCAGTGTAAGGACACGGCTTGTAAGTTAGGTTAGCTGATGTTCATTTGGTAAAGTTGTATTGTATTACAGGGTGTGATTTCGAACAGAAAATATATGTTTTCTTATAGTAAATAACGTGATTTAACCGAATTTGACCTTCATTTCAACCACAAACAAACAGATCAACCAATTCGACTAACTTTAAGTTGCCGAATTGGTTGCTGTTATTACGGATGAAATGAAGGTGAAAACTGGTTAAATCATGTTTTTTTCTACAGGAAAACATATATTTTCTGTTAAAATGTTTAAATATAATGTCTTTCATATTTTGTTAAAATATTCAAATATAATGACTTGTTCAAATCGGTGTCACTTAACTCATGTATGTACTGCGAACGGTAACAGTCAATTAACTCACGCATGTACTGCGAACGGTAACATTAGCAACGTTACCAACGGTAGACAAGGTTACCAACGTTACGGTGAACAGCGTTACCAACGTTACGGTGGAATTACTGACGTTAGCAATGATACGGTATTATTATTGTGTGTATTTTAAAGAATTTTCCTATATACCCTTTAAACAATATATAAAAAAAGTAAAAAAAGGGTACAGAACCTAACAAACCCACCTAACCTAACCTAGAAGTTCCCAGGTCACATACCCAATATAATGCCCTTTGTTACATCACTTCACTCACGTTAAGGTAACGTTAGTAATGTTACGATAACATTATATACTATGGTTCTTGTTTCGTCATTAGCTCGCTTCGCTTGCATGAAAATAAAACGTCAAGCTCGTATGTATGTACTGGCAAGTGGTAATGTTGAGCTGTGCACGCTAACATTACCAACGTTTAATATAATGATTCTTGTTCCTCACTTAAGATCACAGGAAAATAAAACATCGCCTTTGTATGCATTGGCAATTGGTAGTGCTGAGCTTCGCACTCTTAACAAAATATAATAAAACTTACACATTAAAGTTAAAAGAAATTAATGACTTACTTTTATGACCATGACGTCGTAACTTAGGGGTCACGGGGGTGTTGTGACTGAGTCTGTGGTGTCTTAAGTGTTTTGCCTTAGATTAGCACTGCACTTGGAACACTGTAAAAGTTGGTATATTACATTTCGTGATTTAAGAAAATTATCAACATTGGAATACACCAAAATAGTTTCAAGTATGGATTACTGAAGTGGTTACAATTTTCTAATACTTAGATCGTAAAATACGCAAAAGACGACACTTAAACTAACAAAGACATGACTTGGGCAAAGGTTTCCACGGAAAAGGGCTTGTTGGAAGGTGGGGGTAAGGAAATATTAACCCCCCTATGCAAACTTTACATACGTATGGATTCGTGATTGGTTAACGGAAAAGCAACGGAGTCTAGAGAGTAAACATAAATGAACAGAATGGGAAACTTATTTAGAGCAAGTATTTATGTGAAATATGGGAGTGACAAGGTAATAACAAAATGTATATAAGTAATATATGAAGATAAAATGGGATGTATTATAAATGATATTTGATGGGTATATAAAATGAGGTGATTTTATAAGGTATCATATAATAAAACGAGTAATACTGGGGTCAAACGTAATATGTATACGAGGGTATTACATAACTAATCAAGTAGTAGACTTGAATAGAGCTGGTAGAGAGCCGAACAGTTACATTTCACGTTTAGAGAAGAAGAAATCCTATTGATGGGGGAAAAGTCTCTGTGCAGGGAGGCAGGGTTTTTGCACAGAGCCGAAATCTGCTATGCACAAATGTACGTTCAAGAGCATCTACAACGGCCAAGTAGAATGAGAAAAATTAAATGAAAAACACTGCTGATGTTCGCATGATATGTTAACATTTGGTCTACATTACACGTTGGCAGTACTGGTTATTGTATTTTTTCATGAGACATAGTCTTTGCAACGGCGCCTCCAAAGTTTATCCAGCTATACTGTTTTGTATTTTCCACCGTTTATCATACATTCAAGAAGGTAATGTATAGAGAAGAAAAGGCTTGTTTTACGATTATATATCGTTTCCCCAGTATGTTTTCCCCACCCAAAACCCTGAGTTCTCACTGGGGGTCCCCCATTATTGTAGGATATAGATATATATATATATATATATTTCTGAAACTATTCATTTACGACGGGAACGAGTGTCATTTTTGAAGAGAGCGTAATTTTTTCTATTAGATAAAGTAGATTTTTTCCTAGGTTACATTGCCCTGTGATGCACTACAATAATACCATCCATTTTTAATCCACACTAGAGGAACTGGCCGCTGATATACAAAGGCTCCGGGGTTAACTTTCTTATTACTTGTCAAATTGATCTCAATGTGGAAAGTGATGTTTATCTTTGTCTGAAATTCTATATTATGAAGCTAGTTTTGCAATGTACAAAATATGATTTAGTGTTACCTTGCCAGGATTGAAGCAAAGACAGGCTTGAGACTTAGTGTTAGGGTAAGCTGGGTGTATGTTTGATAGTGGCCACGAGTAAAGTTTTACTTACTGTCAGGGAATAATTTCGAACAGGAAATATATGTTTTCCTGTAGTAAATAATGTGATTTAACTGAATTTCACCTTCTCATCAATTGTAAACAAATAGAACAAGCAGTTCGGCTAACTCATTCCTCACATAAGTTAATCAAGCTGGCTGTTGCAATTGAAATGAAGCTAAATTTGCTGAAATCACAGTATTTACTACAGGAAAACCTATAATTTCTGTTAAAAATGTTTTACCCTTAGTAATGGTTCTTGTTCCGCTGTGGGCTCGCTTCACTCGACGAAAAATAAAAACATCAAGCTCCGTATGTACTGGCAAGCGGTAATGTTGAGCTGCGAACGATAACATTAGTAATGATTTACCCAAATTCTAAAGGTTTTTGTTCTGTCGTGGGCTTGCTTCGCTCACCGAAAAATAAAAACATCAGGCTCCGTATGTACTGGCAAGCGGTAATGTTGAGCTGCCGACGCTAACATCACTAACCAGGTTTGTTCCGTAACTGGAATACAAACCACGCTATTTAATAGGGGTATTACTTTCGGCGTAGCTGAAATGATGGGCCATTAAAATTTAACGAGGGTTTACTATCCACACCGCTAGTTAGTGGGGGTAGGGGAGGGTAGCTTGCTACCCCCACCCCCGCTCACACACACCTGTGCTTGAACTCGCTTTGCTCTCGGCTCGGATGGTAGTCGGACGTGTCCACTGTCATCCTCGCCGCTCATTGGCAGCCATTAACCCCTATTTGCTTTTTCTTTGACAGTTTTGTGTGTGAAGTTGGCCTCTGCTATTATGCGCACCTGCCCTGGATGTCGGCGGTCGAGACCGACCCTCACGCCCTTTGCCCTTCCTGTAGAGGTCAACGGTTTGATAGAGATAATAAGTGTAGTAAGTGTAGGGAGTGGTCTACCTCCCAGTGGGAAAGGTTTTCGCAGCGACGGAAGAAGAAGTCCAAACGGGATATTTCTCCTTCGAAGGTTTCTTTGAAAGGAGAAAAACCCAATGCCTCTTCTTCCGTTGCTCAAACCTCCTCTGAAGCTCCCACTCGGTCGGTCTCTTACGAGAGACCGTCGAGTGGTAGCGTAGACCGTTGTACTGTTTTCCTAACTCGGGGTTCGAGAGATGGCATTGCTTACCCTAGCGAAGGAACTCCACCTCTCCCATCGGGGAGGATTTGTCACTAATCCCTTTATTTCAGCTTTGGTCTTCCTTGGGGCACGAGGGTTCGCCCTCCAAGGAAGTCTTACTTGACTACATCCGATTGGGTGCCGCTGTCAAGCAATCGCCGCCTCCGGCAGAGGTTGATCCTCTGTCGATTGTCGACGTTGTGGTGTCAGAGGTATCCAATGCGGTATCACCCATCACCTCTGCCTCTTCAAACCCTACAGTAGCTGACGACTTAGTTTTTCCCGTTCCTGTTCAACCAACGAGGGAGAAACTAAGTCCAACAGTCTCTCCTGCTAGTGTTTCTTCCCCTTGGGGGAGTTCACTTACAGAGACTCCTCTTTGAAAGACTGCAGAAGGTCAGGTTGCTGATCCAATGGCCCCCAGAGGGCGTATTCGTCGCAAGGCTCGCCTTCCTCTTTGTCAGAGAGGCCTTCCTTCACCTGCGGTGAGGAGGGGATTCTTTGATTCTACATCTTCGTTACAGTCCCCCGCAGAGGAGCCTGCTTTGGTCCTGGACCTTTCTGCGGATCGTTCACTATCCCCTTCGGTGGAAGGTCATCCTTTCAAAGGATACGTCGACCTTTCACCCGTCAGACCTGCCGACCTGCTGTCGCCTTTCCTGGATGCTGATGCGCGCTACGCGCCAACAAAACCTGACCTCCACGCTCGTCAGGCCTTGTCATCTAACCCTAATACAGGGCATCGAGGGCGTATGCGCCAACGCGCGCATACTTCCCATACTCGCTATGCACTTGAGCATACGAGCCCATGGTCTCCTGCGCGCCAGGCTTTGCCTGAGCAAACAGATACTCGCCCATGCCCAGCTGCGCGCCAATCCTCACCTGCGCGTCAGCGCTCCTCTGCGTGCCATCAACCTCCTGCACACCAGCGCTCTCCTACACGCCAGTGCTCTCCTGGCGCCAGCGCTCTCCTACACGCCAGTGCACTCCTGCGCGCCAGCGCTCTCCTACGTGCCAACGATCTCCTGCGCGCCAGCGCCCACGCCCATGCCCACGCCCAGCAATCATCTCTCCTTTGCGCCCACGATCTTCTGATCTGGGTGCTGTTGCGAAATCTAAATTGACTTCTCCGATGCACCAGCGCTCGCCAACGCGCCAGCACTCGCCTACGAGTCAGCTTTCTCCAGCACGCCAGCGCTTGCCATCGCGCCCACACGCGCATTCACCTGCACGCATCCATGAGGATACGCGCGCGCCCTCCCCCATCCTCTCCTGCAGTTGCGCGGCATCATTCTGACGCACGCCCACAAGACGCGCGCCCACGAGCAGCACAGGCTTCAACTGCGCATCCCTGCACTAGGGGTATCTCTCCTGCGTGCGCTCGCCCTACGACTTCTTCAGGGACACGCAAGCTCTCACCCGCGCACTCAAAGCCCTGATCCTGTGCGCCCACAGTCTCCCGCGCGCCCACAGTCTCCCGCGCGCCCACAGTCTCCCGCGCGCCCACAGTCTCCCGCGCGCCCACAGTCTCCCGCGCGCCCACAGTCTCCCGCGCGCCCACAGTCTCCCGCGCGCCCACAGTCTCCCGCGCCCCCACAGTCTCCCGCGCGTGCTCCTGTGCGCCCACAGTCTCCCGCGCGTGCTCCTGTGCGCCCACAGTCTCCCGCGCGTGCTCCTGTGCGCCCACAGTCTCCCGCGCGTGCTCCTGTGCGCCCACAGTCTCCCGCGCGTGCTCCTGTGCGCCCACAGTCTCCTGCGCGCCCACAGTCTCCTGCGCGCGCTCCTGTGCGCCCACAGTCTCCCGCGCGCGCTCCTGTGCGCCCACAGTCTCCCGCGCACGCACCCACAGTCTCCCGCACGCGATTCCTAGTATTCTCCAACGCGCGAGACTGCTGAACAACGTACGGCAAGGTCGCCATCACCTCATTCCCCTCCCCGCAAACGCATAACAGCGCGTATTGTGGCGGAAGGGAAACATCCAGAGGGGTTCAGGATCCCTAAGCCTTTCCAGGCGAACCCACCTATGAGAACTCCTCCCAGGAATCCTTCTATCCCTGTCCCTTCAAAGGGGGTGTCTGACAGCGTGTCTGTCAGCCAACAGCCTTGGTTCGGTGCACTAATCAGAGCAGTGACACAGGTTTTCAAGCCTGTTTTCTCTGAATTAGGTCTCAGATCCTTGGCTGTCTCCACCCTTTTGAAGAGAAAAAGAGGAGTTCAGGACGTGGTAACTTCTCAAAGGGCTGAGTTGACTCCACGCAAGCCTTCGAGGTAGGTTCCTTCTTTCCCCTAGACTAGCTCTCCTTCCCTGTCGGACGAGGACTTCCCGTCCTCAGGGGAATCATGTGAGGTGAGACTTTCCCCTATCGCACCAATGAGGGAAACCTCTCCTCGCACTGAGAGGTCTTCTCAAGTGGGGGCTGGAAGGAACTTACCATCTTCAATGTTAGAGTCCTACATCCTTCCCAGGAAGGAATCTAAGGATTCCAAGACATTGCCAAAGTCCTCTACAAGAACCAGGACAGAGCCAACTAGCCACTCGGAGAACGTCCGCGACTCTCTCCAAGAAGAGCCTTAGGGGACAGGAGATTTCGCTGCAAGTCCAACGGCAGGAGGAGAACAGCAAGAGTCAGAACATGCATTTTGGCAAGTTCTGACTCTGAGGGCTCTCAATTGGTTTTCCGACCCAGAGATCCCTCCTCGAGAGGGCAAGGACACAGTCTTGGACCGTGTATTCGGTACTCAGAAACCCTCTGAGGCCAGTGCAGCTCTGCCCTGGTCTCAGGGGGTTAAGAGTACCAGAGACAAGATCGCTGTACAGCTCTCCGAGATGTCCTCCTCCAACCATTCCAGTGCCACCAACAAACTCCTTCCACCTCCTCGCGTACAGCAGAGGAGGTACTTTGAGATCTTGGAGGAGCCTTGTTTAGCTCTTCCTCTCCATCACTCGTTGGAAGAGCTTACTAGGGGAGTCCCTCTTGAGAGACTCTCCAACCCGCAGGTCTTTTTCTCGGCAACCGAGATCCTTAACCAGGAGAAGGTTGTGAAGTGTGCTATGCAAGCCACTTCGTGGCTCGACATCTGGTTAGGGACCTTGGGTATCTTGATACGCTCTGAGGATTTCTCCAAAGAACGTACCAGGAAAGCTATGGAGACGTTCCTTCTCTCAGGCACTCACACGATCGAGTTTCTGGCCCACCAAGTCTCGGACTTGTGGGCAAACATCATCCTGAAACGTCGGGATGCAGTGGCTGAGAGATTCCATCAGAAGGTCCCTAGCACTGAGATCAATAGGCTCAGACATTCTTCTTTAGAAGAATCCATTCTGTTTGAGCCTAAGGATGTGGAACAGGCCGCTGAGAGGTGGAGGAAGTCTCATCAAGACTCCCTCCTTCATAGGGCTTTAACATCTAAGCCCTATAAGCCTCCAGCACCCCAGCAGTCCCGTCCAACCAAGACCGCTAAACCAACGACAGCAGTGAAGACCGTGGTGTCTAAGCCCTTTTCTGTTAAGGATAGGAAAGGCAAAAAGTCCTCCAGGGGAGGCAAGAATCCTAGAGGGAGCAGCCGAGGCCACAAACGCTAGGATTGGCAGTCCCCCTGCATGTCCAGTGGGGGATGCTTACAAAGTTGCTCAGACAGGTGGAAGTAACTCGGGGCCGATTCCTGGACGATTTCCGTAATCAGTCGGGGATATCGCGTCCCGTACACAACATCTCTATCTCCCCTGACGACAAATCCAGTGTCATTGAGCTCCCTTGCCATGGGATCGGCAAGGGGGCAGGCCCTTCGGGCAGAAGTCCAGACCCTGTTGAAGAAGGGCGCTCTCCAAGAGGTCCTCGACGGGTCTCCAGGCTTCTTCAGTCGACTTTCTTGTAAAGAAGGCGTCTGGAGGCTAGAGACCAGTCATCGACCTCTCAGCTCTGAACAAGTTTGTCAAACAAACTCCGTTCAGCATGGAGACAGCAGACACGGTCAGACTAGCAGTGAGACCGCAAGACTTCATGTGTACACTGGACCTAAAGGACGCATACTTTCAGATCCCAGTCCATCCGTCTTCAAGGAAGTACAGTACTTAAGATTCAGCCTAGACAACAAAAAGTACCAGTTCAAGGTGCTGTGCTTCGGTCTCTCCACAGCACCACAGATTTTCACCAGAGTGTTCACCCTAATATCTTCATGGGCACACAGGATTGGTATCCGTCTCCTCCGTTATCTGGACGACTGGTTAATCCTAGCAGATTCGGTGTCATCCCTTCTTCAACTCCAGGAAAAACTTCTGAAACTTTACCAAGATCAGGGGATCATGGTAAATCTCAAGAAGTCCTCACTGGTTCCCACTCAAAGACTGGTATATCTAGGCATGATTATAGACACCAATCTCCACAAAGCCTTCCCATCAAACGACAGGATAGCAAGGGTGAGGAAGGTCGCAAGTCCTTTTCTCAGACGAGAAGAACTTCCAGCCCAATTGTGGTTACGTCTCCTCGGTCACCTTACATCGCTGGCTCGTCTAGTTCCCAACGGTCGCCTCAGGATGAGATCCCTCCAGTGGCGACACGAGTCCCGGTGGAATCAAGGTTACGATTCCCGGACGTCCAGATCCCTATGGGACCTGCGGAACTGACGGTCCTCCAGTGGTGGGTGGCAGACGAGAACCTACGAAAAGGAGTGGATCTTCTCGTCCTCCCCCCAGATTTGATGCTGTTTTCGGACGCTTCAAAGAAAGGGTGGGGGGCCCACGTGCTGCACCACACGACCTCAGGCCTTTGATCAGAGTCAGAAAAGTATCCCCATATAAATCTCCTAGAGATGAAGGCCATCTTCCTGGCCATTCAACAGTTCCAACAATACCTGGCAAATCACTCTCTGGTGGTGATGAGCGACAACACCACAGTAGTGACCTACATCAACAAACAAGGAGGTACTTTTTCGCAGCAGCTATCCCATCTAGCAGTAGAGATACTGAGATGGGCTGAAATCCACTCGATACCACTATCGGCACGCTTCATTCCAGGCAAAAGGAATGTGCTCGCCGACAATCTGACCAGAGCGTCTCAGATAGTGAGTACCGAGTGGTCTTTGGATCATCTGGTAGCTAACAAAGTCCGGACTTTGTGGGGTTCTCAGACTGTGGATCTTTTCGCAACGGCCCTGAACTTCAGGCTCCCACTGTACTGGTCCCCAGTCCCAGACCCGAAGGCTCTCTGGCAAGATGCTTTCCAACAATGGTGGGACAACATCGATGTTTATGCCTTTCCCCCGTTCTGTCTGATGAGGAGGGTGCTCAACAAGACCAGAACATCGGTCAATCTTTCAATGACCCTCATACCTCCGCTATGGCATCATGCGGAATGGTTCCTGGACCTTCTGCAACTCCTAACGGAGCTACCAAGAGAACTCCCTCCACGACACAATCTGCTCAAACAACCACATGCCAACATCTTCCACAAAGCCGTAACTTCACTACGACTTCACGCCTGGAGACTATCCAGCACCTCCTCTCTGAGAGAGGATTTTCGCAACAAGTTGCTGTCAGGATGTCTGGACACCTGCGAAAGTCATCTGCAGCAGTCTACCAGACAAAGTGAAAAGTCTTCTGTGGTTGGTGTCGTGGAAGGGGCATCTCTCCACTCGATGCCACTATTCCAATAATAGTGGAGTTCCTCGTGTATTTGCGGGAAGAAATGCGCCTTTCAGTTTCGACAGTGAAAGGCTATCGTTCAGCCTTAAGTCTAGCTTTCAGGCTGAAAGAAATGGACATTTCTTCATCACTAGAACTTTCTCTACTCATACGTAGTTATGAACTTACCTGCCCTCAGTCGGAAGTGAGACCTCCCCCATGGAACGTGGTTCGAGTTCTCAGGTCTCTTAAGAGACCTCCCTATGAACCATTACGCCAAGCATCAGATCGCCACCTAACCTGGAAGACGGTGTTCCTGTTAGCTTTGGCCTCGCCCAAGCGAGTCAGCGAACTTCATGGTCTCTCGTATGACATCGCCCATTCAAGGGGATGGGGGGAGGTAACGTTCAGCTTCGTCCCTGAGTTTATTGCTAAGACTCAGAATCCGGGAGTGGCGGATCCTCGATTCGACTCCTTTCGGATTTCTAGTCTCCATTCTTTAACAGATGGCGCAGACCATCTCTTACTATGCCCAGTAAGGAGTTTGAGGCTATACCTCAAAAGAACAGCTGCAATCCATCCTCATGTGCCAGCACTATTTGTCAGCACAGGAAGGACGAAGAGGAGGGTCACCAAGAACACCATCTCTGCATGGATTCGTAGGGTCATTGATCTGTCCTTGTTTCCAGATCCTTCTCCATCACGTCACCTTAGAGCACATGATGTCAGGGGCATAGCTACGTCCCTGGCCTTCAAAAGAAATTTCTCTGTGAAGCAGGTTCTTCAAGCGGGGGTGTGGAAGCGTCAAACAACGTTCACAGCCCACTACCTACAAGACGTGACCCACAGGAGGCTCGATACGTTCTCTATTGGCCCTGTGGTGGCTGCGCAACAGCTGGTTTAAAACTTCAAGCTCCTTATTGGACAAGTAGCAGAAGGTTGAAGGCATTTTTACCCAGTTTTTAGTCTGCATGAATGAAAAGGTTTGACTGGCCCTTATTCTTTTCTTCATCATCCCCTCTGTTGGGGAAAGCAGCATCCTGGGTTCTCTGCATAGCTGTCCTCAAACCACTGCAGGTAAACCATGCTCCCTTGTGTTCCTAGTATTAAGTTAATACTGTTACGTCCCCATACCCTGACGAGGTGGTATTGGGAAAGTCCTAGTCTACAGGTTACCATCTAAAGAACTCCAGAACAACTTCCTAGGACGAGTCATACTTCTTCATACCTTCACACACAGCTTGCGTAGGCCGCAGTCCTTGCGTAGCAAGGTTCTAGCGAGGTGCAGGGTCTCCTTATTTCTTGGGTGCTTAGACACTCAAATAACAAGCCCCCGGGCAAAGCCAAAAAGCCAGAACTGACTTGGACGTCCACCCTTCCTAATGGGTGAGTCACCCCTATTTAATAGCGTGGTTTGTATTCCAGTTACGGAACAAAAAACAAATTCGTAGATAATTTGTATTTTTCCTAACTATACAAACCTTAGCTATTTAACCAAACTTGGCAGCCAGCCCTATCCCCCTTGAAGTCCTACCTCCAAGCAAAGTGAGGTCAAGCACAGGTGTGTTTGAGGGGGGTAGCAAGCTACCCTCCCTATCCCCGCTAATTAGCAGTGTGGGTTGTAAACCCTCGTTAAATTTCAATGGCTCGTCATTTCAGCTACGCTGAAAGTAATACCCCTATTAAATAGCTAAGGTTTGTATAGTTAGGAAAAATACAAATTATCTATGAATTTGTCATATTAATCTTTAATGACTTTTTAATGACTTACTTTATGATCGGGACATTGAAGGTTGGGATCATCGGGGTCTTCTGGCAACTACTGCTGTATCGGAGGTAGTGGAGGGTAGAGGCGACTAGCAGTAAGGAAGAAGTGGTCTAACAGTGTCTCCTTTGGCTAGTGGTGGGTAAGAAAAAACCTCGAAAAGTATTTATTGTCTGAAATATTTAGTTTCATTTCCAGGCCTCTCGACCCATTCCTTAACTTCCCTCCAGACACATTCTATGTTCTGGGTCTTGTGGGTTGATGAAATTTTGGGAGTGATTAACAGCTTTGTGTTGGTAAGCAATTTCAGATATCTTGTTATATGCAAGTGGGAGAGGTTTGGGCGATGGCGGAAGAAGTCTAAGTGGGATATTTCTCCTTCGAAGGGAGGAAAACCCAAAGCCTCTTCTTCCGTCTCCCGACCCTCCTCCGAAGCTCCTACCCGTTCGGCCTCTTACGAGAGACTGTCGAGTAGTAGCGTAGACCAAGTTAATGTCAGCCTACCCTGGTCCTCGAGAGATGGTGTTGCTTCCCCTAGCGAAGCGGCCCCACCACCTCCCCCCAGGTGAGGCTTTATCACTAACCCCTTTATTGCAGATTTGGTCGTCCTTGGGGCTCTCGGGTCCGCCCTCCAAGGATGCTTTGCTGCAGTTCATCCGTATGGGTGCTTCTGTTCAGCAGTCATCGTCGCCATCAGAGGTAGATCCTCTGGCCCTCGTCGACTTTGTAGTGTCAAAGTTGTCACACTTGATGTCATCCGACTCTTCTGCCCCTCCAGACTCTACAGCAGTTGCTGCCGACTTAGTTTCTCCCATTCCTGAACATCCTTCGAGGGGGAAACCAAGTCCAACGTCTGTCTCTCCTACGAGTGTTTCTCTCCTTCGGGTGAGTTCACTCATAGAGACTCCTCTTCAGAGGAATGCTGTGGTGCACGATCAGCTTGCTGATCCAACGGCCCCTAGAGGGTGCCTTCGTTGGAAAGCTTGCCCTCCACTTTGCCTTAGAGGTCTCCCTTCACCATCGGTGAAGAGGCGCCTCTCGTCGTTGCAGCCATCCCCTGCAGAGGAGCCTCCACTGCAATCATCTGACCTTCGACCGTCACTGCACCTGCTACTAGTCCTGTGACTTTGGTCCTGGCCCTCTCTACAGATCGTTCGCGATCCCCATCAGTGGATGCTCGCCCTTACAAAGGGCACATCCCAGTTCCTGACCATCCACCCTTCACACCTGCCGACTTTCCGTCACCATTCCTATTCCCGGTGAAGCCTATTGAGGCTCTACCAAAGTGTGCAGCTGCGCGCCATCGCCCTGCAACTCGTCAACCTACAGGACATCAGCACTCACCAGCAGCTTGTCATCAACAGACTGCGCGTCAGCGCTCTACAACGCTTCGTCGCGCCCCTTCACCTGCTCGCCCTCATAGACAGCAGCTACATCATGCGCCTACGCGCCAATGCTCTCCTGCGCACCCTGCACCCACACACCAGCACCCTCCTGCGCGCCCACGATCTCCTGCGCGTCAACAATCTTTTACGCGCCCACGATCTCCTACGCTGGCTAGCGGTCTCCCGCCCGACAACACACTCCTGCGCGCAAAATCTCTCCTGTGCACCAATGTACTCCCACGTGCCAGCACTCACCTACACGTCAACGAGTTTCTGCGCACCCATATTCTCTTGCGCGCCATCACTCTCCTGCCCGAACGCGCCATCACACGCCTATGTGCGTGCAACCAACGTGCAATCCAGCGCTCTCCTGCGCGCACACCCCAGGACATGCGCGCCCGGCAATCTCCTGTACGCACGCGCCAACACTCGCCAGCGCGCCAGCTTTCGCCCGCGCGCCACCACTCTCCGGCGTGCCAACTTTTGCCCGCGCCAATATTCTCCCGCGCACGCGCGCGCCAACAGGCCCGTGGTGTAGTTCCTCATTTCCCTCCCTGCAAACGCATTTCAATGCACCCTTCGGGAGAAGGGAAACAGGCATCAGCAGAGGGGTTCAGGATCCCTAAACTGCCTTGTTCTAAGGTGGACCCACCTATTATGGTAACTCCTCATAGGTAACCATCGGTCCCTTTCCCTTCAAGGGATCTGTCTGACAATGCTTCAGTCAGTCAGCAGCCTTGGTTCAGTGCCCTAGTCAGAGCTGTAACACAGGCATTCAATCCTGCCCAGTCCGGCCGCTCGTCAGAGCAGCCTATAACTGTGGACTCGCGACACAGAACCATGGCTTCCTCTACCCCTTTGAAGAGGAAAAGAGGAGTTTCTGACGCGGTCACTTCCCCGTGGGTAAAGCTGACTCCGAGCAGACCATCATGGCTAGTTCCTCCAGTATCTCCCCAGGGATACTCTCCCTTCTTTTCTGGTGAGGAGGGTACGCAACCGCCTCCTTCACCAAGGAAATTGCGTGAGGAGAGGCCCTCCTCCATTCCACCGTTGGAGGAAACCTCCCTTCACCCGGAGAGTTCCCCTCAGTCTGAGGTCAGGAGGAGTACAACACACAGGTCTTCGATGTTGGAGTCTTACCTCCTTCCTCGGAAGGAGTCCAAAGACTCCAAGACTGCCAAAGTCCTCTGCCAGGACTACAAGAACGGAGACAGTCAGCCACTTGAGGAATGTCCGTGACTCACCCCAAGAAGAGCTCTTGGGGATAGAAGATGGAGACTTCGCTGCAGGTCCAACGTCAGGAGGAGTCAGAATATGCATTCTGGCAGGTCCTGACTCCTATGAGGGTTCTCAACGGGTTTTCCGACCCGGAGATAACCCCTCGAGAGGGCAAGGACACGGTCTTAGACCGCGTCTTCGGCACTCAGAAACCCTTAAAGACCAGTGCAGCCTTGCCTGGGTCTCAGGGGTTGAAGAGTACCAGGGATAAGATCGCCCAACAGCTCTCTGACTTTGCCTCCTCCAACCGTGCTGGCTCTACGAACAAGCTCCTCCCACCTCCTCGTGTACAACAGCGGAGGTACTTTGACATCCTGGAGGAGCCCAGTTCAGCTCTTCCACTTCACCACTCTCTGGAAGAGCTAACCAGGGGAATCCTTCTTGAGAGACTCTCCAGCCGGCAGGTCTTTGTTCTCGGCGGCCGAAGTCCTTAACCAGGAAAAGTTCACTAAGTATGCGATGCAAGCTACTTCGGGGCTGGACATCTGGTTAGGGACCTTGGGAATCCTGGTACGATCCGAGGATTTCTCCAAGGAGTGCACCAGGAGGGCAATGGAGACCTTTCTCCTCTCAGGCACTCGCACGATCGAGTTTCTTGCCCACCAAGTTTCGAACTTGTGGGCAAACACAATCTTAAAACGTCGAGATGCGGTGTCTGAAGGTTCTGAGAGGGAGCCCACCTGTTTGAGCCTAAAGACAGGGAACTTGCTGCTGAGAGGTGGAGGAAGTCTCATCGAGACTCCCTCCTCCATACTGCTTTGACATCCAAGCCCTATAAACTTCCAGCACCTCAGCAGTCCCGTCCAACCAAGACCACGACGACGAAATCAGCAGTGAAGACAGTAGTGTTTAATAGGCCCTTTCCTGTCAATCACAGGAAAAGCAAAAAGTCCTCCAGGTGAGGAAAGAATCCTAGAGGGAGCAGCCGAGGCCGCAAATGCTAGGATAGGCACTCCCCCTGCGTCTCCACCAGTGGGGGGGATGCCTGCAAAGTTGCTCAGATAGGTGGAAGCAAGTCGAGGCCGATTCCTGGACAATCTCCGTGATTCGTCCAGGATATTGCGTCCCGTTCATAACATCTCTTGACCAGGAATCCAGTGTCAATAGACCCCCTTGCCATGGGATCAGCAAGGGGGCAGGCCCTTCGGGCAGAAGTCCAGACCCTGTTGAAGAAGGGCGCTCTCCAAGAGGTCTTCGACGTGTCCCCAGGCTTCTTCAGTCGACTCTTTAAGGGGTCTGGAGGATGGAGACCAACCATCGACCTCTCAGCCCTGAACAAGTTTGTCAAACAAACTCCGTTCAGCATGGAGACAGCAGACACGGTCAGACTAGTGGTAAGACCTCAGGACTTTATGTGTACACTAGACCTAAAGGATGCATACTTCCAGATCCCAGTACATCCGTCTTCAAGGAAGTACTTAGGATTTATCTTAGACAACAGAAAGTACCAGTTCAAGGTGCTGTGCTTCGGTCTTTCCACAGCACCTCAAGTTTTCACCAGAGTGTTTGCCCTAGTGTCATCTTGGGCACACATGATTGGCATCCGTCTCCTCCGTTATCTGGACAACTGGCTAATCCTAGCAGACTCGGTGTCAACCCGTCTTCAACACCGAGACAAACTTCTGAACTTTACCAAGATCTGGGGATCATGGTAAATCTCGAAGTCATTCCTGCTTCTTACACAGAGACTGGTATACCTATGCATGATTATATACACCAATCTCCACAAAGCCTTCCCATCAGACGACAGGATAACAAGGCTAACAAGGGTTGCAAGACCTTTTCTCATACGAGAACTTCCAGCCCAAATGTAGTTATGTCTTCTCGGTCACCTTTCATCATTGGCCAGTCTAGTTCCCAATGGACGCCTCAGGATGAGATCCCTCCAGTGGCGACTCAAGTCCCAGTGGAATCAGACTTGCGATTCCTCAGACATCCCAATCCCCATGGGATCAGCGGAACTGACGGACCTCCAGTGGTGGGTAGCAGACGAGAACCTACGAAAGGGAGTGGATCTCCCCCCCCCCCCCCCACGGATTTGATGTTGTTCTCAGACGCTTCAATAAAAAGGGTGGGGGGTCTACGTGCTGCACCACACGACCTCAGACCTCTGGTCAGAGTCTGAAGAGTACCTCCACGTAAATCTCCTAGAGATGAAGGCCGTCTTTCTGGCCCTTCAACAGTTCCAACAGTTCCTGGCGGGCCACTCAGTGGTGGTGATGAGCGACAACACCACTGTAGTGGCTTACATCAACAAGCAAGGAGGTACTTTCTCGCAGCACCTATCCCATCTAGCAGTAGGGATACTGAGATGGGCCGAAATCCACTCGATACCACTATCGGCAAGCTTCATTCCGGGCAAAAGGAATGTGCTCACCGACAACCTGAGCAAAGCATCTCGGATAGTGATTGCCGAGTGGTCTTTGGATCATCTGGTAGCCACCATAGTCCTAACTTTGTGGGGTTCTCCCACAGTGGACCTCTTCGCAACGGCCTTGAACTTCAGGCTCCCGCTGTATTGTTCCCCAGTCCTAGACCCCAAGGCTCTCTGGCAAGATGCATTCCAACAACGGTGGGACAACATTGACGTTTACGCCTTTCCCCTGTTCTGTCTGATGAGGAGAGTACTCAACAAGGCCAGAACATCGATCAATCTTTCAATGACCCTCATAGCTCTGCTATGGCATCATGCAAAATGGTTTCCGGACCCTCTGCAACTCCTAACGGAGCCCCCAAGAGAACTCCCTCCACGACACAATCTACTAGAACAACCACATGCCAACATATTCCACAAAGCCGTAGCTTCACTACGACTTCACGCCTGGAGACTATCCAGTATCTCCTCTCTGACAGAGGATTTTCGCAACAAGTTGCGACTAGGATGTCTGGACACCTGCGAAAGTCATCAGCAGCAGTCTACCAGGCAAAGTGGAAAGTCTCCTGTGGTTGGTGTCATGGAAGGGGTATCTCTCCCCTCGATGCCACTATTCCAGCAATAGTGGAGTTCCTCGTGTATTTGCGTGAAGAAATGCGCCTGTCAGTCTCGACATTTCCTCATCGCTAGAACTTTCCTTACTCATACGGCGTTATGAACTTAGCTGTTCTCAATCAGAAGTGAGACCTCCCCATGGAACGTGGTTTGAGTTCTCAGGTTTTAAGAGACCTCCCTATGAACCATTACGCCAGGCAACTGATCGCCACCTGACTTGGAAGACGGTGTTCCTGCTAGCTTTGGCTTCGACTAAATGAGTCGGTGAACTTCATGGTCTCTCATACGACATCGCCCATTCAAGGGGATGGGGAGAGGCAACGTTCAGCTTTGTCCCTGAGTTTATTGCTAAGACTCAGGACCCAGGATTAGCGGTGTTACGATTTGACTCCTTCCGGATTTCTAGTCTCCGTTCTGTAACAGATGACCCAGACCATCTCTGACTATGCCCAGTGAGGAGTTTGAGGCTGTATCTTAAGAGAACAGCCGCAGCCCGTCCCCGTGTGCCTGCATTATTCATCAGCACAGGAAGGACCAAGAGGAGGGTCACCAAGAACACCATCTCAGCATGGATTCGCAAGGTCATAGACCATGCATTGAATCCAGACCCCCCTCCTTCACATCGCCCCAGAGCTCATGATGTCAGGAGCGTAGCTACGTCCCCGGCATTCAAGAGAAACTTCTCAGTGACGCAGGTTCTTCAAGCTGGGTTGTGGAACCGTCAGACCACATTCACATCCCTCTACCTGCAAGACGTGACCCACAGGAGACTCGATACGTTCTCTATCGGTCCTGTGGTGGCTGCACAACAGCTGGTTTAAGACCTCAAGCTCCTTATTGGACAAGTAGCACAAGGTTCAGGGTAATGTTACCTGGTTTTATTGTGCGTGAATGAAAAGGTTTGACTGGCTCTTATTCTTTTCTTCATCCTCCCCTCTCTTGGGAAAAGTAGCATCTTGGGTTCTCTGCACAGCTGACCTCAAACCACTGCAGGTAAACCATGCTCCCTTGTGTTCCTAGTATTAAGTTAATACTGTTATGTCCCCATACCCTGACGAGGTGGTATTGAGAAAGTCCTGGTTACACAGTTTTTCCTTCTGAAGACTCGGTATAACTTTACCTGGACGGTCACACCTCTATATACCTCAACACACAGCTTGCGTAGGCCGTGGACCTTGCGTAGCAAGGTTTTAGCGAGGTGCAGGGACTCCTTATCTTTGAGTACTGACATACTCAGATAAGGAGCCCTCGGGTAAAACCAAAATCAAGATTGGCAGGGATGTCTTCCCTACCTAATGGGTGAGTCACCCCTATTAAATAGCATGGTTTGTATTCCAGTTATGGAACAAATGACAAATTCGTAGATAATTTGTATTTGTTCCAACACGAATACTTACCTCGAACTACTTTCTTAGGAGTTACCTGTAATCTCCTCTCTACCGACCAGAGTTTTGTGTAGGGTACCCTCAATCCCATTTTCTATGGAGGCCTACCTCGGCATTAAAGAATGTGCCCCGAGGGTAGGCTTAGCGCTAGGTCGATGTCCGCTTGGGTCGAAATCGTCAGTAAGTTCTTTGGTCGCGACGTGTCATCACGTCGCTCTCGTTCTCTATCGATCCTGTGTGTGCGTTGTGTGTGTCCCACGTGTTTCCCGCGTGGTAACTTGTGTTTCCTGTGTACTATTCCCGCGTGTTCCTGTGTGTTCACTTTCCACCCTTGTGCTTCCCCAGTGTTTTCCTTGATTCCCTACGTGCCTGTGTCTTGCGTTTGTGCATTATGGAGCAAATCCACCGTTGTCCTGGGCCTAGAGCCGGTAAATCGTGTGGAGCGTTCCTCTCCAAGCCTGAAGTGGACCCTCACTCCCTTTGCTCCTCCTGTAGGGGAAGGGTTTGTTCGTCATCGGATACGTGCCCCGAGTGTGTAGGTTGGAGTGATATCCAGTGGGTATGTTACGGAACTAAGAAGAGAAAATCGTTAAAACGTTCACCCAGGAAGGCTAGTGTTACTTCGCCGTTACCATCACCCAGTGAACGGTCCAACGGGGCCTCTGTTTCGCCGTCCCCTACACAGAGTAGGGGCCGAGGTAAGTCTCGTTGGGAAAGAACAGAGCGATCTTCCCCAAGAATCTAGTGAATGTGCAGTGGGGGTTGCGGGTCCTTCTAGGGCTGGTGAAGAGCCCAGCAGTGCGTCCGGAGACTCGGCCCTTGTGCTCGGGGGGCACGTGTCCTCCGATGACCCCTTGTGGGGTAGTAACGTTGTGTCTGTGTCTTCGCCCCCTTCGTGGGCCTGTGTTTCAGGGTCTTCGGCAGGCGGCGACAACCAGGGTAAGTTAGGTTCTACGGGGAGTGATGCCTTCGGTTGGAAGCTTCCGAAGACACCAGGTAGGTCCCCTTTGCGAATGGACGAGGGCCTGGATCCCTGGTTTCCTGGCGTTGGGCGTCAATCATCGTTCTCGACCCCTCTCACGGAAGTCCCCGATGAATTCCTTCAACCTTCTTCCTCGGGCACTCAACGGGTCACGAAGTCCCCCGTGGTCCCCGCTCCCGCCCACCGTACGGTAAGTGCAGTGTCGTCGGGCTCTTCAGAGGAGTATTACTCATCGGGGGAAGACGCCAGGAGGAAACATCGCCGTCGGAGAGAGCGGTCCAGGAGCAGGTGTTCCCGTTCAAGGTCCCGCTCCAGATACAGCAGGAAACGCTCCCGCTCTCCAAGACGAAAGTACAGAAGGTGTAGGTCACCGGATGGCGATTGGGTCTTCGTACCCCGTGAGACAGGGGTACGTTGTTCCCCGGACCGCCGGTCCAAAGAGTTCTCACCAAGGAGACCTTCCTCCAAACACGGTTTTGACCCTCGCAAGCAAGTTTGCGAGAAGGACTCTACATGCAGACTTAAGACCTCGAAGCCTCCGGTTCACCCCGCCCAGCGGGGGGAACCGTGCTTCCTTTCGGGCAGCCTGGCCGAACCAGCTCAGCTGGTGCGGCCTACGGGTCGGAAAGAACGGTTCCCGCTGTCGGGTCAGCCCACGGGAACCGCGTCCTCGTCCCCCAGAGACCTTGAGCGGACGCGAGTCCTCGCTGGGTCGACGATGCCTGCGCTAACCCCTGCCCCTGGTGCGGACGCCTCCGCCGAAGAAGTCCAGTACCTCGGTAGGGCGGCGCCCCTGGCACCAAGAACGAGACGTCCGGTGGGTGTGCCCGGTGACCCGGCTCCCCGGTCTCAAGCCGAGTCCTCAGCTGACGTTAGGGAGGGTTCCCCAACGGAGGACTCGGCCTATAGAAGGGTGATTGGCCTTATCAGGAGGCACCATAAAATTGAAGAACCTGCAGCTACTGACGAGGACTACTGGAGGTCCAGCCTTATACGACTAATGCAGGCCCCTACCCAACCTAAGACCTCTCTAGCTCTCCCTCTAGCCCGAGATCTTGTCCTAGGGCAAGAATATGTAGACAAAGTGGTGGCTAGTAATGCCGAGGCCCCCAAAACTCAGAGTTCTTCAAAATTACTCCAGGGTCTCAAGACTCAGGGCAAGGTATATGTACCGGAAGGGCATCGTCCAGGCCCCTGTAAAGTAGAACCTTCCCTTGACATCCTGAGTCAGGGCATCTCGGAGGATAGAGCCTCTTCGGCCCCAGTTTGTTTTTCTCCATCGGAGGCCTCCATGATGGAAGAAATGTCGAGGGACCTGGTGCACGTCTCCTCTTGGCTGGACTGGTGGGCTTCCACCTTAGTAGGAGTGCAAGCCTCGTTCGACCCCGCGGACCCGGAACAGCAGAACCTCCTGAGGGAACTTATTACCTCCGGGGGTAAAACCTTAAAGTTCTTGACGTACCAGTCTCTCGCCTTGACAGCGAATTGGATACTCCGCAAGAGAGACACCATCCTGGCTAAGGTGTCCCGGAAGGTCCCAGACAGGGAAGCGCGGGCCATGAGGAGCCTGCCCTTGTGGGGTGACTCCTTGTTCCCCTTAAAAGAATTAGAGACCATTATGGAGAAGGTCTCGAAGAGGAAAGATTTGAGCACCCCCAGGCCTACGCCTACACGGAGACCGCCCTACAAGAGGTCCGTCTCAGACAGTGCCGCTACGGCTCAGGCCTCCCCCAGCACCACGAGGAGAGAGGCTCCTTCTTCCTCCTGGTCCTCAGTGCCTCAGCCTCCCCGTAGGGGGGCTCCAGCATCTTCAACCTCCTTTAGAACAGGTTATTCTGCCTCTAGGAGAGGCCGTTCAGGCCGCTCCTCCAGAAGGAGATAGAATGAGAGGCCCCCTATCCCCGCCCAAGCCTCGGGTTGGGGGATGCCTCAGACTACATTGGCAAGCATGGAAGGCTCACGGAGCAGAGCCTTGGACAGTGTCCGTACTGAAGGAGGGCTACAGACTACCGTTCTTAGCAGAACCACCCCCTCTAATCCCGGCCAGCCGGGCGGAATGGCTGGCCCCCAAGGACCCGCTGAAGAAGAAACCCTTCAAGAGGAAGTGTCCTCCATGTTGAAGAAGGGCGCCATGGAAGAAATTCTTCACCCAGGCCCAGGTTTCTACAGTCGCCTGTTCCTGGTAGAAAAGGCGAAGGGGGGTGGAGGCCGGTTATAGATCTGTCGGCTCTCAACAAGTCCATAAAGAAGATAGACTTCAAAATGGACACTCCGAAGTCAGTCCTTCTGTCCTTGAGGGAGAAAGATTACATGATGACCATAGACCTCAAGGATGCCTACTTCCAAATTCCGGTCCACCCCTCGAGTCGAAAGTTTCTCCGGGTGAAATGGGGTTCCGAGATCCTGCAATTCAAGACCCTTTGCTTCGGATTGTCAACAGCGCCCCAGGTGTTCACGAGAGTCTTCACGACTGTCTCAGTGTGGGCTCACGAACGAGGCATTCGCCTCATCCGATACCTGGACGACTGGTTGCTTCTTTCCTCCTCGAAGGACCTCTTGTAGGAACAAGGGATGAAACTCCTCCAGTTTTGCAAGGATCTGGGCATCGTGATCAACCCGGAAAAATCAAACCTATCCCCATCCACCAGAATGACCTACTTAGGAATGACTCTAGATACCATTCTGGGAAAAGCCTTCCCTTCAGAAGACAGAATAAACAACCTCATGGAAATCATTCGCCTGTTCCTATTGGGGCGGCCCAGGAGAGCAAAAGACTGGCAGAGACTGATAGGGCACCTGGTGTCGTTGGAGAAACTGGTTCCCCAGGGAGAATAAGACTCAGAGCCGTGCAATGGAACCTGAAGAACCTCTGGTGCCAACTGGACTCGCAACAGGCACTAATCCCAGTTCTACCAAACACGAGGCCCTCCCTGGAATGGTGGCATTGCCGGTCGAACTCACTCAAGGGGATGCCCTTCGCGAACGACCCCCCCGAGTTACTACTGTTCACAGACGCCTCCAACCAAGGATGGGGAACCCATCTCCTCGACGAGACAGCGCGAGGAACCTGGATGGACGGGGAAAAGGAACTCCACATCAATGTCCTAGAGTTGAAGGCAGTCCAGAAGGCTTGCCTACACTTCGCAGATTTTCTAAGGGGAAACACCGTGGCGTTGATGTGCGACAACGCCACGGTAGTAGCATACATAAAGAAGCAAGGAGGCTTGAAGTCGAAGGAGTTGTGCGATCTCACCATAAAGATTCTAGATTGGGCAGAAGAGAACCAAGTGGTGTTGTTAGCAAGGTTCATTCCCGGGAAGAAAAACGTGCTGGCCGACGGTCTCAGCAGAGTGGGCCAAATAGTAGGGACAGAGTGGTCCCTCCTCCCAGAAGTAGCCAAGCTCATTATCCAACGTTGGGGTTCCCCGGTGATGGACCTCTTTGCAATCAAACTGAACGCCCAACTCCCCGTATATTGTTCTCCTGTACCAGATCCGAAGGCAGCCTTGGAAGACGCCTCTCAGCACAGGTGGGACAACCTAGACGTGTACGCTTTTCCCCCCTTCACGTTGATAAGGCAGGTGCTCAACAGAGTAAGGACAGCCCGAAACAAAGATGGCTTTGGTAGCGCCCTGGTGGCCGGAGAGAGAGTGGTTCGCAGACCTAAAAGACCTGGCGAGTCAACCTCCGTGGCCTCTACCCGACAGGTCAGACCTTCTACATCAACCTCATTTTCTCAGGCTCCACGACAACCCACAGTCCCTACGTCTTCACGCCTGGAGACTATCAAGCGACTCCTGAAGAAGGAAGGATATTCTTCAGCCACTGCTAAGAGAATGTCGCTATACCTGAGAAAGTCTTCAGCTGCGGTCTACCAAGCTAAGTGGGCCTCCTTCACGAAGTGGTGCGCTGCGAGGCACATTAAGCCCCTCAATGCCTCTGTCCCGGACATAGCGGATTTTCTGGTATTTCTCAGAGACAAAATGGGAATGTCAATCCCAGCCATAAAAGGGGTACGAGCCGCCTTAGGCCAAGTCTTCCTCCTGAAGGGCATCGACCTGGGGTCCTCTAGGCACATAGCGATGCTTGTCAAGAGCTTCGACCAGTCCTGCCCCCCACAAGCGATTAGGGTGCCCCAGTGGGACTTAGCTAAGGTCCTGAAGATGTTGAGTGGCCCCCTCTTTGAACCTTTGAAAGATATCGTGGACAGGGATCTCACTCTCAAGGCAGTCTTCTTGCTGGCCTTGGCGTCCGCTAAGAGAGTAGGTGAGATCCATGGGCTGTCATATGACGTCTCTCATTCGAAGGGGTGGAAAGAAGTATCCTTTAAGTTCGTTCGTTCCTTTTGTGGCGAAGACCCAGAACCCAGCAGTCTGGGATCCTAAGTTCGAAGGTTTCTCCATACCAGCCATCCCTAAGACGGGTATTTCTGAGGATTTGAAATTATGCCCTGTCCGGACCATTAGAAAATACCTTGAAAGAACGGCTCATCTCCGGCCAGGCATCAAGAGCCTCTTCGTCTCCACGGGTGTTACTAAGAAGCAAGTATCCAAGAACACCATTTCCTTCTGGTTGAGACAAGTTATTGCCAGAGCCTACAAGAAAGAAGGCCTGGCCGTGCCAGGCGCCCCCAGACCTCATGACATCAGAGGCCTGAGCACGTCCTTAGCCTTTGAGAAAAACATGGCAGTGGGTCAGATCCTTCGGGCAGGTACTTGGTCGAACCAGTCGACCTTTACTGCCCATTACCTCAAGGACTACTCGAGGAAGTCCTTAGACGGGTTCTCCATTGGAACAGTCATCTCCGCCCTCCAAGTGGTTTAACGGTAAAAGCCCCAGGCTCAATCACGGATAGCAACCGGGAGACACAGGTGCGTTTCCTTTCATCCTACCCAGTTGCTCCCTATCCTCATCGGAGATTACCAACTTGTACCATTGGATAACACGTTCTTCACCACTACGTTACTGGATGTAACATCAGAAGAAGTTTTTCAAAGGGTGAGTACTTAGACACTAACGTGAGCTCTTTGTGTAGTTACCCTCTCGTCCGTTTTCTAGTAATTACCGATATACCTAGGCTTCTTGGCCTCCGCTTACTGGGTCTGTAGGTCAGAATAGCACTCCCGCCTCCTAAAGTGTAAGTCTCCTAAGAAAGTAGTTCGAGGTAAGTATTCGTGTTGGAACAAATCAAAAATTTTAAGTAATTTTTATTTTTCCTAACATACTTACCGAGAACTACTTTCGGGTAATGGCCCTCCCTTCCTTCCCCGAGTGCCTCTCTTCCCTTGCAAGTATTGTGCTACTTCAATAGAACTTGCTGACGATTTCGACCCAAGCGGACATCGACCTAGCGCTAAGCCTACCCTCGGGGCACGTTCTTTAATGCCGAGGTAGGGCTCCATAGAAAACGGGATTGAGGGTACCCTACACAAAACTCTGGTCGGTAGAGAGGAGATTACAGGTAACTCCTAAGGAAGTAGTTCTCGGTAAGTATGTTAGGAAAAATAAAAATTACTTAAAATTTTTTATTTTTCCTAACTATACAAACCTTAGCTATTTAAAAAAAACTTGCCCTCCAGCCCTATCCCCCTTGAAGTCCCACCTCCAAGCAAAGTGAGCTCAATCACAGGTGTGTGGAAATGGGGGGGGGGGGGTAGCAAGCTACCCTCCCCTACCACCGCTAACTAGCGGTTTGGGTAGTTAACCCTCGCTAAATTTTAATGGCTCGTCATTTCAGCTACGCCAAAAGTAATATCCCTATTAAATAGCTAAGGTTTGTATAGTTAGGAAAAATACAAATTACCTACAAATTTATCATTTTACAGTATTATGGTAACAGGGTGTGGTATCTTGTTGGAAACATCCCTGCCTGTCGATCTGCGGGGTTTGAGTCCCATTCAACCTTGGTAGTTTTTGTAGTGTCTGTAACCTCACTATCCTCATGATCTAAGGATGGGTAGTTTGGGGAGCGTATATGTCTACCTGGTTAGCCTTCAGCAGCCACTGCCTGGCTGCTACTCCTTAGCCGCCACTCCTATGTCTTAGTTGGGTGGAGAGGGGATTGTGCTCTGATCATATGTATATATGATCAGTCTTTAGGGTATTATCCTGCTAGCTAGGGCATTGTCTCTATCCCTTGCCTCAACCATTTATAAGCAGCCTTTAAACTTTTAAACATTGACCGAAATAGGATATCTAGCTAGGCTACCATCCGATGAACAGGAAGCATTATTCTTAATGTACTTCACCCACTTTTTTTTTCTTTATACTCTACTGTATTTAGTACAGTATACTCTCGTATAGTCTATAATTTTACTCTTTGATCTGGGAGATCCCTACACTGTAATCATTGAATCTATCCTCAATTATACACTACACTTTCTCTCAATATGCAATGCATATGTTATGTACTGTATACTATTCTTATAACAGACTATAGTACAATATCTCATTTCAAAAGATATATATAGTATCTTGAGTTAAAAAGCTAATAGAGTCACTCTACCATCAAGAGCCCTGATAAAAGGAGCAAAAGAATACACTACAGTACTGAACATGGTACCACACACACAAATAGCAACCCTTTGCTTGGCTTGACAAGGCAACAATGAGTTTTTTCGGCATAATGACCACTGTATACTGTATTGTATTAGTATCAAGATATGGAAGAGGTAATCATACAATTCCTCTACTAATCTAATTTTTTTCAGTTTGTCAACCAAAGCTGAACTTTTCAAAGTTTATAGTACACTGAATATTGGGTAAGACTTACTTATTGGTATAAGTAAATTTTCAATATTTAACTTAGCCGGTGATTATAATAGCTGCAACTCTGTTGCTCGACAGAAAAACTCTATGTAAAAATTCGCCAGCGATCGCTACACAGGTAGGGGGTGTACTCAACAGCGCCATCTGTCGTTCAGATACCCAGTACTCATTGTAAACAAAGAACTCAATTTTCTCTCTGTCGGGCTACCGGCAAGACCTACTAATTCGCTGTTGCTAACTGGATTTGTTTTCACAACTATTTGGTGAAGTACACTATTCTAGTTTTGAGCTTTCGCTATGCAGGTGTTTTATCTTCATCTTAAAACTTGAACTCGTTTTGGATAGATTTAATTATGGTGACAAAGAGAGTATGGACTTTCTTTCACTTTTAAATGGCCGACCCTTCCCTTAGACGGAAGTGTGTTTAGGCTTTTAGTAATTATCTTATCACGTTATAGATTTTCCTCTATATTTTATATCTCTCCGCCTTTATTAGGCCTCTTCGATTAACTTTCCATTTTTTATAAACATATAAAAATAAATTTTAATGCTTTGTTTATATAACGTACTTAAAAAGGCAGAGCCTGAGAGTAGGCGGTCCTAACTTGGAAACCGAAGTTAATCAACGTTGAGCCCTTTATATCGTCTTTAGCTTTTAAAGAGCTAAGGTTTTAAAACTTTTTAAATGTAATATTTTATGAAAGAATTTCTTTGATAGTCTTCGTACTGTTTTCAAAGATGAACTAACGTTTAGTTTTTTATGCTACGCAGTTGTTGACGTTCAGGACGTTCAACATGCGCTCTATCGTTACGATAGAGAGAGAGTGTATCACGGTTTCACTTTGCAGTAAGAGTAAATCGATTCTGACGTTTTGTTCATTCTTTCTTAGCTTAAATGTTTTAAATTCTAATTTAAAGGAACTTTTTATTTGAAAAACCTTTCAGTTTTTTCCTTTAGTCAAATAACATGTTTTTTTGACGAAATATAATTGGGCTCTTCTCTTAGGTGCGAAATTAAGAGAGAAAGAGAGAGAGAGATAGAGACAGAGGGAGAGAGAGGAGAGAAAACGTTCCGTTCAAGCGGGTAACGTTGTTCTTGTGTTACTCGCGTCCCTAGTCGCTGTACGGGGAGGAAGGATAAAACGTTTTTAGGTTTTTATTCTCGTCCCCAGGCTATGTGCGGTGAGAGATTGAAAACGTAGTTATATGAACTAGTGTTTAGTCTCTTTCCCAGCCACTGATTTTTCTTTTTATCTTAAAATATGTTTTCTGTTTTTTGCTGGTATTATGAGCTTGCATTATACGACTAATTTCGCAATTACTACCTTTTAATGAAAGGTAGAATTGCGTGTTTCAGGTAGAAATTAGTGCAAAACAGAAAATCGAAGTGATAAAGTGATATGCGCAAAGTGTTACAGTGTTGCGTCCGGTTACAGTGTTGCGTCCGAGGGTTCGTCTGTTCGTGCCTGTCGTTCACCTAGTCCGGGACCTCTTACAAGCTCCCAAGCCCAGGGGAGAAGTAATGTCAAACGACTTATGGGTTCGAGAGGCCTTGACCAACGAACAGACGTTTTCCCTCTATGGTATCGGGTGTATCTTACCAAGATCTCCCCTACCATAAGACGAGAGAGACGTTGTTTCTCCTCGCCATCCGTAGGCTTTTCGCATAAGAAACCTGTCACAAGGTTTCGAAGCCCTTAAGCGAAAGTCAGTCCTTTCAGGACAGGTCCAGCGTCCTGGTTACAGCCATTAGGACAGCTCTGACCCTATGCAGTCATCGGATAACTGCTCGCCGCCTAACAAAAGCGTAACACAGACTCCGAGAGTCTTTTTTTGTTGGCAAAGTGTTGCGGTCACAGACGTTACCCTCGTCTATTACCACAACCATTTACGTTGATCCTTAAGGGGTTGTATGGCAAAACATGCAGTATATGCTTGCCTCCCTTATGGAAGACTATTCTGCCGATTAGTCCGTTGAGTCTAGCCGTTTATCTCATCGATATCCTGGCTTTCAGCCAACCTAACGTTCCTTTGTGCTTACTGTTGACGTTGGCGTAGCTTAGTCACGCCAGTCAGGTTGTTTAGAACCACACTCGATGCGGTCTCGTGTGGTTTTTCAGCCGCATTTGGACGTTAGGCCACTGGCTGATGCTCCTGTTGACGTTCAAGACGTTCACTAACAATCGGAGTTGACTTGTTTTGACGCTGTGCATCAACCTCCGCATTCTAGAGTTGTTTTGACTGCTCAGTCTAGGCAGTCAAAGCAGTCTCGAGTGGACGCTGTGCGTCCTCACGCACCTGTTGTGGTTGACAGTTCAGTTGTTGACAGTTCACAGACTGTCAAGCAGTTACATGACGTTGCGTTCTGGTCCACTACTAATGCACCAGTGAGAGACTCAGCTTTTATCGGACAAGGTTCCTGTAGATGAGGAAGTTGCTGTTCTCCCTCCTACTGATATTCCCTTGAGGACTGTCAGATGGAGAGGAGCCTAAAGCTGCTTAGCCTCCTATGGACTTTAATTAAATCATGATGATTTTTTTTAAGGATCTTCGTCCGGATCTTTTTGTAACTGCTGCTCCTCGTTCGCCTAAACGTCAGAGCTTACACTAGGCCTAGCTACTTCGAAGCCGTTGTTTTTAAGCTAGTGCTCTCTCGCTCTCCTAGAGAGCGTTACGTTGGCTAGGCGACTGGTTTTTCACCAGGAGGAGTTTGGGGGATACAGCCTTTGCTTTCCCTTCTTTTAAACTGGTTTATAGAGCGAGAGTCTGATATGACACGAGAGAAGTTCTCGGCTTGGGAGTTCATGCCTCTGCCCAGATAGACTTCTCAATTCTGGTAGACTCTCCCTGGCGCCTAGCCAGGAGACGCTCCAAGTTGTTTACAGGTCAACTTCACAGCTGCTGTCGAGCCTTTGAAGTTTTGCTGTACTATTATGTCACGCATAACAAGGCTTTCAGGGATGGTAAACGGTTCCGCCTCAGTCGCTAACCCCGTCTGTTGCCACACCTGCTCCCGTAGACCCTAAATGGGCTTTGCTGCAAGACATGCAGTCCAAGCTTGCGTCCTTGATAGAGGACTTAAATGCGGAGAAGAACCTTCTGGCCAACAACCTTCCAACCGGTCGTTTGTGCGCCCTGTTGACGCTGAGGTAACCTACTCGCGTCTGCCAGTTGAGGTGGTTCCTCCACTGATGCGACCCAGTGTGGGTTGCCAGCCGCACGTTGACGTTAAGCGACGCTCGGAGGTGGTTGTTGACGTTCAGGACGTTCAACAACCAGCAGAGGTGACTTGTTTTGACGCAGTGCGTCAACCTCAGCAACCCGGTAGGGTGTTGACTGCACAACCCAGACGGTCTAGACAGTCTCGGGTTGACGCTGTGCTTCCTCGCGCACCCATGGTTGTTGACAGTTCACAGACTGTGCAGCAGTTCCATGATATTGCGTCCGGCTCCGTCACGCATCCACCAGTGCGACCGGATTCAGCGAGCCAGACGTTGCCCACTCCGTTGCCGTTTCCTCATCAGTTTCGGATGAGGAACCCTCTGATGAGGACGTTGCTGAACAACAAGACGATCAGCCCCCAGCCCTGCCATCCATCCAGAAGATGCTGAAGAAGGAACGCTGCTCAGTCAGGCTGTGGATGAGTCTGGTAGGGACACTGTCATCCGTGGATCAATTTGTGTCACTAGGAAGACTACTCCTCCGTCCTCTTCAATACCATCTAGCTTTTCACTGGAAAAAGGACAAGATGCTAGAAGCGGTCTCGATCCCGGTTTCCGAAAAGATAAAGTCTTGTCTGACTTGGTGAAAGGACAATATCAACCTAAGAGAGGGTCTTCCCCTGGCTGTTCAGACTCCCAACCACGTTCTCTTCTCGGACGCATCGGACGTAGGCTGGGGTGCGACATTAGACGGTCGGGAATGCTCGGGAATATGGAACTCGAGTCAAAGGACAATGCATTTCAACTGCAAGGAGCTACTGGCAGTACGTCTGGCCTGGAAAAGCTTCAGGTCTCTCCTTCAAGGCAAAGTGGTGGAGGTGAACTCGGACAACACCACGGCTTTGGCGTACATCTCCAAGCAAGGAGGGACCTACTCTCTGACGTTGTACGAGATCGCAAGGGACCTCCTCACCTGGTCAAAAGGTCTAAACTTATCACTAGTAACGAGGTTCATCCAAGGCAACTTGAATGTCATGGCAGATTGTCTCAGTCGGAAGGGACAAATAATTCCAACAGAATGGACCCTCCACAAGGATGTATGCAAGAGACTTTGGGCCACCTGGGGCCAGCCAACCATAGATCTCTTCGCAACCTCGATGACCAAGAGGCTCCCAATATTTTGCTCACCAATCCCGGACCCAGCAGCAGTTCATATAGATGCCTTTCTCCTAGATTGGTCACATCTAGATCTATATGCATTCCCTCCGTTCAAGATTGTCAACAAGGTACTGCAGAAGTTCGCCTCTCACGAAGGGACAAGGTTGACGCTAGTTGCTCCCCTCTGGCCCGCGAGAGAATGGTTCACCGAGGTACTTCGATGGCTAGTAGACGTTCCCAGAACACTTCCCCTAAGGGTGGACCTTCTACGTCAGCCACACGTAAAGAAGGTACACCAAGGCCTCCACGCTCTTCGTCTGACTGCCTTCAGACTATCGAAAGACTCTCGAGAGCTAGAGGCTTTTCGAAGGAGGCAGCCAGAGCGATTGCTAGAGCAAGGAGAACATCCACCCTTAGAGTCTACCAATCGAAGTGGGAAATCTTCCGAAACTGGTGCAAGTCAGTATCCGTATCCTCGACCAGTACCTCTGTAACTCAAATAACTGACTTTCTCTTATATCTGAGGAAAGAACGATCTCTTTCAGCTCCCACTATCAAGGGTTACAGAAGCATGTTGGCATCAGTCTTCCGTCACAGAGGCTTAGATCTTTCCAACAATAAAGATCTACAGGACCTCCTTAAGTCTTTTGAGACCACGAAGGAGCGTCGTTTGGTTACACCTGGTTGGAATTTAGACGTGGTACTAAGATTCCTTATGTCAGACAGGTTCGAGCCGCTACAATCAGCCTCCCTGAAAGATCTCACCTTAAAGACTCTTTTCTTGGTATGCTTAGCCACAGCTAAAAGAGTCAGTGAGATTCATGCCTTCAGCAAGAACATCGGATTCTCATCTGAAACGGCTACATGTTCTCTACAACTTGGTTTTCTAGCCAAAAACGAGCTGCCTTCTCGACCTTAGCCAAAATCGTTCGATATTCCAAGCTTATCGTATGGTTGGAAATGAACTAGAAAGAGTCTTATGCCCTGTAAGAGCTCTTAAGTTCTATTTAAAACGAACTAAACCTTTACGAGGCCCGTCTGAAGCTTTATGGTGTTCAGTTAAGAAACCATCTTTGCCTATGTCTAAGAATGCTTTATCCTATTTTATCAGACTGTTAATACGAGAAGCTCATTCCCATCTGAATGAGGAAGACCAAGCTTTGCTGAAGGTAAGGACACACGAAGTTAGAGCTGTCGCAACTTCCATGGCCTTTAAACAAAATAGATCTCTGCGAAGTATAATCGACGCAACCTATTGGAAAAGCAAGTCAGTGTTCGCGTCTTTTTATCTTAAGGATGTCCAGTCTCTTTACGAAAACTGCTACACTCTGGGACCATTTGTAGCAGCGAGTGCAGTAGTGGATGAGGGCTCAACCACTACAATTCCCTAATTCCATAACCTTTTTAATCTTTCTCTTGAAATGTTTTTATTGTTTTTGGGTTGTCCGGAAGGCTAAGAAGCCTTTCGCATCCTAGTTGATTTGGCGGGTGGTCAAAGTCATTTCTTGAGAAGCGCCTAGATTAGAGGTTTTGATGAGGTCCTGTTGTATGGGTTGCAACCCTTGATACTTCAGCTCCTAGGGGTCGCTCAGCATCCTAGAGGATCGCGAGGCTCCGTAAGGAAGACGTACTTAAAAAGGCAGAGTAATTGTTCAAGTCGACTTCCTTACCAGGTACCTATTTATTTTGTTTAGTTATTTTGATAACTTCTAAAATGAAATAAAAATTCTTAGCTCATATGATGTAAACATATTTTGCTGGTCTCTACCCACCTCCCTGGGTGTGAATCAGCTATTATAATCACCGGCTAAGTTAAATATTGAAAAATGTTATTTTGATAATAAAATAAATTTTTGAATATACTTACCCGGTGATTATAAATTAAAGGACCCTCCCTTCCTCCCCAATAGAGACACAGTGGACCGAGGAGAAAATTGAGTTCTTTGTTTACAATGAGTACTGGGTATCTGAACGACAGATGGCGCTGTTGAGTACACCCCCTACCTGTGTAGCGATCGCTGGCGAATTTTTACGTAGAGTTTTTCTGTCGAGCAACAGAGTTGCAGCTATTATAATCACCGGGTAAGTATATTCAAAAATTTATTTTATTATCAAAATAACATTTTTGTCATTAAGATTTAAAACTTCTATCTATATACCAAGGCACTTCCCCCAATTTTGGTGGGTAGCCGACACCAACAATGAAACAAAACAAAAAGGGGACCTCTACTCTCTATGTTCCTTCAGCCTAATCAGGGACTCAACCTTGTTCAGCTGGTACTGCTAGGGTGCCACAGCCCAACCTCCCACATTTCCACCACAGATGAAGCTTCATAATGCTGACTCCCCTACTGCTGCTACCTCCGCGGTCATCTAAGGCCCCGGAGAAAGCAGCAGGGCCTACTGGAACTGCGTCACAATCGCTCGCCATTCATTCCTATTTCTAGCACGCTCTCTTGCCTCTCTCACATCTATCCTCCTATCACCCAGAGCTTTCTTCACACCATCCATCCACCCAAACCTCGGCCTTCCTCTTGTACTTCTCCCCTCAACTCTTGCATTCATCACCTTCTTTAGCAGACAACCATATTCCATTCTCTCAACATGGCCAAACCACCTCAACACATTCATATCCACTCTAGCCGCTAACTCATTTCTTACACCCGCTCCTTGTCGATGTCTCGCAGGAATTTTTTACAGGAGAGGGGGTTCCCAGCCCCCTCGTCCCGTCCCTTTTAGTCCCCTCTTACGACACGCAGGGATAACGTTGGCGCTATTCTAATTTTTATATGCCCCCGTGGCCACAGGGGGCATAGATTTAAAACTTACTTAAGGATATACACTTTTTATAAAGCAATTTTGATTTTAAAGTTTGGTACATAATTATAAGGATTTCTTTTTCAGGGATGCCAAACCAAAGGAACCAGAGCTAGTTATTCCTTTGATTTCAACAGACCGGCTTGGAATATTGAGAAAATTGGCTGAAAAAAAACTTGGTAAAGATGGAAAACTTCAAGAGGTAAATGATTCTACTCCAAATAAGTCTAAAGATGATGTGGAAGAAGGTCCTAAAGTGGAAAAAGTTTTAACTCTGGATGAACAAGCAGAAGCTGCAATATTGGAAGGTATCTAGCAACTTTCACATTAAAATTAAGCATCAGTACTGTACAAGTTGGATACAGGATCTAGAAAACATGAATGATATTATTTTTCACACATCATGAATTAATATCCTTTTTGGTAATTGTTGCCAAGATTGAATGAATTCAGTATTAAAATCTGTTTGTGGTTCAGTATCTGAAAAATTAAAATCATTTGTTTAATCAAATCAAAGGCACAAATACTTGAATACAAACCTACGCTATTTATTTAGGGGCATTACTTTCTGCAAAGCTGAAATGACGAGCCATTGAAATTTAGCGAGGGTTAACTACCCATACTGTTAGTTAGCGGGGGTAGGGGGTGGGTAGCTTGCTACTGCTCCCACTCACACACTGGTAATTTAGCTCACTTTGCTTCTGGCTCTGATGGTGCATGGTTATTGCCATTCCTCATCCTTCACCTTTATTATTGGACTACCATTAATTCTTTTGTGATTTTTCTTTGTGTTAGTGTGTGTGTGTGTGTTGACTTCTGCGACCATGCTTACCTGCCCTGGACTCGATGGCCGGCCCTGTGGAACCGTTATGTCGGCCGTAGAGACCGATCGCCACACCCTATGTCCTGCCTGCAGAGGTCAACAGTGTGATAGTAACAATCAGTGAAGTGAGTGTTGGGAGTGGTTTGCCTCCCAGTGGGAGAGATTTGGGCGACGACGGAAGAAGTCTAAATGTGATATTTCTTCTTCAAAGGTTTCTTCGAAGGGGAAAAAATCCAAGGCCTCTTCTTCCGTCTCCCGATCTTCCTCCAAAGCTCCTACTCGTTCGGTCTCTTCCGAGAGACCATTGAGTAGTAGCGTAGACCCTTTTATTTGTGGCCAACCCCGGTCCTCGAGAGATGGTTTAGCTTCCCCTAGCGAAGCAGCCCCACCTCTCCCCCGAGTGAGCCCTTATCTATGTCTTCTTTTTAACATGTATGGTCATCCTTGGGACTTCCGGGTTCACCCTCCAAGGACTCCTTGCTGCAGCTCATCATCCAGAGATAAAACAGTGTGCACGAGTGTACCCTCAAGCAAGAGAACTCTAACCCATGACAGTGGAAGACCATGGTACAGAGGCTATGGCACCACCCAAGACTAGAGAACAATGGTTTGATTTTGGAGTATCCTACCTAGGATTCAGGCTACAGAAGAAGAAATACGTCTTCAGAGCCATGACCTTTGGACTAAATATAGCCCCAAAGGATTTTTACAAAGCTTGCAGATGCAGTCGTTCAACAACTATGCCTAGAAGGTGTCCAGATAGTAGCCTACCTGGACGACTGGCTGGTGTGGGCAGCATCCGGGACGGAGTGCGTGCAAGCATCCAAGAAAGTGATCCAATTCCTGGAACATCTGGCATCAAGATCAACGTCAAGAAGTCTCGATTATCTCCAGCTCAAGAGTTTCAATGACTAGGAATACATTGGAACCTAAAGTCACACCATCTCTCCATTCCCCCAAGGAAGAGGGGAGAGATAGCGGGATCTGTCAAGAGACTATGGAAATCCGACAGGATATCAAGACGCCAGCAGGAGAGAGTACTGGGTTCTCTTCAGTTTGCATCAGTGACAGACCCGGTGCTAAGAGCACAACTAAAAGATGCATCAGGAGTCTGGAGAAGATACGCATCAAACGCTCGAAAAGATCTAAGAAGACCAATACCGACTCGACTACGATCACTTCTCAACCCATGGTCGAAGGCCAAGAACCTGAAGAGGTCCGTGCCCTTGCAACCACCTCTACCTTCAGTCATCATCCATACGGACGCATCAAAAGAAGGATGGGGAGGTCACTCCCACCAATGGGAAGTCCAAGGGACTTGGTCTTCTCTATTCAAGACCTTCCACATCAACATTTTGGAAGCCATGGCAGTTTTTCTCACGCTGAAGAAACTGTCCCCTCGCCATTCAGTCCACATAAGACTGATCCTGGACAGCGAGGTGATAGTGAGATTTTTAAATCGTCAAGGTTCGAGATCACCCCAAATCAACCAAGTGATGTTGGCCATCTTCCGCCTAGCGGAAAAGAAGAGATGGCATTTGTCAGCAGTTCACCTTCAAGGGTTCCGCAATATGACAGCAGACTCTCTATTCAGGCTCACGCCGATAGAGTCAGAGTGGTCCCTAAACGCAGGATCATTCTCCTTCATTTTACGTCAAGTCCCAGAACTGCAGATCGACCTCTTCGCGACGGGCGACAACAAGAAGCTACCTCGTTATGTGGCCCCATACGAGGACCCTCTAGCGGAAGCGGTGGACGCCATGTCCCTTGACTGGAACAAATGGAACTGGATTTATCTGTTCCCTCCAACCAACCTCGTGATGAAGGTCCTCAACAAGCTGAGATCCTTTCAGGAAATGGCAGCTCTAGTGGCTCCCAAGTGGCGAAAGAGCAATTGGTTCCCTCTAGTATTGGAACTGAACCCGAGGCTGGTCCCTCTGCCTGACCCAGTACTGACTCAACAAGTACAGAAGTCGACTGTCTTCACTTCATCATAAAAAACCCAAAACCTTCATCTCATGATTTTCTCTCCTTAGCAGTAAAGAAAAGGTTTAGGATCTTGAGAGACAGTATAGACTTCTTAGAAGAATATAAGTCTGTCTAGTAAAAGACAATATGAATCATCTTGGAAGAAGTGGGTTGCTTTCATCAAGGCAAAAGGACCAAAAGATATCTCAATGGACTTCATTTATCCTTCTTTATCCACCTTCATAAACAAGGTTTAGCAGCCAATACGATAACGACGTGTAAATCAGCCATAACTAGACCTCTGCTATACGCCTTCCAAGTAGACTTGTCAAACGAAATCTTTAACAAGATCCCTAAGGTGTGCGCGAAACTTAGGCCTGCAGCCCCTTCGAAGCCCATTTCATGGTCATTGGATAAGGTCCTACACTTTGCTTCAACAGTGAACAATGAGGATTGCTCTCTGAAAGACTTAACCCAAAAGCCAAAAAGTTATATTCTTGTTTGCTCTAGCCTCGTGGGCCAGAGTTAGTGAAATAGTGGCCCTATCCAGAGATAAGGGCCATATTCAGTTCACAGAAGTGGGAGAACTGAATCTCTTTCCTGACCCAACATTTCTCGCCAAGAACGAGCTACCTACCAAAAGGTGGGGTCCCTGGAGAATCTGCCCTCTGAAGGAAGATGTCTCGCTGTGTCCGATGGAGTATCTAAAGGTCTATCTTCGTAGGACTTCCGACTTCAGGGGAGGACAGCTCTTTAAAGGAGAAACCTCGGGGTCTAACCTATCCCTAAAACAACTAAGGGCGAAGATCACCTATTTCATTCGCAGAGCGGATCCTGACAGTACACCCGCAGGTCATGATCTGAGAAAAGTTGCTTTGTCATTGAATTTCTTCCAATACATGGACTTTGAGCGTCTTTGCTCATACACTGGATGGAAGTCATCCAGAGTGTTCTTCAAACACTATGCAAAGCAAGTGCAAGAGTTTAAACGCTTTGTGGTGGCGGCGGCAAGTAGTGTACTAAAACCTTTCGTCTAGCGCTGCGAGGAACAGTGAATTGATTGGGACTGTCAAAGTAAGGGTGAAGGTGTTGACACTTCACAGTGCAATACTTTAAAATAAGTGTCACCAAGGTGACACTATGGACTGTTCTAGTTATTAAGGTGAAGAAACATAGGGATAACACTTGTGCCGTGTGTTCTTACAGAGTGTGAAGAGACAATCAATATTACAGAAATGCCTATTAGAAAATTTAATAAATTTTCAGTTTCAGTGGCCCTAACACGTTTTCCCTTTCAGGTGAAATAAACATTTTCTGGGCTTTGATTGTAGAACATGTTTCTTATTGCATTTATTAACATTATTGAATGTGTTTGAGATGAAGTGTCTGAGGAGTATGGCTGGTGTATCTCGAGTTGATAGGGTTAGGAACGAAGTGGTGAGGGTGAGAACGGGTGTAAGAAATGAGTTAGCGGCTAGAGTGGATATGAATGTGTTGAGGTGGTTTGGCCATGTTGAGAGAATGGAAAATGGCTGTCTGCTAAAGAAGGTGATGAATGTAAGAGTTGATGGGAGAAGTACAAGAGGAAGGCCAAGGTTTGGGTGGATGGATGGTGTGAAGAAAGCTCTGGGTGATAGGAGGATAGATGTGAGAGAGGCAAGAGAGCGTGCTAGATATTGGAATGAATGGCGAGCGATTGTGACGCAGTTCCGGTAGGCCCTGCTGCTTCCTCCGGTGCCTTAGATGACCGCGGAGGTAGCAGCAGTAGGGGACTCAGCAGTATGAAGCTTCATATGTGGTGGAAATGTGGGAGGTTGGGCTGTGGCACCCTAGCAGTACCAGCTGAACTCGGCTGAGTCCCTGGTTAGGCTGGAGGAACGTAGAGAGTAGAGGTCCCCTTTTTTGTTTTGTTTCTTGTTGATGTCGGGTACCCCCCAAAATTGGGGGAAGAGCCTTTGGTATATGTATGTATGTATGTTATGTATGTTGATTTTGCTGGTTATTTATTACCAACAAATACTTAATGTGTATTTGCATCTTATTTCGCCCTAAAATTGAATTTGATAAAATATGTCGGAGTATTATTTTCTTTAATAATATGCATATAGTTATACGAACATGATATATAGCTAATACCTTTGTTCTTATATGAGTACAAACTTTACCTTGCTACGCATACAGCAAGACCTGTATGCTCTTAATGCTATGTTTGTTCATATGGTATATGCAAACCTTGAGACTTCTTTCCTATGTCTAGTATGACTCTTCTCTGCAAGGGGCAGGAAGCACTAACATGGTTTATGATTAGCAGTACAGTAGTGACGTATAACGGTAACGTCATATGTTTCTATGGTCTGGATGACCAAGGAATAATTGTCCTGAGGTTAAGGCACATTTGGAAAATCCACAGATACAGTACTTTCTAAATAATTCTCTGGTAACCTTCCATCAGGACGACATCTATTTTTTGGGTGAGATAGCCATGTTGTCCTAATGGACCCGCCCTCCTTTTCTATAGGAAAGGCCTTGGCAGGATCCCTCCCGAAACTACTATATCTGTAGCACCTTGCTCAACGCTACAAGAAATAAACATGGCGGCGACGTACAGCGCCATCTGGATACTCGAAGTAGTAAAGGAGGAAGGGTAACCTTGATATTGGCTCCCCTTCAAAATTTCCCACTTTCCCCCTCGAAGCGAAAACGCTGTTTGGGGTGAAGATTGCCATGTGCCTTATCAAGATATACGTCCCCTGATTTATGCGATATCCTTAAGAGAAATTTTAAGGATATTCGCGCCAGGAGTTAGAATTCTGGAGACCTAAAGGTAAATTCTCTTGGAATATTACTGTAGTTAAATATCCCTTAGGAAGCTACTTATAGGAACCTTCCATCAGGACGACATGGCTATCTCACCCAAAAATAGATTTTTCGCTTCGCTCAAAATCCGTTTTGTAAGTATACAATGATATAAGGTTTACTTAAATAAATAAGTAAGAGAACTCTGGTATATTTAATGTGCAAATTGCAGGGCGAAATAGGATGCAATTACATTCTAATAGACATTTATTTCGAATAAATTACTAAATGGAAAACGAGTGTAATGAATGTAACGAGTTAGAGGAATTATACTTGCAACGTATACAGAAAATATTTTTCCCTCCATGACATGGAAGAAATAATGAGTACTAATGTAAAACTGAAAATTTTGATAAATTTTTCAATATAAATTCTGTAAGTGTTGTCTATTATCAACACTGTACTGTATACTATGTACACACGGCACAAGTGTTATCTGTATAATTCTACACCTTAGATTTTGAAGAGTCTTAGTGTCACCATGGTGACACTCTCTTAAAAGGTATCGCACTGGAAGTGACAACACGTTTTCACCCTAATTGATAGTCCCAATCAATTAACTGTTCATCGTAGCACTAGACGACAGGTTTTAATACACTACCTGCCGCCACTGCATAATGCTTCAGTTCGTGGACTTGTTTAGCGTAGTGTTTGTAGAATACTTAGGATGACGTCTTAAGTCCATATACTGAAAAAAGTTCAGTGATGAAGAAATTTTCCTTGAATCATGACCTGCGGGTGTACTGTCAGGATCTGGTCTGCGAATGAAGTAGGTGAGCTTCGCCCTCAGTTGTTTTAGGGATAAGTTTGATCCTGAGGTTTCTCCTTTGAAGAGCTGTCCTCCCCTGAAGTCAGAAGTTCTACAAAGATAGACCTTTAGACACTCTACTGGACAGAGAGAGACATCTTCCTTCAGAGGGCAGATTCTCCAGGGACCCTATCTCTTAGTGGGTAGCTTGTTCTTAGTGAGAAAAGCTGGATCAGGAAAGAGATTTAGTTCTCCCTCTCCTGTGAACTGAATGTGGCCCTCATGTCTGGATAGGGCTACTATTTCGCTAACTCTAGCCCCTGAGGCTATAGCAAACAGGAAAATAACCTTCTGGGTTAGATCCTTGAGAGAATAATCTTCATTGTTCACCAATGAAGCATAATGTAGGACCTTGTCCAAAGACCATGAAATGGGCTTCGGAGGAGCTGCAGGCCTAAGTCTAGCACATGCCTTTGGGATCTTGTTAAATATTACGTTCGTCAGATCCACTTGAAAGGCATATAGAAGAGGTCTAGTCAAAGCTGACTTACACGTATTTATCGTGTTAGCTGCCAGACCTTGATTATGAAAGTGGATAAAGAAGGACAGACAGAAGTCTATTGAAATTTCTTTTGGGCCTTTTGCTTTAACAAAAGCACCCCACTTTTTCCAAGACGATTCATATTGTCTTCTACTTAACTTAGACTTGTATTCTTCTAAGAAATCTTTACTGCCTTCTGAGATCTCAAAACTTTTCTTAACCACTAAGTCGAGAAAATCATGAAATGAAGTTTTTTGGTTCTCTGTGATGAATCGAAGACAATTAACTTCTGAACCCATTGAAATAGTGCTGGGTTCGGTACAAGGGCCAGCCTCAGCCTCGGTTCCCTCACTAGAGGGAACCCTTTGCTCTTGGGCTATTTGGGAGCCACTAGAGCTGTTGTTCCTTGTAAGGATCTCAGCCTGTTGAGGACCTTTAGCAGGAGATTGAATGGAAGGAACAGGAAATTCCAGGTCCATCCATTCCAAACTAGGGACATGGCGTCCGTTATCTCGTCTAGAGGGTCCTCGTATGGGGCTACATATCGAGGTAGTTTCGTGATGATGCTCGTCATGAAGAAGTCGTTCTGCAGTTCCGGGACTTGTTCCAAGATGGAAGAGAATGGGCCTGCGTCTGTGGCCCATTCTGACTCTATCGGCTTGAGCCTGAGTAGAGCATCCGCTGTCACATTGCGGATCACTTATAAGTGAACTGCTGATAGGTGGATTAAATGGGACGATCTCGAGCCTTGTCGGTTCAGACGTCTCACTATCACTTCGCTGTCCAAGATCAGCCTGATGAGGGCTGATCTGCATGGGGAGAGTTTTTCCAACATCAAAAGGACTGCCATGGCTTCCAAAATGTTGATGAGAAGGGCCTTGAACAGAGATGACCGAATCCCTTAGACTTTCCTTTGCTGGGAGTGAAATCCCCATTCTTCCGTCGAGGCATCCATGTGGATGATCATCGATGGTAGAGGTGGTTGCAAGGCACGGTCCTTATTAGGCTCTTGGCCTTCAACCATGGGTTGAGAAGTGATCAAAGTAAGGCCGATATCGGTCATTTTAGATTTTGAGCGTTTGATGCGTATCTTCTCCAGACTCCTGACGCATCTTTCAGCTGTGCTCTTAGCACTGGGTCTGTCACTGCTGCGAACTGGAGAGAGTTCAGTACTCTTTCCTGTTAGCGTCTTGGAATCCTGACGGATTACAGTAGTCTCTTGACCGACCCTGCGATTTCCTTCTTCTTCCTTAAGAGAAAGGAAAGACAATGTGACCTCGGGTTCCTATGGTTTTTCATCCATTGAAACCTTTGAGCTGGAGAGAGTCGAGACTTCTTGAAGTTAATTTTGCATCCCAGATGTTCCAGGAACTGGGTTACTTCTTTGGATGCTTGCAGACTAGCCGCTTCGGGTGCTGCCCGCAACAGCCATTCGTCCAGGTACTTTGTTACCTGAACAGTTTCTAGGCGTGGTTGTTGCACGACTACGTCTGCCAATTTCTTGGAGATACTTGGGACTATGTTTAGTCCGAAGAGTATGTCTCTTAGAATATACTCTATCTTCTGTAATTTGAATCCTAGGTAGGAGGAGAGGGGGCGACTGACTAGAAGATGCCAATAGGCATTTGTCAGGTCTATCGAGACTGTGAACGCCACTGTTTCTAATAGGGTCCTTATGTGTCGAAGGATTAACAACCTGAACTTGCTGTTTCTTATGAACTTGTTGAGTGGCGACAAGTCCAGAATGACTCTGAGTTTTCTTGAGTCCTTCTTGGGATCACAAAACAGCCTTCCCTGGAATTTGATGGACTTTCATCCTAGCCCAATCTTGATTAGGCCTTGGGCCCAAGGATCGAAGGTCCAACGATCCTGAAATTGGTGGAGCCTCCCTCCTACCGGGAGCGTGTCCTTGCTTCGATTGATCGGAGGGTTTACCTCCTCAATCGCCTACCTGGGGCATCGCGTTCATAGAAACTGTGGGAAGTTGTTGAGCAGACCGAGGAAAAGGTCCAGACTTCTTCGTCTTCCTTTTAGGTTGGGGACCCACATCCAGGGAAGACTTCCTCTTTAAAAGAGATGCCCCACTTCTAGAGAAGGTTCCTATTCTCCGTGGTGGCTTTCTCGACTACCTCTTTGACTACTTCGTTTGGAAAGAGGTCTTTACCCCAAATGTTGGAAGATATCAGCTTCCTGGGTTCATGTTTCGCTGTTGCAGCAGCGAACACGAACTCTCTACAGGCTCTCCTAGCCTTCATAAAAGCATATAGGTCTTTTACTAGGGTGGCCATATGCATTTTGGCCAGGACCATGAGCATGTCTGGGGTATTTTGTTGGGCTGCACACATCTCTATGTAGTTTTGTAGGGATAAAGAGGCCGCAAGTCTCTTCTGTGTCTCTTGTTTCTTACATAAGAGAAAGTCAGAAAGTTTAGGGAGATTCTCGCTAAACTGTTGTCCAGCGATGTCAGTGTCCAGTTTCCCTACTGAGAAGGTTAGGTGGACTTCCTTCCAATCCTTCTCCTGCATGGGCAAGGCTAGTGACAGAGGCCTGCACTCCTAGGGCATGGTTTGCTTGCCTCCACTGCCTTGGCAACAGATTTAAATGCCTTCCGCTTAAAGGGGAATGCTATTGAAGCAGGAGCAAGAAAGCTAGGGTGTTTTTTGCTCAAGGCGGACACTTTCGACACTGAGTAATCCGCCTTTCTCAGGCTACTTGACAAGAGAGCCTGTACCTTATCGTGGTCGAAAACCATGACTTCCTTCAGTTCTGTCTCTTCTTCTGACGTTGGTTCATGCTTCAGTCGAATGAAGCAATCGGGGAAAGCGTTGAAGCTTGGCCAAAACTGGATGTCGTCTAAAGGGACAGCTCCCATCTTCTCTGAGATGTAGAGTTTGCCGTCCAAAATCGGCATAAGCTCCGCATACCTCCAGGGATTGGTTTTGGAGCATGTCGAGAGGTCTTGGTCTCTGGGTCACTTGAATGACCCTAGGGAGGTGATGAGTGGAGCTTCACGGAGCTCTCTCTTGAATTTCTCTTCCCTTGTTTCGCCTCGTTTGCAAATGTTCTCCATTAGATCTGTAAGATGGGCCAGCTTGTGGCTCATTTCGTCTAATAGAGGGGTAGAAGGTGAAGACGTCAAGAGTAACGGCTGCGGGGCCGGCACAGACGGAGGGAATTCCGACACGACATCGTCATCTTCTTCCAGAGGTGCCTTCCTGCCCTTGGTCTCGATGGCAATCTGGACGCAGGGAGGTGCGAGTCGTGCTTGGGGTACCACCATTTCACTACAGTACTATCTTTCGGAAACAGTAAGCTACGCATCCTATCATTAGGTAGGTATGGTCCCGGAGAGTTCTTCTGGAACCCTCTAACCCATTTGTGTAGTTTTTTACGTGCCGCATCCCTAGACTCCATTGACTTGGTGTCATCAAAACCTTCGGTCACTAAGGCCCGGCAGATATTGCAGACTTGATGGTCCCAATATTGCAGGGATTCGGTAATAATATTGCAGGGGACATGAAACCCGCATGCTTTATGACCGTAAAAGTACTTACTCCTAAGATTGCAGAAGACTGCATCGCATTTCATCTGGGGTTCCTCCTGTAAAGAAAGGAAAACAAAATGAGTATACGATTGTTTATCTCACATGATAAACAGATATGCACTTATTCATATTTTAATCATTATAGCTTAAGATAGTAAGCTAGAAAGAGATAGGGAAAGACACATATTTGTGTATCCCTTCCATCCAATTGCCGTAACCTCCCCCCAATATTAAAGATAAAGAGTTTCCTTTATCAGGGCAACTCGAAGGAGGTGGATTCTAACCTTTAGGGATAGAAAAAGTGTACACTGCCACTGACCCTTCTAATTATTTAATATTGTGGGGTAAATAGTAGCTGATTTCCAATGAGAGTATTGAAGGAATTCTATTCTTATAATAAATGTTCGGTCTCAGCAAAAGCCTGTGCAAGGGTACACAAAATATGATAGAAATTAACTACTGTATAATAATACTATAGTTTTCTATTTGCAGTATATACTATATTGCAAATATACTGGCTACTGTATAATCATATACTGTAGTTCGGCCAGTGTGTTGCCAGCATGGCTAACACCTGGCGGCCGGGTCCGGCCGGCATGTCGCCAACTGGACTAGAAATTAGAAAAGACACATACTTGTTTATCCCACCCTTCCAATATTAAGACTATAGAGTTTCTTGATCAGGGAAACTCAAAGATAAGGGTTCTAACCTTTAGGGATAGAAAGAGTACTATCACTGACCCTTCTAAAACATTTAATATGGTAGGGTAAATTGTAAACTGATTTTTAATCAGAATATTGAAGGAATTCTATCCTTTCAATATAGGATTGGTCCCAGCAAAAGACTGGGCAAGGATACCCAAGGTATGTTGGAAATAACTACTTTATAATATATATAATAGTTTTCTATCTGCAGTATATACTGTACTGCAAATATACTGACTTCTGTATAATCATATACTGTAGTTCAGCCGGCATGTTTCCGGCAGGGCTAACACGGCGGCCGGCATGTCGCCGGCCAGTTAATACCTGGCGGAAATGGTACAGTCGGCCTGCCGCCGGCTGAGTAAATACCTGACGGCACCGGCCCTGCCAGCATGCTGCCGGCCGGGTTAGTACCTGGTGGCGCTAGCTGATAGAGAGAGAGAAAGTATGGAGTGAAGGGCTGCCTTATTACAATACAGTAAATAAGGATGTAAGTATACCACCTTACTGCCTTCCTCCAGAAAGAAGGTTCAAATGGAAGGGGAGAATGCTTCATTCAAGCTTCCATGCAGCCACAGAATCCGTTGCCGGCATTGCCGGTTACAGGACTGTGGATGGCAGTCCAATGGAGGACTGAAGAACCTTCAGCGACAGAAGAGTCTCCTACCGGCAGCTGCCATAGCTGGCACAACCTTCCCAAATCCTTATGTCCAAAAGGGAAAGACTGAGTGGCTAAACAGCTGCATATGTAGGAGCCCGGCCAGCCCCACCCATCCGGCAAGCGGTGAGATTGCATGACAACAGCCACAAGGAATGCCATGGCTAAGTAATCGCTAAAGGACAGAGGGGGCAGGAAAAACGGTCCTGTATAAAGTGTGGAAGAAGGCGGCAAGGTTGCCGCTGCTACCACACAAGGAAGAAACTCTGTTTCGATATCGGCACCATCCTAGGCGGCAGAAGAATATCTATTCTTCAGCCTAGGGTCTGCCAAAATGGTGTAAGAGGCGGCTTCAGGATTGCCGCCGCCTCTCAACACCTGAGAAACATGATTTCAGTGTCGGCGCCATCCTAGGCGGCAGAAGATTTTCTATTCTTCAGCCTAGGGTCTGCCAACACAGGAATAGTCTTCTAGACCGCAGGGGAGAAGGTGACGGCAACATAGTATCACTTCAGGTGCGGCCTAGGGAGGCTTAGCCTCCTATGCCGGCGGCTAAGCCGGCAGGGGATTGACTACTCACCCTGTAGCTCTGCCGCCGGCTGAAAGACTGAATACTCTGAGATTCTGTCTAAAACCAAAGCTGGGCTCTGCTGGCAAAGGTGGGAGACAGAAAAGCCCTAGCCTTGTCAAGCCGTAATGAACTACTCTATGGCAAAACCAGAAAGGGTTGCCACCTACGGCGGCACGCAGAGGGAAGAAGGGATTACCCTTAAATCTCCACAGGGACAAGTATCGAGTTATATAATTCTAGGAGATGTACTATCTCCCATTGAATCAATAAAACGATATATGAGGGTAAACGGCGATAATGTCTGAAAGTATACTACATCGCCTAGGCTAGGTAGCCTAGGCAAGACGAGATCTTGGTTACCTAAATTGCCGAAACTCTAACGTATACGATCGACAAAGGAAGAGGAAATTATGCATAAAATAAATATCTTTACTAGTATAATTATGCCTAAATAGCTTTCATAATTTATTAGTGCTATTACGACCTGGATCGTTCTGCTAACTAAATAACACATGCATAATGAACGATAGCGCCCATGGCGCCTCCGGTGACAGGCCTAGCTCCTAACACAATAAATCACTCTTAATTTCACTGTAGAACAGGAGCTAAAAATTATACACTAAAGAATCAATACTCAACTTTCCAGAGGCGAAAGAAGTTGGAGATTGCATAATAATCCTTACAAAATCGATCAGAAAGGTTAGATCAACAGGGAACACCACCGTGT
>NC_090732.1:120068981-120131481 GCF_036898095.1 Palaemon carinicauda | reverse complement strand
CCAAAGTCTGAAGTTCTTCGAAGATAGACCATTAGACTCTCCACTGGGCATAGAGAGACATCTTCCTTCAGAGGGCAGATTCTCCATGGGCCCCACCTCTTAGTAGGGAGTTCATTCTTAGCGAGAAACGTTGAGTCAGGGAAGAGGGTAAGTTCCCCTATTTCAGCGAACTGTATCTGGCCCTCTTCCCTAGATAAAGCCACTATTTCACTGACTCGTGCTCCCGAGGCGAGAGCAAAAAGGAAATAACTTTTTGAGTAAAGTCTTTCAGAGGGCAAGATTCATTGTCCAGGCTAGAGGCAAAATGGAGCACCTTATCCAGAGACCAGTAGATGGGTCTCGTTGGGGGTGCAGGACAGAGTCTAGCACATGCCTTCGGAAGTTTGTAAAGATTTCGTTGGACAGGTCTATCTGGAAAGCATACAGTAGTGGTCTTGTCAAGGCTGATTTACAAGTGGAAATCGTGTTGGCTGCTAAGCCTTGTCCATGAAGGTGAATGAAGAAGAACATACAGAAATCTATGGTTATTTCCATGAGATTCTTTGCCTTGACGAAGGATACCCACTTCTTCCAGGATGACTCATATTGCCTTCTGGTAGACTTTGTTTTGTATTCCTCTAAGAAGTCTAAACATTTCTTCGAGATTCCAAACCTTTTCATCACGCCTAGGGAGAGAAAATCATGAGATGAAGGTCTCTGGTTTTCCTTGATGAAGTGAACACAGTCGACTTCTGAACCTGCTGGGAGAGAAGTGGGTCCGGCAGAGGGATCAGCTTGGGCTGTAGCTCCAGGACTAGAGGGAACCAGTTGCTCCGGGGCCACTTGGGAGCCACTAGGGCTGCTGTTCCCTTGAAGGTTCTCAGTTTGGAGAGGACTTTCAGCAGAAGGTTGGGTGGAGGGAACAGGTAAATCTTGGACCATCTGTTCCAATCCAGGGACATGGCGTCCACCGCTTCCGCTTTGGGGTCCTTGTATGGAGTCACGTATAGAGGAAGTTGGTTGTTGTCGCTCATCGCGAAGAGGTCGATCTGCAGTTCCGGGACTTGACGGGAGATGAAGGAGAATGATCTTGCGTCTAGAGACCTTATCCTTGAATAGAGCGTCCGCCGTCACATTGCGGAATCCTTGTAGGTGAACTGCTGAGAGGTGCCATTTCTTCCTGTCCGCTAGGTGGAAGATGGGTAACAGCACCTGGTTTAGTTGGGGCGATCCTGAGTCCTGACGGTTGAGATATCTGACCACAATGGCGCTGTCCAGAGTAAGACGGATGTGGATCGAAGGACGAGGAGACAGTTTCTTCAGAGTGAGAAGAACCGCCATAGCCTCCAAGATGTTGATGTCTCCTTGAACGTGTCGCTGGTGGGAGTGGCCTCCCCATCCTTCTAGCGAGACATCCGTGTGGATGATGACCGACGGAGGTGGTGGTTGAAGAGGAACTGATCTTTTCAGGTTCTTTGCCTCCGACCACGGCTTGAGGAGTGAGCAAAGCCTGGTTGGCAGAGGTCTCTTGAGATCTCTTCGAGCGATGGATGCGTTTCGTCTCCAAACTCCCGATGCATCTTTTAACTGTGCTCGTAGCACTGGGTCTGTCACTGAGGCAAACTGTAGGGAGCCGAGCACTCGTTCTTGTTGTCGTCTTGAAGTCCGTTTGGATTTTAGAAGTCTCTTGACAGATCCGGCTATTTCCTTCCTTTTCTTCAGAGGGATGGAAAGACGATGTGACTGAAAGTTCCAATGGATTCCCAACCATTGAAACTTCTGAGCTGAAGACAGTCGAGACTTTTTGGTGTTGATTTTGAAACCCAGATGTTCCAGGAACTGGGTCACCTTTCTGCTGGCACGCAAGCATTCTTCTGACGATGTCGTCCAGACCAGCCAATCGTCTAGGTAAGCCATCACCTGGACGCCTTGAAGGCGTAGCTGTTGGACGATCGTGTCTGCAAGCTTCGTGAAGATTCTTGGAGCCACATTGCGTCCGAAGGGCATAGCCCTGAAGGCGTATTGTCTTCTTTGAAGCTTGAATCCTAGGTAGGAATGTTGAATCAGTAGAACTTCAAAAGTTCAAAGTTGGAGCAAATGCTTTTTTGTTGACCAGACGGACATGAGTCTTTTTATAGTTTATATATGACATTTTTGTTGTTGACGTTGTTAATAGTTTACATATGATATATTTATTTGGACATTACTTTTTTTAGAATGATTTATTGTTAATTTGTTCTCTTCAGTTATTTATTTCCTTATTTCCTTTCCTCACTGGGCTATTTTTCCCTATTGGAGCCCCTGGGCTTATAGCATCTTGCTTTTCCAATTAGGGTTGTAGCTTGGATAGTAATAATAATAATAATAATAATAGGAGGAAGCCTGGTGATTCATTGGAATGTGCCAGTATGCGTCCGCCAGGTCTATTGAGACCGTGCAAGCCTTGTGAGGCAGTAGGGCTCTTATTTGTTGAAGAGTCAGCATCTTGAATTTGTTGTTCGCAATGAACTTGTTGAGAGGGGACAAGTCCAGAATGACTCTGAGTTTGTCTGAGTCTTTCTTGGGAACACAAAACAGTCTTCCCTGGAACCTGGTGGACTTCACCCTCTTGATCACCTTCTTGTTCAAGAGTTCTCGGACATATTCTTCCATGATGGGGGTTGAGGGTTGGAAGAATTGGTGGAAGACTGGAGGTGGTTATATCCACCTCCACCCTAGTCCCTTCTTGACGATGCTGTGGGCCCAAGGATCGAAGGTCCAACGATCCTGGAAGAGGTGGAGTCTTCCTCCCACCGAAAGCACTTCACTGCTTCTTGTTTCCCGAGGGTTTACCACCTTGGCCGCTTGCTCCCCTTCCTCCTCTCCCTCTGGATGGACGACGAGAGGAGTCCTTGCCGGAGCCTTTACCTCTGGGGCCAAAGGTAGTGGATTGCCTTTCGTAGGCAGGGGTGAAAACTGGTGACTGGGCCACCACCGGCTGAGGGACCAGCTGAAATGTCTGCTTTGGTTGAGCCACTAACTGGGGAGTAGCGGGTGCCGGAAACTGGCGTTTGGCCTGACGCTGCTGGGGTCAGGGCTTGTTGGACTTCTTCTTCAGGCTGTGGACCCTCGTCCTGAGAAGATTTCCTCTTTCGGGACATGCCCCACTTATTGAGAAGGTTCCGATTCTCAGTGGCGGCTTTGTCCGCAATCTCTCACCAGGTCTACTGGAAAGAGGTGTTTGCCCCAGATGTTGGAGGAGATCAGTTTCCGGGGTTCGTGTTTAACGGTGGCGTCCGCAAACACGAACTCTCTACAGGCTCTTCGGGCCTTGATGAAGCTGTACAAGTCCTTCAACAAGGTCGCAAGGTGGGTCTTTGCAAGAACCATGTAGTAGTCCGGGACCCGAGTGTCCCCGGCCATTGTCTCAAGTTGTACTTGAAGAGACAGAGAGGTGGCCAGCCTCTCTTTTGTGTCCTGTTCCCGATACAAGAGATAGTCGGTGAGCTTGGGTAGGTCTTCATTAAACTGACGTCCAGCGACGTCCGTCTCCAGCTTTCCAACCGTGAAGGTAAGCTGGATGTCCTTCCAGCTTTTATCATCGGGAGGTAGGGCGAGGGAGAGAGGCCTACATTCCTCCAATGTAGGGCAGGGTTTTCTTTCCTCCACCGCCTTTAACACGGAATTCAGGGCCTTTTCCGCGAAAGGAAAGACCATGGTGGGAGGAGCAAGAAAGGACGGGTGTTTCTTGCTCAGCGCCGGCATTTTGGAGTTGGTATATCCTCTGCTGTTGAGGCAGTCAGCCAGCATAGCTTGAGCCTTGGCCTGGTCAAACACTATGACCTCCTTAGTCTCGGTCTCCTCCTTGGAGACTGGTTCGGACTTGAGACGGATGTAACAGTCCGGGTTGGCGTCAAAGCTATAGTAGAACTCCACCTCTTCAAGGGGGACGGCACCTAGCTTATCATTGATGAAGATACGTCCAGTCGTGATTGGCATGTGTTTTGCATGCCTCCAGGGATTGGTAACTGAGCAGGGGGGAAGATCCTTGACGGAGATCTTCTTTGGCTGCTTCTTAAAGGTCTTAAGCTCCCTCTTGAGGTCTGCATGCCCCTTGTGGAACTTCACGTCCAGGAATGCCACCAGAGCTTGGATGGTATCCTGGGTGCCCGGTACCACAGGTATCGTGGTGGCAGCTGTAGAGGGGACGGGTTCAGAGACCACGATGGAAGTCATAGAGGGCGCACGGGCGACCTCGTCATCAGAATCAGGAGCCTCCACCTGATCCTGTTCCTCTTCTTCACCCTCCGTTATGAGGGTCCTTTCGGTGTTTTCAGACACATTCGACATCCACTCCACCTCGTCGAGACGACACTCTTGGAGAGCGGCCGCAACATCCGGTTCGACCGTTAGTTGGACGCTGGGGATCTCATCCTTAGGGATAACGGCATCAGCGGATGCCTTAGGGAAGAGCATGGCTCTCTTCTTCTCACTTGGGAGATAGGGGCCCGTGGAGTTTTTCTGAAACCCGCGCACCCACTTGCGCAGTTTCTTTTGGGCGCTATCCCTAGCCTCTGCTGACGGAGGGTTGTCGAATGCCTCATCCAGCAGACCCTTGCAGATGTTACAGGCCTGCGGATCCCAGTAGCAAAGGTTCCCCTTCGTTACGGAACAACCGGTGTGAGTCCGGCACGCCAGGTGGCCGTAAAAGTTAGGGCGACGAACACCGCAGAATGTGCTCTCATACTTCACATACAGTACTCCTCCTGTAAAAGAAAGAGGAAATGAATATTAGGAAGTCAATACAAACATGACTTACATTAATCTTAGATTAGAATAAGTTAGTACACTTATAATATAAGATTCCAGTGTGTGTAGGCTTAGGATAGGCGAGTCGGAAAGGAGGTAGGAAAGACACATATTTGTGTATCCCGCCCAGCCAATTGCCGTAACCCCATGCTGTAACTAATTCCAGAAGACCTTCATGCGCCTTAGGGGGAGGAAAAAACATCCGTGATGGATGAGCCAAGCTTAGGCTTCCTCTAGGGAATTAGGTACAGTAAGAGGGGGAAGCTGAATTCATTCAGTGTATAAGAAAAAGGGGGGATAAGCTAGGCCCCCTTATCAGATTAGGTCCCGGCAAGAGACTGCACATGGAAGCGCAGAATATGCGGGAAAAATTTTTACTGTACAGTACAACTATACATAATAGTTTTCAGTCTAGGGTATAACTATACCATAGGTGTACTGGCTATTATCCATAGCTGCACAATATTAGCTGCTGGCACTGTGCCGGCAGGAGGGAGGAGTGACTGTCCACTGTAACGCCAGGAATGGTGGCGCCGGCAGCCTGGTGGAATGCCGGAGGCTCAACTGTCGCTGGCAGGTCCCCATCAAGGATGGACCCTTCCCAGCCATCAGTCTATGTGGCAGAGAGAAAGGGTGACACCTTAGGTGATGGCTTGCCGGCCCCCGGCAACTGGCAGGCGGCCGGCGACAGTAACCGACACTGACATTCAATGAGACAGGTAGGGCACCAAAGACTCTGATGGCTGGCGCCGGCAGAGTGGGGGCGGCAGTAGACCGGCACTAAGAGAGAGAGGGATAGGATAGGAGGAGAGAGAGAGGGAAGGGTAATACCCAGTACCCAATCCAATCTTCTTCCGGAAGGAGTGTTCAAATGAAAGGGAGGGGTACGCCTTGTCATCCGGCGGAAGAGAGCCGGCAATCGGCTATGTTGGCAGTGGCGGCCCAAGGGAGGGCCGAAGAACACTCAAGAAGGGAGGTCCTCCGCCGGCAGACAGACCGACGAATGCTAACCCATAGCTCGACTATATGCGGGCAGCACAGCAGTACGGACCAACCAACGAAAGGACCGAGCCGAAGCGGCAACCCACTGGCTCTCGGTAGAGTTGTAGGACGGCGGACAGGTGTGTGAAGGCTAAGCCAACACCAAAGGGATAGAGGGGGAGGGAAGAGGGTCCTGTGAGGGAGTGTTGGGGGGAGGCGTAGCCCCCACCGGCACTCCCTCCCAGGGGTGGGGATTCTGTTCAGGGCTAGCCTATCTAGGTAGAAAGAGTCCATTCTCCAGCCTAGGGTAGGTTAGCACAGAGTAGGTACAGCACTAATATCCTGTCCTAAGCTATAAAGAAGCAAAATCCCATGGAATGCCTAACCTAGGCTAGGTGAGCTAGTCTTCCAGACTAGGAAGGGCAGGGGGAGGACAAGTCGCTAGGCCAGAGGGAGGACGGGACTTAACCCAACCAAATGTGGACTAGGGGAAGGGCAGAGCCCCACCACCTTCACCCTCCAGCAGGGACCAGAAGGAGAGTACAATCTCCTAATGGGGAGCTGGGGGCGAACGACTGGTACTCTGAGGTTCCGTCCCAGACTCAAAGCGCATGTACTATGGCAAGGATTGGGGTAGGAAAAATCCTAGCCTAACCTTACCCGAAAGCATATCGAGGTAAGGAGGGGTAGGATGTAGCCTAGGCTACCTCAGAGGAAGAAGATTACCTTAGGAAAGGTAACTGGGGAGGTAAGGGAGTATACAATAGCCCCAGCGTTAGGTTAGGGGGCAAGGGAGACGACTACCAATATCACCAAAACCCACTGTATACTGTACTCCCTAGAAGGCGAAATAACATCTGTGCAATCACTGAATCTTGTTTGTATAAATGCGTATTTCTTCATTTATAAAATAACACTAAGAACACTTATTATATCATGCAAGAAGTAAACATGAATACTAGGCTATTGAGCCTAGGGGCTAGGCCAGCAATCTAGCATAGGGTAGGCTAACATAGTTGCCTAAACAAATATTAACGCATAATATAACTAACTCCTAGCAATGAAGACTAAATAACTAATGAAGTTATTAGTTATAAGACCGGGAAGGTTGCTCTGGCTAACTAAATAAAGCATGCGAGGCGAGGAACAGCGTCGAAACATGACGCCTCCGGTCGGGGCACAGCTCAGCCACAAAACACAAGATTTAAAGATAAAAAGTCGTTACTTTACGGCTAGAGCTTATTTGTACAAGGCTGAAGATTGCAACATGATGCGATAAAATAGCAAACACTGGGAAAAAAACACTCTGTCAGGAACGCTACAGAAACAGGAATGAAGCGCGCGGATGTGACATAAACCAAGATGGGGGCCAGCTATGGTGGCCGTTTGTTTACATTGCTAGGTACCGTAACAGTAACGCAGGAGGAGAGTTTTGTAACGGCTCCTCCTGATACTTGTCACACTTCCCCCTCAAAGCGTAAATGCTATGTGGGGTGCAGATGATTTGGAAGATGCTACAATCAAAGAATTGTATAAGTTATAATGAAAATGTTTCGTTAGATGATTAATTTGGACCCGCCCGAGAAGTAGTTCACTCGACTTCAGTTGAGGGTTGGATTTTAACCCAAAACAAGTAAAACAAGAAAGATAGCTATGTGGCGTGTCAAGCATACGTCCCCTGTTATCATACGATATCCTAAAGGGAAATCGTATGGGTACTCGCGCCAGAAGTTAGAATTCTGTGAAACCTTTAGTTTAATTCTCTGGGAATATCTATTGTAGTCATATATACCCTCAGGAAGCTACTGAAGGAACCTTCCATCAGGACGTCATGGCTTGATCCCAAAAGTATATATACAGTACGGTCCCGAATTATGCGTGTACGAATTATACGATTCCCCTTTTATGTGATCGCTATTTTTCAAAAATAAATTTTCTGTATCTGCGAAGCTGTTCAAAGTCTGCTAGTCAAGCACTACAAAATGTATCAAATCTATTGTCTTTTAAGTATTTTGGTAGCCCTAAATACGGTGATTTATAATAAATGTTACGAAACAATATTAACATTACATCTCATTAACGTAATTTCATAATAAATAGCCTATTTAAGGATGAAATTCCACATCAACAATGAAATCAACTTTTAACTGTGTGAGTTCAGCTGACAAAATGTGAACAGAATTGTGGTTACGTTCTCGGCAATCTTTATCTTTCTCCAACCTTTCGATAATTTTAATGGTAGTGTTAATGATGTTATATTAAAGCATTATTTTTGTTTAGTACAGTATATGTAAAGGCTTTATTTTTTCCCGCAGGTGTTCAAGGTTTTCATGAGTAGACTGGGTTCGTTTATTGGCAGTAAATAGCCTAAACTTCGGTAACGAGTCGGCAATATTTTGTCATATTTTAAACAGTATACATTTGATTTGCAAAAATTGGTTTTGTAGAGTACACGGTATAATTATAAATCTCTCTCTCTCTCTCTCTCTCTCTCTCTCTCTCTCTCTCTCTCTCTCTCTCTCTCTCTCTCTCTCGTGTTATACAATACTTAAAAATAGATGAAGAAATCAAAATCGGTTTCCCTAGTGTCAATTAGATACGAAATGAAAAAGTTATACCGTGTATACATCCTTTTCAATCGTAGCTTAAAATATGGTATCCGATTTCGTCAGCAAACCACAATTTTTTAGGAAACATCATTTTATTCTAGAAAATTGCTACTCTCTAAATAGTTAATCGCGCTTTAAGAAAACATGTGCATTTGTTTTTTAATTTCGGGTGTGTTTTAAAAATCGAGTATTGCTGACTTCTTTTTATTTTACTTCTGGCTGTGATCAGATCAGCTGATGTCTAGCTGCCGCTTTCAAGAATATGCGCGTACGAATACAGTAACAAAGTATTGTTTATACCATTTCTTAACTTATTCAAACCATCTACTGTATACAGTTAGCTAATATTACATAAGCACCAATGTGTTTTAATCTATCATAGTTTTTGTTAGTACTTTTAAAACTCTCTCTCTCTCTCTCTCTCTCTCTCTCTCTCTCTCTCTCTCTCTCTCTCTCTCTCTCTCTCTCTCTCTCTAGCTAAGCTACCTTTCGCTACTTTTGCTACCTCTCATTTTTTACCTCTATCTCTCTAACAAATGTGGCTTCACAAAGTATTAATTATATTAAAAATCAATCATGATTTAATTTTCCTTACTTTCTCCAAACTCGCACCATCTCTTTCACGTCGAACGTTATAGCGGTAACTTGATTGTTCAATGACTTTAAAACCGGGCCTAGTACTTTCTTCTTCTATTACTTTTTTTCTGACGGTTCCATAATTGAGGTGGGTACAAATTGACATATAACTGAAGTTAGGAAAAGTATTTTGGATATGAAATGGACGTATATCTTTCGTAACAGTTTAGAATTATCGTAAATTATCATTCTGTCATTAACGGCAGTTTATTGTTGATTATACGCAAAAAAAAAGCCTGCTTTGCTACGTATTTAGGAATTTATATAGATACAGTAAATAATATTTGTAATAACATATTTACTAAAAGCTTTTAATATCATTATTTATCACTTTGATCATGCGTGTTTAATGCCTTCGTTTGTTTATTATGATCGAAGATGGAGCGTACAGTAAACGAATGGAAGGTTTCCGTTTCAGGCGGCGTCATAAAGAAAAACATTATATAAATGGCATTCATTTAATTTATTTGGAAGTTCTAAGAAAAATTAAGTAGAACACTGGTAATAACAAAATCAACATATAATCAATACTTGGTAAGATTGCTGACGATGCAAAAACTAACCTATACACAGATGTGTAAATGTGTCTCTTTCTTCGTTATGATCAGAGATAAACGTAAACAAAACATTGGTTGTCGTTTTTTATTGTGCTTTTTGGCGTGTTTAGGAAACGCATGATATAAAATCGCCTTTATTTTGATAATTCTGGATTTTCAATGATACAATAAAAGCTAGTCTATAGAGTGATGGTTTTGCTATTCACCAGTTGTCTTATACAATAAATATGACAAACATTAAAATTTGTCTGTATTTTGGGTCGTGTTATAACGGGAAATATACAGTGTTTACACCCATCCTGGTTGTAATTCTAAATATTTTTTCAAGTTATTAGAACTTTAAAATATATTAAATGTTTGATTTATTTACAAGAACAATTTGATATTATAAAAAAATATAGTATAGTACATAGAAAGTATTGGAAATGGGTAGTAAACACATTTGAATAGGCAAGTTGCTGGTTGCCATGGCCCAAATGGAATTATTTCTGTTGGTTGTGTGTTTCGAAATATGCGATTTTTCATTTATACGAGGTCATTGATCGACCAAATTCTCGTATAATTCGGGACCCTACGGTGTATGTATATATATATATATATATATATATATATATATATATATATATATATATATATATATATATATATATAGATATAAATACTGTATACTGTATATATATGATAAATTTTGTACATTTAGATGTATTTTTCATATTCAGATAAACCATATAATATACTCCTCTTAATATCTGGATTCTCTCCATACCTCGGGATCAGAGACCCAAATGGGAATCAACTCACAGATAATAGCTTCTGGTCATCCAGGGAATCAAACCCTGGTCCGACAAACTGAGATGACAGTGACATACCACCTAGCTAGATAGTATGTGGCTCGTATGTAATTTGTAATCTTAGATGAAAGGAGAGCCAATGCAATTTAGGTTCCTGTTTATTAGTTTGAAAATTTTTAGGAATGTTCAGTTATATGTCAAAGCACTGTTTTTCAGAGACTAAGAAAAAATTAGAAAACTGGACTGAACGTGGTAATTCAGACAGCCTTACTATCTCCCATGGGAAGGAAGATGATAGTGTGGATGAAAGACCTCCTGCTAAAGAATCATCTTTAGATGATTATGATCAGGTATGTGAAGCATGGCTGCTTCCTTTAAAGCTTTTAAACCTTTTATTAACTTATAATACGTTTTTCCATTATTTTCCATCATTCCCTATTTGTTCCGTTACTAATACAAACCCTTTTGCTCTTTGTTAAGGAATATACTTTTGGTGAAGCTTCAAGACTAGCTATAAGACCTTGTATAACTACCCCACCGCTAGTTTGTGAGGTTAGGGGTAGGGGGTAATACTGGCTACCTCGCTCACACATACGCTTGTGTTCTCTTGTCACTTTTGATTTTGGCTATGAAGAGAGCGTACGTTGTCTCACTCTCATTTCACCTTACTGACTGGCCATTTGAATATTTAATTTGCTCTCTTTTCTTTTTCTTTTCAGGTGTGAGCGTGTTTAGTGGCCGGCATGAGGACTTGTCCTGGACTTGAGGGGTGCAGATGAGGGACCTTCATGTCTTTGGTCGACACAGACCCTTACTCCCCTTGCCCTACCTGCAGAGGAGGATACTTGTCCAGAATGCCGGGAGTGGTCGTCCTCCCAGTGGGAGGGGTTTGGTAGAAGGCAAAAGAAGAAGTCGAAGAGGGATTCGCCACCTTCGGGGTCTTTCTCGAAGGTGAAGAAATCCCGACTTCCTTCTTCCACCTCTCGACCTCTGCCCAAAGCTTTTTCACAATCGCCTCTTCGGGGAAATGATTGAGCAGAAGCATGACCCCTTAACACCTGGACAACCCCTTGCATAGGACTCAGCCACTTATCTTAGTAAAGCGGTGCAGCCCTCTGCCTCATGGGATTCTTTTTTTCAGCTGACAATGTTCTCCAGCTGTGGCCTTCCTTGGGGGTCTTCTTGAGCTTTTGCAGTTGGGGGTCATAGGAAACACATACCGGCTTTCTCATAGGTAGATCTTGCTCCGCCTATAGGAAACTCCGGAGGTCTCACACCGGCAGAGTTTCTAGCGACCATTCCTGTAACAGTACCTGCAGCATCTACGTCTTCAAGGAACCCGCCCACGACCTCCCCACCTCAGCATGCTGACAACGGGGAACTCCCTTGTACGGAGGGAGTGCAGTCAGAAGCTTGCTCCTGTACCTCTCGGGGGACATCTTTCCCATTCAGGGGTTCAGTCTTCCCCGATTGGTCTCCATCATGCGGAGTGACGAGAAGAATGTTGGACTCTTCCATGCCTTTCTCTAGCCCCTCGGAGCATGGATCTTCAAAGCAAGATGACGAAGTAGCCTACAGACCTGGAGCAGCGGCCTTACCTCGCCTATGAGTTCATCGCCTTCGGCAAATATCAACCTTCACTCGTCCGTCTAGCTCATCGCACCCATCCTCGACTCGCCCAGTTCCCCCAGCAGACTCTCCCAAGGGCGCCTCACGGGATCAGCCTACATACATCAGCCCCTTAGCCTGCTTGTGATACCGACAACAGAGATCATTGACCAGTAGAGACTTTGACGAGAGAGCGCAGCCTTCTCTTTTGTGACCGGGACCGCGTGCGACCACTTCTCAGCCCCCTATCACTCTCCAGCGCACCGCCGTTCTCCTGCGCACTATTGTTTTCATCCATGCTACTATTCTCCAGTGTATCAATGCTCTCCAACAGGCCAATGTTTCCCTGCCCGTGACCACCAGTCAGCTTGGGACTGCTCTTAATCGCACCACCACTCAGCAGTGTGGGACCATATGTCAGTTCGGGACCATGTTTCAGCTCGCCACAGCACTTCTGAGCATAACAGCTAAACAGTATGTAACAACCTGCTCGCAACCATGCACCCTCACACGACCGCGCAGCTGCTCGTGACCAGGCAACAGCTCCAGACCTTCCTACAGTGCGCATGCACATCACAGTACACAGCGACACTCAACCTTCGACTCGCCAGGATAAGTAAGAGGGCTCTCTCAGAGCATCGTTTACAACAGCTCGCCCACAGTCTTCCCCCCGTTCCTCTAAGCTGAAGCGAGACAGCATGCCTGTCCGCATGCCTACATGTAAGGAATGAGAGATCCTGCAAGGGGCACCAACTATTCCTCTGTTCAACAAGGACATGCTCAGGTTGCAGGACATGGTCAGGGCAGTCCAACAGGCAGTTATAGGAACTTCGCAGAATCCGGTTGTTTCAATAGCAGCAGTTCCTACCAGCACCCCCCCAGATTCTGTTAGAGGCTTCAACAGCCTCTATGTTCACTTCTCCACCTTCTAACTCGAGACGCAGAGCTTCGGTACCACCACCTCCGCAGGATTGACGAATGCCTTTGGGGTTATCCACATAGGCTCGAAGGTACGTGATCCTCCAACAGGTCCATCTACATTGCATAAGGATTACTCCAAATTGGAGCTAACACCGGTGGTACCGATGAAGAAACTATTTCGGATACAACTGATGCCTCCCCGAGTGGACACACTTCATCCTCAGACCAGTAGGCTCCTTTACTAAATTGTATAGATTATCTCCTATTGAAGTAGCCCCATCAACTCAGACTGCTCCTTCTGCAGATCTTTCTTTACACACCTCTCCTCCCAAGGATGCCACCAGTCCTCCCATGGGAAAGGAGAGCTTGAAGCCTTCTTTGTTCTCTGAGTTTCTGCCACGACCGAGGGAGAGAAAGGATGCGAATACGGTCCCCAAGAACTGGGCATCAAGAGTGGCACCAGTTCTAAAGAAGGTTCCGGGTCCCTCTCACTCCACAGTGACAGTAGCAACCAGGGAGTTCCCCTTGACATCTAGGAATTCAGCAAGACACCGAGACAGGTGCGGCTCGTTGGAGGAGGAAAGACACGAGGACTGTGATCCAGACGACTCGGTGAGCCTTAGGATTTTGGCATCTGAGCAAGAGGAGACCGTTCATGCATTTTGGTAAGTTCTGGCTTGCATAAGAGCCATCAACGGCCTAAACGACCCTGCTACTGCTCCACCTCCACCTGGAGCAAGGATATGATCGTGGATATGGCACCCAGAAATCTCCCAAAATCAGCGCAACTTTGCCCTGGTTTGGTGGGTTGAAGGGCATCAGAAAGAGGGGCTTTGCTCAGATAGCCGGAACCTAGCAGTCCCTACGACCAAGCTCATCAAGCTCCTTTCTCCTCCCATTGTCCAGCAGAAGAGGTATTATGAGGTCATAGGAGAGGACCTAGTAGCTCTACCTTTTGACCCATCAGTTATGTCCCTGACGAAAGGTATTTCTTTTCAGAGACCCTTAGGACTCCAGGACAACTTTTCTTCTAGCGATGCCCTAAATATAGAGACGGTCGTGAATTACGCCACGCAGGCTACTTCGTGGCTAGATCTGTGGTTAGTGTCTCTTGGCCACCTCTTTAGGACAATACTGGTCCTGTGAGGAGGCAAGAGAATCTGTATATGTGTTCCTTCTTTCTGGCACTAGGACCATCTAGTTCTTAGCCCACCAGGTTGTGAACTTGTGGGCCAACTTCGTCCTGAAATGGAAGTATACGGTCATAGAGAGATTTCACCTGTAAGTTCTGGAGACGAAGGTCATGAGGTTGAGAACCTCGGCTATGGAAGGTCCGTCTCTCTTCAATACTGAGGATGTCGACAGAGCTACAGAACGCTGAAGGAAATCTAACTGGGACTTGCTGCTTCAAAGGGCCATGACATCAAGCCCATACATAGCACCCCCTCCTGCACAGAAACCTCCACTAACAAGAGCACAGGGAAGCAGTAAGAGTGCTGCAGCTCCCAAGTCTTCTTCAAATAAGCCCCCTCTCACCAAAAAATGTTCAAAGGGAGGCAAGTTCAGCAAAGGAGGGAAAGGAGGTAAGTCCAGCAAATGTGTCTTTACCCGTCAGGGAGGACAATCCTCCCACTTCTCCACCGGTGGGAGGATGCCTGCAATGCCGGTGGCAGAGGTGGTTGCTCTCTGAGCAGCAGCTATTAGATGAGTATAGTTATTCCAAGTCAAATCGGATCTGTTACCATTCCAAAGATGATTCCTTCTCCAAATAAGCGTGCCTACAATCATCATTGAACCAGGGTTGATTTTCACTCTGTGTTTTAAGATACAAGTATGGGGTACACCTATTGAATATGTTAACAAGATTCTCATTCAAGAGAAAAACAGGCTCAACACTTATACAATTGTGACCAATTCAGATTCAAAAGTTTACCTAAAGTACTACAGTGAACCCTCGTTTATCGCGGTAGATAGGTTCCAGACGCGGCCGCGATAGGTGAAAATCCGCGAAGTAGTAACACCATATTTACCTATTTATTTAACATGTATATTCAGACTTTTAAAACCTTCCCTTGTACGTAGTACTGTTAACAAACTACCCTTTAATGTACAGAACACTTAATGCATGTAATACAGTACCCTAAACTAAAACAGGCACAAATATTAAAGGCGACTTTATATCATGCGTTTCCTAAACACGCCAAAAAGCACGATAAAAAATGGCAACCAATGTTTTGTTTACGTTTATCTCTGATCCTAATGAAGAAACAAACGCATTTACACATCTGTTTATAGGTTAGTTTTTGCATCAATTATATTGATTATTCAGTACAGTATGTTGATTTGGTTATTACTAATGTTTTACCTTAATTTTTCCTATGACTTCCAAATGAAATTTTTTTCTTTATGACGCCGCCTGAAACGACGGCGTCATAAAGTACGCTCAGTAAACAAACTAAGGAATTTAACCCGCATGATGAAAGTGATAAATAATGATATTACAGTAAAAGCTTTTATAAAATATGTTATTACAAATATTATTTACCGTATCTATATAAAATCATACATACGTAGCAAAGCAGGAAAACAATCTACGAGAGAGAGAGAGAGAGAGAGAGAGAGAGAGAGAGAGAGTTGTTTTACATACGTAAATGTAAATTTTAAACAAAACAAAAATAGCCCCATTTCATATAAAATAGATTACAAATATTTTACTTTATCATATTACAGTAGTCTGTATAATACTGTAAAGTTCAGTACAGTATGTTGTTGTTAAAGTCGTGGCGATGAAACTCTCACGAAACAAAAACACGCCATTTGATTACAACAGCTGATTCATTCTCTCTCTCTCTCTCTCTCTCTCTCTCTCTCTCTCTCTCTCTCTCTCTCTCTCTCTCTCTCTCTCTCTCTCTCTCTCTCTTCGTGTTATACAATACTTACATTTAGATGAAGAAACTAAAATTAGTTTTCTTAGTGTCAATTAAATACGAAATGAAATAATTAGGCCGAGTCTACATCCATTTCAATCATAGCCAAAAATAGGGCATCCGATTTCATCAGCAAACCACTATTTTTTGGGAAATATAATTTTATTCTAGAAAATTGCCACTCTTTAAATAGTTAATTGCACATTAAGAAAGCGTGTACTTTTGTTTTTAAATTTCGGGTGTGTTTTAAAAATCGAGTATTGTTGACTTTTTTTTTTTTACTTTTGGCTGTGATTAGATCAGCTGTCATCTAGCTGCCGCTCTTGAGTGTGTACGAATACACTAACAAAGTATCATTTATACCATTTCTTAACTTATTCAAACCGTCTACAGTATACAGTTGATATTACATAAGCACCAATGTGTTATAACCTATCAAATTTTTTTGTTTATTACATTTAAACCCCCCTCTATCTCTCTCTCTCTCTCTCTCTCTCTCTCTCTCTCTCTCTCTCTCTCTCTCTCTCTCTCTCTCTGTGGGCTACTTTTCACTACCTCCCATTCCTTACCTCTCTCTATCTCTCTAACAAATGATATCTTTATTGCTCCTCAAAGTTTCATTTATATTGAAAATCAATCATGATTCAATTTTCTTTACTTTCTCCAATCTCGCACCATCGGTCACATCGCGGTATTTTCGATATTTCCGGAAAATCCGCAATATATGTATAGACATGGGTTATGAAAAAAATCCGCGAAGTGGTGAATCCGCGATGGTCGAACCGCGAAGTAGCGAGGGTTCACTGTATTCCAATCTACATAAGATTTTATATACTGTACTTAGTCCTGATATACAGTGGAACCTCTACATACGATTGTCTTTACATACGATTGTTCCAACACCTGAAGTAAAATTCGATCAAATTTATGTCTCGACACCCGAAGTCATGCTCCAACATCCGAGGTAGATCATACGTATAAAATTTTCTCGAAGCGTCGATCGTAGTTAATTGTTTACGCCGGTAGACGGCAGCACGTCGGAGGGAGGCCATTGAGCGTCGCCTCGGTCAGTTCTCTGTTCTCGTGCGCATCGTGTGGTTATCCTGTGTTCGGTCCGTTATTAACAGTGCTTATTATCTTCCTTTTTTCACGTTTTATTTTTTATTTTACGTATAATCATGCGTCCTAAGAAGCTAAGTTTCGGTACAGGTAGTAGTAGTGGTGAGAAAAGGAAGAAGTCAATGCTTTCATTAGAATTAAGTAAGAAATTATAGAAAACATGAGTGCGGTGTGCATGTGAGATATCTGGCTAAACAATATGGCTGGAATAAGTCTACGATTTCGACGATCATCAAGCAGAACCTCTACATACGATCTTAATTCCCCTTAATATAGGGATGGCATCCCGTTCAAAATTTATTGATTTTTTTATAACCTGAAGTTCCTAAGAGCTATTTTTTTGGTGAAGGATGTGCCATTCATTTATTATAGATTCATTTTGTCTTTTATGATGGCAGAAGAATGTAAATATAAAGTAAGTCAGTCTTTTTCCCATCTCAGTGGTTGCACACATTCTTCCAGTAATATGATTTCTTTATATTTAGCTATTAAAAAGATATGCATAAGACATTAGTTCTTTACTTTGGGAACTGAAATTTATCATAGAATTTTAATTGATATATCTGTAGAGGTTCTTATCCCCAATTCTTTATTTTAGGTTGAAGTTTCAATTTTTGGAGCTGCTCTTCTTCGAGGTATGGGTTGGAAGAAGGCTGAAGGTATAGGTCGTCATACAAAACAGTAAGTCAATCTAACTACCCTCATTTATGTTGTTTTGCTATTAGCTCATTTTGATATAAATAGAATATATGGACAAAAAAGCCTGCATTCTGGCTTTGGTTTTAATTCCTTTTTTTTCATATAATAATTTTTTTTACTGATGCTTTAATTACTGATTGGGTGGAAAGCCAATTACTGATACCATAAGCTGCCTATGAGTGAAATTACCAACTTGATATCTGGGAAATTATTTTATAAATAATCATGAAGCTCTTTTTGTGATTATATATTGCAGTTGTACATTGTGTGTATTTTTTCTTATGTGTATACGAACTGTTCTGCCTTTAAAAAGGGAATATAGTATGTCTTCATTGCTACTGGAAGAACCATTGAATCATTAACAAATTACAGTAGTTGGTTAGTGACAAGTAACACAGGGGGAAGCCCCAACCACCTGCCTGTCACAGAAATTCCACTTTTGTTTTTGGCCACCACAGGTACAGATGTACTATCATTTAAGATGTACCCTCATGCTCTCTTGACTGTCTGATCTTTTCTTGTATTTGTTTAATCTTTTATTTGTGTGAGTGCTCTCACTAGTAAATGGAAGTGGAAAAAAAAGGTAAAAAGGTGATGAAGTGAATTTTGTTCACTTTGTGGTAGTTTCTCTAGCTCAGCAGCGATTTATCTGTTTTGGACTAATTTTTGCCCTATATCGGCACAATGGTAAAAAAAAATTATTTTGGTGTGCGTGGCTAGTGTCAACAATGTTCCTCAGATGAGGATCCCTGTTTTACAGTGTCAGTGAGTCTTCCCACTGCTCCCCTTGTGACAAAACCTCCAATGTTGTGGTTTGTGTTGCGGCAGAGGGAGTTCTAATGTAGCTTCTTTATCAAAGTCGGTGCAGTCTTTATTGGTAGCCCAGACCATGACTTTTCTTTGATTGATTTGAAGTGTGCTGGCATCCTGACATCTAATGAAGGAAGAAGGGTTGTGAGGGTGAAGGAGAGTTCACCCTCTCACTTCCCCCTCTGCCAATCTCTTCTCCTCCCTCTATTCCCTGTGTAGCAAATTTTTTCCTTCTGAAGATGACGACAAAGAAAATAGTCATGTGTTAAGGCCCCTCAATAAAATTTCCCTGAGACTTATAGCATTAGCACTCCTGCTTTGGGAAGAATTGACAATAATCATCCATTAACTAGTACTTTCAGGGTTAATCAAGTGAGTGTTAGCCAGTGTTATAGTTACCACTGTAGCACCAGGAGCCCGTGAGCAGTCCTACTCAGAGCGAATATCGTTACCATAGGTCGGGGAAGGGTGGGAGTGTATGTGCCCATAATTATCGTTCATATTGCTGATATGGAAGACTGACCTTGGTGTACATGCTGCTGTACGAAACTCGCATGCCGGCCAGTACCTTTGGGGTTGGTTAGTGATAAGGAGCCTGGTATTACAGCCTCTGCTGTTTCATCAGTTGTTGGTGAACAGTCCGAAGCAGACTGATCTCCAACGCCATACTGTAGTCTAATAGGAGCATTGTTCACTCTGCCACCTTGTGCCGATACAGAACTCACTTATTGGCCAATACCTTTGGAGTCAATTAGCAATCGTAAGCATGGTGACAGCCACTACTTTTTCATCAATTGTAGGTAAACAAGACCATTTCCACCACTTTTTGTGCTGATACCGAGAGTAGCCACTGAAGCTCATACTTTAACTAGTACCTGTGGAATTGGCAAGTAATTATTAGCTTGGGGTAACAGCTACTGTGGTTTACCTTCGACCTGCTATGGAAATTTTTCACTGACCACTACCTCCAGAGTCAGTTATCAAGGTGAGACTATTGCAACAGTGACTAATGTATACGCTGATATCAGGTGATTGATCCTTCTAGACAACACCAACTCCTAGGCAATTGAAAGTAGTTATATGCTGCTGTGTGAAGCTATCCTTTTCCCCCTTTTTGGCTTCTGATATGACAATTCTTTTAAAAAGAAGTCTTTGAAGGGAAGTCGTAAGAAGTCCTCTAGGACTATTTATGACACATCTCTCTTTCTGGGAAGATGGATGTATCCTGATTGGCCCTATGCTGGGGCCCCGGTGGCTGGCTTAACTATCTCGCAGGCCAGCCAGAGATGCCCGGCACCACTATCACTCTTTCTCTTAGCTAGATGTTGGAGCTAAGGTGCCATCCTTCACCTTTTCTACCTTGATGGGAAAGTGCTACTTCCTTCTTTGTTATGGAAACTTTGACTTTATTATCCCATTAGACGTGGATTGGTGGTTAATGGGCTTCAGCTTTGAGCACAGACCCACATCTTACTCTGCCATGATCAACAGAGGGAAGAGTACATGGTACTTCTCTCTTTTCTTTCATAAAGTATTTCAGTATTTTTGAAAAAGTTAATATCACTGCTTAGTAGAAGTCCTGTTTGCTGGTGTGCTGTGGATTGTGCTGAGCCAATCAGTAATTGGTCTCTGCCAAAGGGTATTACTGTACTTGTTTCAACAAATTCAGGAGATAGTTTAACTGTTCCTGATCAGTAGGAACTGCTAAACCACTAATGATAGCAGTGAAGAACTGTAGACAAGAAAATACTGAGTTTGCTTTCTCTTCTTCCTCTGTCATCTCCTTCCCCCTTCTATTCACTTCTTCAGACACTTCTGAGAAGACAGAAGCAACCATAGTAGTCATGTAGAGGCCGTCTTATAAAGTTCCTTGGGAATTCTAGCATTCCTTCAGGAGGGAGTGATAGATCTCGTCTGATGGCCATTCTTTAGTGTTCAGTCGGGTGTCTCTCCTCCTCTAACCACTACCTTTAGGCAATGATAGTATGGTTGCGAGCCCTGTATGAGATGAACGGTCTTGGCCGGGACTCAACATTGATTCTATAGGCCAACCAAAGGTGAGACATCACGCACATCTTCCCTGTTTCTGCCAGAGGAGTATCCTTGCCCTTGAAAGCTGTTTTACTCTGTCGAGGTGTAAGAGACTCTCACTGATCGATTTATTTAGGGTACGGCAACCTGAGTGTAGGCCCAATGAAACAACTACTGCTGTAGAACTGGTTACAGGTAAGCTGTCCCTCACACAGCGCCCTAGGCCAGGTAAGGGTTGGGTATACGCTGCCCTTGAAGACATCCTTCTCTTCTGGAAAGAAGTAACAGAACTCATCCGACAACTGTTTCCCCAGAAGTCAATCAGCCTGATAGTGAGGCCAGTATGGCAAATACTTATTAACATATGGATTGTAGGTAACTGTCCTAGGGATCAAGTACTCACACTGTACAGATAAGAGTGGAATGTGTTCGTTTTCTTTTCTTGTCTCATGAGACATGCTAGCGGCGGCCCCAAGTCGAATGGTACTCTATTTATTAGCTCTCGTTTAATTCCCTAGAGAAACATTAAGACGGGGGTTATAAGTAGTAGGTTGGCCAGGGCACCAACCATCCCTTGAGATACTACCGTTAGAGAGTATGAGATATAACTGCTAGAGAGTTATTGGGTTCTTTGACTGACCAGACAGTACTACATTGGATCCTTCTCTCTGGCTACAGCACATTTTCCTTTTGCCTACACATACAATGATTAGTCTGGCCTATTCTTTTCATATTATCATTTGTCCTCGTACACCTGACAACACTGAGATTACCAAACAATTCTTCGCTCAAGGGATTAACTACTGCATTGTAATTGTTCATTGGCTACTTTCCTCTTGGCAAGGCTGGAGGACTTTAGCTATGGTAAACAGTTTTTCTAGGAGGAGGACACTCCAAAATCAAATCATTGGTCTGTAGTCTTGGGTAGTGCTATAGCCTCTGTACCATGATCTTCCACTTTCTTGGGGTAGAGTTGTGTTGCTTGAGGGTACACTCAGGCACACTATTCTGTTCTATTTGTCTTTCTCTTGTATTTATAAAGTTTTTATAGTTATACATGAAAGATTTATTTTAATATAACTTCTTGAAATATTTTTTTTTAATTGTTAATTAACTCTTGTAGTTTATTTATTTCCATATTTCCTTTTCTCACTGGACTATTTTTCATGTTGAAGCAGGCTTATGGCATGCTGCTTTTCCAACAAGGGGTGTAGCTTAGCAAGTAATAATGATAATGATAGAGAACATGTCTCTCTAGCCCAAGTGCTTTTCATCAGATCACAAACTTCTCACCTGTCTCTGCCAAAGATTCATCCCTGTAGAGTTTGGATCCCTCCTTCTTGGGGAACGATCCATGGTTAAAGGAAGTTTTGAACATTCTTGCCTGCCATAGAGCTCAAGTCCCAGGTTGGAAGGTCCTTATCCTCATAGTACGTTCCTCCTGCTAACCTGTGTAGGGCATCTTTGCCTCTCTCTTACCTTACAGATGTTGTCCACAGACCCTTGGGTCCTAAGATGGTGGGACTTGGTATGCATCCCATCTACAGTAACGCGTTTGGCATAAGTATTGAGAATGGGTTAAATAGTTGAAAATAGTTTATTAAAACTTAAGATATAGGTTTTTGCAGATTGCACTTTAGATTGCAAGTCCCAATAAAGGCTAACATTAGATTTATATCAAGAAAAGTTAATGTGATGCCCCACAATGAATCAAGGAGTATAATTAGTTCGTCTCTAGTCTGCCTCTGTGCCGTAGTTTTATTTTATACAAAGAAAGGGTATCTCTTGATCATCAGAGAGGTATTCATTTTTGGTTTCCTCAGGAAAAATTTTTTTAGTTTGGAACTCCATCTTACAAACTCAGGGTCTAAGACTGTACAGTAACTGATAATTTTTAAAAGAAAGTTGGGTTTATTACGTAAAGTTGTTTTTTGAAGCACAACATTGATGGTATTAAAAAAATATATATACTCCCTTTCACCCTGGCTGCATTGCTTTCTGCCTTTTATTCTTGGACCATTTCATTAAATCTGTTACTACATGGCTATCCAACTTCTTTAGATACCGTGAAAAGGATGACCCCATGTAAAGGGCAAACTCCAAAATTTCCTTTAAAAAAAGCATTGTTATCATATACTCCATGTAATGGGCAAATGGCCATTTCAAGGCCAGCCTAATTTTATGACACTTTTATTATAATTCTCAGCACAGATATGATTTTATTGTTGTTACTGTTAGACATTTGTTTTTAGTTTATCAAATAAGCGGCAGCATTTCAGTTTAAGAAAGTATAAAGCTAAAACAATTCGTGAGTTTGAACACAATGTTTACATTATTCACTCAATGTTTACGTATCATCATTACTTATCTTCTTCCTCCAATTCTCCCTCAATATTTTGCAACTACACAAACATGATTTTGCAATAAAGATAAAATTAGATAGTCCTATTTTTAATAAACTGATACATACAACTATATAGCTGTTATAAGCTTATATGATTCCAAAACAATCCTTCCAAACTGCTATGTAAAATCATCTTTCTTGATAACTAGCAGTAGTTGCTTGGCAAATTTCTCACTACTTATACCCAATTGCCACATCCCATAAATGGCAAATAACTATTTTCATACAGAAGCTGCTGCTTACCTACTAACTACCAGGAATTTCAAGGTTATTAAATAAATTTTTTGCCTTTGTTTAAACTTGTTTGCATTATTGTTTTCTTGTATACCATTGTAAGATACCGGTAACCTACAAATTTTGAGGTGTCAGACAACCACCACTACTGCCATCTCTAGGCAAATAATGTAAACATTTTTGGTGATGGAAGTATTGTAATAAAGAGAAAATTAATTCTTATTTTTATTTTACTTAAACACGCAACTGCAGTGTATGATTATATTGAGCATACATGCTGTTAAGTCAGTCCTTCCTAACTAGTGAAATATTTAAGTAGAAAAATTGATTACCAGTCCAACTATGGAAAACTATAGTTTTTGGGCAATTAGACTAACCTACCAACAGGCTCACACCACAGAACTCGAGTATAGTACAATAAATAAATAACGATAAAATTACTGGTAAATATTCCTATTTTACTCAAACATAAAACTATATATCAAAATTAAAGTGAGTATATTATATGATTTTAAATCAATCCTTCCAAACTATAGTACTAACCCGTTGAGATAATACTGCTAGAGAGTTACTGGGTCCCTTGACTGACCAGACAGTACTACATTGGATCGTTCTCTCTGGGTACGGCTCATCTTGCTTTTGCCTATGCATACACTGAATAGTCTGGCCTATTATTTACATTCCCCCTCTGTCCTCATACACCTGACAGCACTAAGATGCCCAAACAATTCTTCCCTGCTCAAGGGGTTAACTACTACAATGTAATTTTTAAGGGCCTACTTTCCTCTTGGTGAGGGTAGAAGAGATTTTTTTAGCTATGGTAAGCAGCTCTTCTAGGAGGACGACACTCCAAAATCAAACCATTATTCTCTGGTCTTGGACAGAGTCATAGCCTATGTACCATGGCCTTTTTCTATCATGGAGTAGAGTTCTCTTGCTTGAGGGTACATTCGGGCATACTTTTCTATCTTATTTCTCTTCCTCTTGTTTTTTTAAAGTTTTTTATAGTTTATATAGGAAATATTTTTTTCTAATGCTGTTACTGTACCTAAAATATTTTATTCTAATTGTTAATTACTTGTAGTTTCCTCATTTATTTTCCTCGCTGGGCTATTTTCCCTGTTGGAGCTCTCGGGCTTATAACATTCTGCTTTTCTAACTAGGGTTGTAGCTTAGCAAGTAGTAATAATAATAATAATAATTATAATAATAATATTAATAAACCATATGCAATTAGAATACCCTAACAACAACATAACAGAGGTTTAGAAAATAAATATTTTCATAATTCCAAAAGTATCTCTTGTGTAATGGACAAACTCTGACTTGGTTCATCCAAAACTGTGTTAGAATTTAGACCTTTACACGGTAATATACTTACTTTATTTCAATTTTCACTTCACACTTGAATTATTCAGTAAAAAAAAATTCTTGGTGCTTTAAAGAAAAATTGTGTACATTACTGTAAAGATCTTCAGTACAGTACCTCCTTCCCTACAAGTAGGCTTTCTTATATATTTATCAATACAGTATATTTATGGCTCATGTTACAAAAACCAGTCATTTTTTAAATTCCTTGATGCATTTCCATAGGGCCTTTAATTGTGGCTAAGGTTGGTTAGCAAGTCAACAAAATCCAGGCAGTTAGTCTTCAATTAGCCATAGAAGAGTTGTATAGTATTCCCAAGGCCTTTGCAGCAGACTGAGATCTATGCAATTTTTAAGAAACTAGGTGATTGACACATCTGTTGTAGTTCCTTGTGGGGAATACTGGTCCCAGTGTGCCTTTCATAGGTCACAGTATTTATTACTGAAGTTTTTTGTGGTATCCATTTGGCCTTGGCTACATTACTTTGTCAATTACTTTTCACCTTAATCTTTTTTGCCTCAGTTTTCACGTAAGTTAAACTCAAATCCTCGTGGTCAGTCATATAAAATTAAGAAATGTGACTCAGAAGTCTTGGTAAACTACTTTATGATGGTAACCTTTGGATGTTAAAACTGTACCATAAATACAGTACAGTAATGTAATTTTCATAGGGATCATATGCTTAGAATTAAATACAGCATTTTATGTAGGAACTAACAAGATAAAGGTAACCAGTTAAAGGGTTTAAGTCAAGAACTATCATTTGCTGCTCCCCCACATGATTAGGCTAAGTATTTGGCTACTGTAAAGTTGTGCAGACTTGTTGCGAGGTGAGAGGGCGAGCTTTTCCGCAGGAGGAAGGCGAGCACTCTATCGCTACCTGTATTGCATCTTCTAGTGTGTTTTCCCATCTAGACTCGCTAGCACTAGAAACCTTTTCTAGAGCAAAGGTGAGCTCTAGCTCGCAGTGCTTGCATCGCGCAGGTAAGTGAAAGAGGTCTGCACTGGTAGACTACACCTTACCTCTGCGAACTGATAAGAGTGTGCTCCTCGTCAGCACTTCCCTCATCAGTGCTCGCATTGCCAGCACTCGCCCTATGTTCGGTTTACTGTGCAAAAGAATGGCGAGTTCCTTCGCAAAGGAGATAGGTTTTTCTGCTCGGACTGATCATGGAATAGGGCAGTTCGACAGTGCACACTTAATCAGGGAAGATGAGCACAAGGAAGGGCGTGACCTTCTATTCTATCACCCCATTCCTTTCCAGGTTACTCCCTGACCAAGACTCAGTCTGGGGAGGTCAGGATTGATTCTAATTGTTCTTAAGAAGCAGAAAAGGAATCGGAGGGCAAGTAGGTGATCGAGGTCCCGAAGGGAAATCATATTCACAGATAACTATACTCTTACGCCAATAGAGTTGAGCCACCCAGGATCCTATACCAAGGTGGCAGAGGTTCCTCCTTCTGCTCCTTCCGAAGGAGCAAAACCTAAGTAGTCGGAGAAGGACAGCTCCTCCCTTCTCGAGGGCTTTAGCATCTGCCCTAGGGAACGAAAGGACAGGAGCAAAAGTCGTCCTATGAATGAACATCAATTTCGAGAAGAGCTTCATTTAACCTAAACATATGCTTCCGTAAGACTGGAGCATAGTGGACATCCTCCAAGGGCCCAGTCCTCTGCCAGAAGGAACTCTGAAGACGACCTCGACCCTCCCCGCGCTGCTGTGGATGGCAGCTCGAAAGAGAAAGAACCTTTCGACGATGGCTCTGAACATTCCGAGGGAATGCTGCCAGCATCTGCCAGCCCCAAGATCTCACACCTGGAGCATAAGGATTTGGATCATCTTTTTCTGCAAGTTCTTGCTTGCATAAGAGAGGTCAACAATCTGGGTGAGCTGGATCAGGTCCTAGCGCAGGGAAAGGGTGTGATCCTAGACCTTTTCTGTGATACACCAAGGCTCACCAAGAACTAAAGTAGCTTTGCCTTGGTTGAGGGGGTGAAGGTGGCAAAGAAGAAGGCTTATGCCCAAGTGGCAGGAACTTCACGATCTCTCCGAACCATGGAGCGTTCTCATTTACTTCCTCCTCTGTATGTCTGGCAGAAGAAGTACTACGAGATGGTAGAGAACTATCCATCCCTTCTACCTTTAGACCCGGCAATCTTGGCATTGATGCAGAACTCCTCTTTGGCCAAACTGGCGATGCTACCAGTACATTTCTCTGCGGCAGATGCAGTCAACGTGGAACAGGTTGTGAGATGTTCCTTAAAATCCATTTCATGGCTTGATTTCTGGTTGGGGACGGTAGGTTATCTCGTTATGAACAAAGACCTCTCAATCTCTCAGAGCAAGGAAGCGCTGTTAGCCTTTCTCTCAGGGGCTAGGACCCTCTTGTTCTTGACCGAAAACGTTGTAAACCGGTGGGTCAACTGGGTTTTGAGGTGCCATGATGCGGTGATGTCAAATTTCCATAGGTAGGTACCAAAGAGGGAAGCATTGAGGCTGCATAACACCCCGTTAGATGGACCTTCACTGTTCACCATGGAGGACATCGAAGCGGTGGTGGAGAGATGGAGAAAGGAGAGTCGGGACTCCCTTCACCATAGGGCCATCACCTTGCGCTCCCACTCAGTGGTACTCCACTGCAGAGATCTTCTATGTTTGACACTCAGGGACCGAAGAAGAAAACATCTCGGATGAAGTAGTCAGCGCAAGCAAAAGCCACCCAGTAGCCCTTTAGACCTTGAGGAGCAGATAAGGACATTTTTGCTAGGGAATACATTCCTCCAGCCAGTCCACAAGTAGAGAGATGCCTGAAGTGCAGATGGCTGAGGTGGATATTCCATGGAGCCTAGCCTTGCTCGGTTTCCGTGTTAAGGGAGGGATACATCATCCCTTTCACAAACTTCTCTGACCCTCCATCCAACGATGTTAGGTTCCAACGCGAAATGGACCTGAGGTCTAGACCATGCTAGAGAAGGACGCTCTCCAAGAGGTCCCTGAAGGTGACCAGGCTACTACAGTCCCTTATTTCTCAGAGAAAAGGCATCTGGAGGCTGGAGACCAGTCATCGCTCTTTCAGCCTTGAACGAGTTCATACATCAGACCCCTTTCAAGATGGAGACAGTCCCGGACTGTCAGAACTCAGGACTTCCCGATATCGTTAGATCTCAAGAATGTGTACTTCCAGATCCTCACTCATCCACCCTCAAGGAAGTACCTAAAATTCACGTTAGAAGGGAAGATATTCCAGTTCAAGGGGCTGTATTTCGGCCTGTCCACGGCACCTCAGGTGTTCACAGGGGTATTCACCCTAGTGTTCACTGGGGCACACAAGAATGGCATTCATCCATTTCATTACTTAGACAACTGGCTGATTTTAGTAGACTCGAGAGTTCCTTCTCCTCTATTGAGACAGACTTCTTGCATTTTGCCAAGCTCTGGGGATCATGGTAAATTACAAGAAGTCCCATCTTCAACCATCTCAAGACTGTGTATCTAGGAATGAGAATCAGGACCAAACTAGGGAAGATCTTTCTGTCCAAAGAAAGAATGAAGAGACTGAGAGAAATAGTCCAATTACTTTATCTCTCTCGCGAGACAATTTTCCAGCACATCAGTAGCAAAGGCTGCTGGGACACTTAATTTCTCTAGAGAAGTTAGTTCCCAACGGTTGTCTCTGCATCAGATCCTTTTGGTCGCAGCACATGGACCCACCAAACACTCTGGTGCCGGTGGGTCAGCAAATGAGAGAACTGGGGTGGTGGGTGTCGTACGCCAACCGCCTCGGGAATAGATCTTCTCTCTCCTCCCCCGAATTTGTTGCTCTTCATAGATGCATCACAAAAGGGATGGGAGGCTCATCTGTTGCACCTCACAGTATACGGACCTCCTTAAAATGAGGGCAGCCTTCCTCACCCTCAAGCACTTCCATCAGTTCCCCTAGGGACACTCTGTAGTGTCAATGAGTGACAGCACTATGGTGGTGTCACACATAAACATGCAAGGAGGTACCTTTTCACAACACCTATGCCAACTAACTGTGGAAATCCTCAGGTGGGCAGAAAACAATTCAGTAGCCAATTCAGCTCGTTTCATTCCGGGATAGAAGAACGTACTGGCGGACAATCTGAGCAGGAGTACTCAGATAGTAGGCTCCGAATAGTCCTTGAAGTAGCAGTTAGCCAACAAAGTATTGACTTTGTGGGGTTCACCGACAATCGACCTGTATGCAACATCCCTCAACTGGTAGCTTTCAGTGTACTACTCTCCAGTACCAGATCCCCAGGTGGTCAGGCAAGACACCTTCAACATCCCTGGGACATGATGGACATCTATGCATCCCCCCCTTCTGGCTAGTAAGGAGGCTCTTAAAGTCAGGGTACCTCAAGATCTATCAATGACCCTAATAGCTCGGCTGTGGCACCATGCAGAATGGTTTTCTAACCTTCTGCATCTGCTCACAGAGGCACCAAGAGAGCTCCCTACACTTCCCAATCTCCTCAGACAACCTCACGGGGAGAGGTTCCATCAAGTGATCCCATCAGGCCGTCTTCATGCCTGGAGGTCATCCAGCAAATGCTCAAAAAGAAGGGTTCTTTGAGAATGGCAAGTCATCTGCCTCAGTATAGTATATCAGACAAAGGGGTCCGTATTTGGTGGTTGGTGTCATTGCTTTTCTCAGTGGCACTATTGTAACAATAGCCGAGTTCTTATTGTACCTCAGGGAGGAAAACTGTCCGTTGTCGGCGGTGAAACGCTATCGCTTGGCCTTAAGCCTCATCTTGAAACTGAATAAAGTTATTTCCTCTTCGACAGAAATGTCTCTCCTCTTATGGAATTTTGAGTACACGTGCCCTTAGTCAGAAGGCAGACCTCCTCCTTGGAACGTAGTCAAAGTTCTACGTTCACTGAAAGGAGCCCCTTATGACCCTCATGGTCAAGCCTCAGATTGAGACTTGACCCTGAAGATGGTCTTTTTTCTTGCCCTGCCCTCTGCAAAGGGAGTCTCCGAGCTTCATGGTCTGTCCTTTGACGTTGCCCATTCAAGGGGATGGAGGCAAATGTCACTCAGTTTCGTCATAGCTAAAACTCAAAATCCAGCTATAGCAAATCCTAGATTCGGGCCCTTCCAGATTAAGTCTCCAGTATGTAACGAATAATTTGGATCATTTGTTACTCTCCACTGTAAGGGTGCTGAGGAAATATTTGAAAAGAACTGAGAGAGCCCGCACAGATCAAGAGGCTCTTTGTAAGCACAGTGAGAAATAAAAGGAAGATCACAAAGAACTTGATATCTTCCTAGATCAGCAGGTGATTGAGAGAGCCATTCAACAAGATCACTCTCATCCTAGTCGCCGTCCCATGCCCATGACGTCAGGGGTATCAGTACATACCTGGCGTTTAGGAAAAAAAATTTGTAATGCAGGTGTTACAAACAGGCATGTGGAAATGACAATGTCCACCGCACAGTACTTGCAAGACATAAATCATATGAACCTAAACCCGTTCACCTTATGTCCTGTGGTAGTTGTGACAAAACCTGGTCAATTGACACCTCACATCCCTTGTAGCACAAGTAGCCTTTGGATGAGGGCAGATGTTACCTTTGTGTAAGTCTAGAATGAATCTGTGAGTGACTAACCACTAACTATTTCATTCTAACTATTTCATTCACCCCTCTCTTGGGGCTCAGCATCCGAGGAACTTTGCAAGCTGACCTCTAGTCCGTGGGCTGAGGGGGCTCACCTTGCACCCCCCCCCCTTAAAATTGACAAAAGTGCATTTAGGTTGTAGCTTTTGATCCATATTTTCATCTTTTTAATGTTCCCATTGAAAAAATAGGGACGCACTACCACTACTGGGCCACTTTCTTCGATGACATCATCGAATTTTGCTGCTGCCAATTAGACGTAACTCCGGACTGAATGGTCAGAGAAAGATAAATGACATATCAAAATGTTTGCTTTGGGCCTCTCTAACAGGTAAAATAGACAATTTGCAATTATGTTTAATAATTAGGTCACCAGAGGTCACAAGGTCACCAAATTTGGGGTCAAGTGAAAATTTTAGGCACCTCCATAAATGTAACCCCAGGACCAGCCAGACCAATATCTAATGACTTTTTCTGCCTTATTTCATCTCTAGAGACCTCAAGAAATAGAATGATACCCATTAAGTGTACTTTTTGGCCAAATCATGGAAATGAGATGTTATGTAAAAATGTCAATTTTCAAATTAGTCGTTTTTTAGCCTCAAAATCGTAAAAACTGATAAAGCTCCTAACTCTTCTTACAGAGGGGCTACGGAAATTATTTTGGTGTGTTTTCTCAGGTTTTGGGGTCAGAGAATCCAAAAAAAGCATTCTCAACAATGTCAACTAATTACATCATGCTGAAATTCAAGATGGTCGCCACTCTGGACGCCGTAATTTTGACTTGGCTATAACTCCTCCATGAATGCAGCAAGAGAGATAATATTCGTGTCCTCACCCAGGTTCTTGAGATTACAGCATACAATAAAGGCAGTCTCAACAAGTCTGTTAGTGAATTTGGGGAAAGTCACATAAATCAACAACAGAAATGCTTTATTTGAAGGTTACGAAAATCATGAATGAAGTAAATAAAACTGTACATGAATGTACAATATACTCATATGATGCAAGACCTCATTGGGAAAATTCACACTGTGTTGCTTTGGACTACAGGAAAAAGTCAACCTATGCAAGGTATAAAGTTTGATAGTCTACTTGGGTACCTTTGGGTCCACTTTTGATTAATGGAAAGGCAATTATTGGAAATATCTTGTGATACAAGGGAGGTCCTTGGTCCTTCGACCCTGAAATCTACCATCTTGTTACTTGAAACTTTCTTAGTCCAAGTCAGACCCACTATCATCACTTTCATAGTCATCATCAAAATTTCCATCACTTTCATTGTTTTCATCTAGGGTTTCATCATCAGACGTCTCATCATCGTCCATCGTCTCAAGTATATCAGCCATACTTGTAGGAAGTGCAGTTCCCTTGAACCAACAGGGATCTAGATTTCCATCCTTCATTATCCAACCATGATCCACAGCTGGATGAGGGACTTGACCTCAGGTTTGGGATAATGGGCACGCTTCCATATAGCAACCTGATAGTTCACCTCCTGATATGCTCATTTAGACACTCTTGGTGGCTGAAGAGATGAAAGATCAACATTCTTCTTTGAATCCAGCGACTGCCCACTGCACTTTAACTCGAGTATTTGGTATCGAAGCTGGTCAACTTCCTTTGTCTTAGTTTTGGCAGAATACATGGTGCAGGTGAAATCCTCAAGAGCAAGGAATATTTCATCGGTTACCTCCTATGACTCCCTTAGGCAACTGAAGACTTCTTGGTACTTTGGGCATTTCTGTAAAACTCGCAGCGGTTTTAACTTAACAATTCCTTTAAAGGAACTGGTCATATCGCATCTACTGAATGCATGCAGACCAAGGAAAGCAGACCAAGGAGAGAGGCACAGTAAGTTGGTGTGAACCCTTTCAATAGTTCTGTCACATCTATGAATCGCCTTCTATTCCCAGTGCCAGTATCAAAAAGGAGTTGCACACCTAAGTTTGGAGCATAATGCAGAAGTATGAAGAATATGTCACTGTCTGGACTTTGAACCCGAACAGATTTGTTTCTTTTATCCTTGGCATAGGTTGAATAGAGAATGACACATAAATCATTCTCTTCCTGGGTTGAGTCAAGAGATTAGATTTGAAATGCAGTGATCTTCTCATTGTCTGCCCTGAGTTCATACGCCTTGCCCTTACAAACTAAGATAAGCTTCTTCTCTACCTTCGGTATATTCTCCTCCGTGCACCAAACCCTCAAGAGTAATTCAATGAGCTGAGTTTTATTGTCGTCATTACTCAAGATCTCTTTCCAGTTATCTGGTCGCCTTGTGTTTTCTCCACTAACCAAACTTTTTCTCTTGAGCTAAGATTTGATCTATGGAGGTGCCTAAAATTTTCACTTGACCCCAAATTTGGTGACCTTTTGACCTCTGGTGACCTAATTATTAAACATAATTGCAAATTGTCTATTTTACCTGTTAGAGAGGCCCAAAGCAAACATTTTGATATGTCATTTATCTTTCTCTGACCATTCAGTCCGGAGTTATGTCGAATTAGGTTTCCCCTACCCCAAAATTGGCAGCAGCAAAATTCGATGATGTCATCGAAGAAAGTGGCCCAGTAGTGGTAGTGCGTCCCTATTTTTTCAATGGGAACATTAAAAAGATGAAAATATGGATCAAAAGCTACAACCTAAATGCACTTTTGTCAATTTTAAGGGGGGGTGCAAAGTGAGCCCCCTCAGCCCACGGACTACTCTTTTGACGACAGGTGAGGACATGCTCTTTGTGCTACCTGGTATTTTATATATATATATATATATATATATATATATATATATATGTCCCCGTCCTCCAAGTGATGTGGTGTCGGATAATGTCAGGGTAAGTGAGGGACTTGGCTCCAATTTTATGCTTACCTACTCATGTCACATTGCTAAATTCTACGCTAGCGCCGATTGCCCATGCTGTCATCCTTTAGGATCACAATGTGTCAAGGTGCTCTTTAAACAGCTCATGCTTAGCATGGAGGGACACCCCAGGACAGTCTGCAGCCAGTTAGTTGTAAGGACTTCCACCCACCATGAGGTGAGTCTCCTATGTAAAGAGCATAAGGTTTGTATATAGTACCGGAACAGATGACAAAATTTGGAATAATTTGTATTTTTCTTAATTATATAAACCTGAAGCTCTCTACACATACTGATCCCACCATCACCTTCCCCCAGAAGTCCTGCCACAATTGCAAAGTGACAGTTTTTTACTAGTGCTGGTGTGAAGGGGTTGGTGGGTTATGCTGCCATTCCCCCTCTGCTGACTTTTGGAGGGTAGTTGCACTTCGCGAAAGCTTTTAACAGCTGGTTTTCAGCAAGTGCCGAAACAATACTCCTATGTAAAGAGCTTCAGGTTTGTATAGTTAGGAAAATTATTCCAAATTTGTCATACCATTTGTCTGTAGTGATGTCATTTAAATAAGTAAGTACTGATCTTGCCAAAGTTTGGCTTACCCCCTCAGCCAGTAAATATTACTGTTATCAAATTATATGAAGAGAATAAGAAGAAGTTTTGGAAAGAAGTGAAGAGAGTAAGGAAGGCTGGCTCAAGAATTGAAGAGACAGTGAAAGATGGAAATGGAAGGTTGTTAAAAGGAGAGGAAGCTAGGAAAAGGTGGGCGGAATATTTTGAAAGTTTACTGAATGTTGAGGATACTGTAATAGGGAGGCAGATATAATTGCTGTTGCAGGTGTTGAGGTGCCGGTGATGGGAGATGAGAATGAGAGAGAGATTACAATAGAGAAAGTGAAGAGAGCACTAGATGAAACGAGAGTAGGAAAAGCATCTGGTATGGATGGTGTGAGAGCTGAGATGTTGAAGGAAGGGGGTGTGACTGTACTTGAATGGTTGGTGAGATTGTTTAATATGTGTTTTGTGTTGTCAATGGTACCAGTAGATTGGGTTTGTGCATGTATTGTACCACTATATAAGGGTAAGGGAGATGTGCATGAGTTTTGTAATTCAAGAGGTATTAGTTTGTTGAGTGTAGATGGAAAAGTGTATGGTAGAGTACAGTGATCCCTCGCTACTTCGCGGTTCGACTATCGCGGATTTTTTTCATAACGCATATATATACATATCACGGATTTTCCGGAAATTTCGAAAATTCCGCGATGTGACCGATGGTGCGAGATTGGAGAAAGTAAGGAAAATTGAATCATGATTGATTTCCAATATAAATGAAACTTTGAGGAGCAACAAAGATATCATTTGTGAGAGAGAGAGAGAGAGAGAGAGAGAGAGAGAGAGAGAGAGAGAGAGAGAGAGAGAGAGAGAGAGAGAGAGAGAGAGTGAGTGAGTGAGTTGTTTTAAATGTAATAAACAAAAAATTTGATAGGTTATAACACATTGGTGCTTATGTAATATCAACTGTATAGACGGTTTGAATAAGTTAAGAAATGGTATAAACGATACTTTGTTAGTGTATTCTTACACTCTCAAGAGCGGCAGCTAGACGTCAGCTGTTCTGATCACAGCCAAAAGTAAAACAAAAAGAAGTCAACAATACTTGATTTTTAAAACACACCCGAAATTTAAAAACAAAAGTACACGCTTTCTTAATGTGCAATTAACTATTTAAAGAGTAGCAATTTTCTAGAATAAAATGACGTTTCCCAAAAAATAGTGGTTTGCTGATGAAATCGGATGCTGTATTTTTAGCAACGATTGAAATGGATGTAAACTCGGCATAATTTTTTCGTTTAGTATTTAATTGACACTAAGAAAACTAATTTTAGTTTCTTCATCTATATGTAAGTATTGTATAACACGAAGAGAGAGAGAGAGAGAGAGAGAGAGAGAGAGAGAGAGAGAGAGAGAGAGAGAGAGAGAGAGAGAATGAATCAGCTGTTGTAATCGAATGCCATGTTTTTGTTTCGTGAGAATTTCATCGCCACGACTAACAACAACATACTGTACTGAACTTTACAGTATTATACAGACTACTGTACAGTAATATGATACAGTAAAATAAAATATTTGTAATAACCTATTTAATATGAAATGGGGCTATTTTTTTGTTTAAAATTTACATTTACGTACGTAAAACAACTCTCTCTCTCTCTCTCTCTCTCTCTCTCTCTCTCTCTCTCTCTCTCTCTCTCTCTCTCTCTCTCTCTCGTAAATTGTTTTCCTGCTTTTCTACGTATGTATGATTTTATATAGATATGGTAAATAATATTTGTAATAACATATTTTCTAAAAGCTTTTACTGTAATATCATTATTTATCACTTTCATCATGCGCGTTAAATGCCTTCGTTTGTTTATTACGATCGAAGATGGAGCGTACTTTATGACGCCGCTGTTTCAGGTGGCTTCATAAAGAAAAACATTTCATTTGGAAGTCCTAAGAAAAATTAAGTAAAACATTGGTAATAACAAAATCAACATACTGTATAATCAATATACAGTAGAACCTCGGTTTACGAACGACTCCGCTTACAAATGTTTCGGTTTACGAAGGGACTTTCTCTGAAAAATTCGTCTCGGTTAACGAATATTGTATCGGTTAACGAATTTAAATTTCCCTCCCACACGCCGTTTTTTGTGGAAAAGTGTTAACGCCGCACTTCCCGATCGCATTTTTCATGGAAATAACTTAACGACAGCATCTCACAATGGAGTCACGTGACTACTCCCACGCATACCTACCACCCCCTAAACCCCTTTATTACCCCCTTCACTCGTTCATTATCTCAGTATCCGCCGTCTCGATAGCATACATACTTAGTGAATTCGTGGACGATTTCTTTGTGATTTTTACACGTGGTTTGTGATTTGTTTTATTTTCACTCTTTTGTGATTACAGTACTGTACTGTGTATTATTGTGATAGACAATGGCTCCTAAGATGTTGAAGAAGGAAAGCAGTAAGAAGAAGCTGATGATAACGATCGAGATGAAGAAGGAGATCATCGAGAAGCATGACCAAGGCATGCGTGTGAAAGACATTGCTAGTTTTTTCAATCGCTCGCAGTCGACGATATGCACAATATTAAAGAAAAAAGAAGAAATAAAGGCTGCTAAAGTAGCTAAAGGTGTATCGTCGTCGTCAAAACAACGGCCACCTATTCTTGATGACGTAGAAAATTTATTAATGGTATGGTTAAATGAGAAGCAGCTCGCAGGAGATTCAGTAAATGAGAACATGATTTGCGAGAAGGCAAGAACCATTTACAAGGACTTGGTGAGAAGTGAGCCAGGCACATCAGCAGAAAAACAAAGTTTTAAGGCAAGCTGTGGTTGGTTTGAAAAATTCAAGAAGAGAACGGGTATCCATAGGGTTGTTCGGCATGGCAAGGGGGCCAGCGCCGATACGAAGGCAGCAGTGTCTTTTGTGAAAGAGTTCAAAAGGCTCGTGGACTCCGAGGACTACGTTTCCCAACAGGTGTTTAATTGTGATGAGACAGGCCTCTTTTGGAAGAAAATGCCCAGGAGGACCTATATCACGGCAGAAGAAAAGGCCCTTCCTGGCCATAAGCCCATGAAAGACCGTCTAACCCTGCTGTTCTGTTTCAACGCCAGTGGGGATTGCAAAATTGAACCTCTCCTGGTGTATCACTCGGAGAATCCACGAGCCTTCAAGAAGAACAATGTGCAGAAGAAAAAGTTGCACGTCATGTGGCATTCTAATACGAAGGTTTGGGTGACAAGGATCTTCTTCGTTGAGTGGATGAACGAGGTTTTTGGTCCCGAAGTCAAGAGATATCCCCTGGAGAAGGACCTCCCACTCAAAGCCTTGCTGTTAATGGACAATGTTCCTGCCCATCCTCCAGCCATTGAAGAGGACATAGCAGAGGAATACAAGTTCATTAAGGTGAAGTTCCTACCCCCCAACACCACTCCAATACTCCAGCCCATGGATCAGCAAGGGATCTCAAATTTTAAAAAACTTTATACCAAAGCTATGTTCCAGCGCTGCTTTGAAGTAACAGAGGGCACCAACCTTACCCTCAGAGAGTTTTGGAAGGATCACTACTCCATCTACAACTGCCTGACTTTAATTGATAAAGCCTGGCAAGGAGTCACCAGGAGAACCCTCAATTCCGCCTGGAAGAAACTGTGGCCCGACGCCATTGCAGAACGGGATTTCGAGGGGTTCGAACCCAACCAGGAGGAAGCAGTTGACGAGGATATTGTGTCCTTGGGCAAGGCAATGGGGCTGGAGGTGGACACGGATGACATCGATGACCTCCTGCAGGAGCATAAGGAGCAGCTGACCACCGAAGAGCTGAAGGACCTGCACGAGCAGCAGCAAAGAGAGGTAATAGAGGAAATCTCATCTGAGGAGGAGGGAGGCACTGCAAAATCACTGTCTTCGAGTGAGATAAAAAATTTTTTAGAGAAGTGGGAAGACGTGAAAAGTTTTCTTGAGGAAAATGTCCCGAATAAGGCTGAAACAGACCGTGCAATAAATTTATTAGTCGATAATGGGGTGGGTCACTTCTATAAAATTTTAAAGAACAGACAAAAGCAGGTGTCTATTGAAAAATATCTTGTGAAGGGGGAGAAAAGAACTGTGAAAGACGACGACCAAGAGTCTCGCAAACGCAAAACCAGTGATAGTGAACGCCATTCTCGCGAGAGAACTCCAGTCAACGTTCCTGAAGTTCTCATGGAGGGAGATTCTCCCTCCAAGCAGTAACCCCCTCCTCCTCCTTCCCCTCCTCTCGTCTCCATCAAGCCAGCAGCGACACTCCTCTAAGGTAAAGTTCAGGTTTACTGTGCATGCATATCCATATTTTCATCATTAAATGACTGCAATATTTTAATAATTTTGTGTAGAGTACAGTAGAGTACTGTATGTGTAAGGAAAAATTTGTGAAAATTGGTTTTTGTAGATGGGTTGAACTACTGTAATTATTTCGATTTTATAACATTCTTATGGGGAAATTTGTTTCGCGATACGAATTTTTCTGTTTACGAGTTCGCATTAGGAACGAATTAAATTCGTAAACCGAGGTTCTACTGTAATCGATGCAAAAACTAACCTATACATAGATGTGTACACTAAATGCGTTTGTTTCTTCATTATGATCAGAGATAAACGTAAACAAAACATTGGTTGCCATTTTTTATCGTGCTTTTTGGCGTGTTTAGGAAATGCATGATATAAAATCGCCTTTAATATTTGTGCCTGTTTTAGTTTAGGGTACTGTAGTACATGCATTAAGTGTTCTGTAGATTAAAGGGTAGTTTGTTAACAGTACTACGTACAAGGGAAGGTTTTAAAAGTCTGAATATACATGTTAAATAGATACGTAAATATGGTGTCCCTACTTCGCGGATTTTCACCTATCGCGGTCGGGTCTGGAACCTATCTACCGCGATAAACGAGGGATCACTTAATGATTAATAGGATTAAGGATAAAACAGAGAATGCAATCTTAGAAGTACAGGGTGGTTTTAGAAGAGGTAGGGGTTGTATGAATCAGATTTTTTACAGTTAGGCAGATATGCGAGAAATATTTAGCAAAGGTAAGGAGGTGTATGTTGCGTTTATGGATCTGGAAAAAGCGTATGGTAGAGTTGATAGGGAAGCAATATGGAATGTGATGAGGTTATATGGAGTTGGTGGAAGGTTGTTGCAAGCAGTGAAAAGTTTCTACAAAGGTAGTAAAGCATGTGTTAGGATAGAAAATGAGGTGAGCGATTGGTTTCCGGTGAGATTGGGGCTGAGACAGGGATGTGTGATGTCGCCGTGGTTGTTTAACTTGTATGTTGATGGAGTGGTGAGAGAGGTGAATGCTCGAGTACTTGGACGAGGATTAAAACTGGTAGACGAGAATGACCATAAATGGGAGGTAAATCAGTTGTTGTTTGCGGATGATACTATACTGGTTGCAGACACAGAAGAAAAGCTTGGCTGACTAGTGACAGAATTTGGAAGGGTGTGTGAGAGAAGGAAGTTGAGAGTTAATGTGGGTAAGAGTAAGGTTATGAGATGTACGAGAAGGGAAGGTGGTGCAAGGTTAAATGTCATGTTGAATGGAGAGTTACTTGAGGAGGTGGATCTGTTTAAATACTTGGGGTCTGTTGTTGCAGCAAATGGTGGATTGGAAGTAGATGTACGTCAGTGAGTGAATGAAGGATGCAAAGTGTTTGGGGCAGTTAAGGGAGTAGTAAAAAATGGAGGGTTGGGCATGAATGTAAAGAGAGTTCTATATGAGAAAATGATTGTACCATCTGTGATGTATGGATCGGAGTTGTGGGGAATGAAAGTGATGGAGAGACAGAAATTGAATGCGTTTGAGATGAAGTGTCTAAGGAGTATGGCTGGTGTATCTCGAGTAGATAGGGTTAGGAACGAAGTGGTGAGGGTGAGAACGGGTGTAAGAAATGAGTTAACAGCTAGAGTGGATATGAATGTGTTGAGGTGGTTTGGCCATGTTGAGAGAATGGAAAATGGCTGTCTGCTAAAGAAGGTGATGAATGCAAGAGTTGATGGGAAAAGTACAAAAGGAAGGCCAAGGTTTGGGTGGATGGATGGAGTGAAGAAAGCTCTGGGTGATAGGAGGATAGATGTGAGAGAGGCAAGAGAGCGTGCTAGAAATAGGAATGAATAGCGAGCGATTGTGACGCAGTTCCGGTAGGCCCTGCTGCTTCCTCCAGTGCCTTGGTTGACCGCGGAGGTAGCAGCAGTAGGGGATTCAGCATTATGAAGCTTCATCTGTGGTGGATAACGGGGGAGGGTGGGCTGTGGCACGCTAGCAGTACCAGCTGAACTCGGTTGAGTCCCTTGTCAGGCTGGGAGGAGCGTAGAGAGTAGAGGTCCCCTTTTTGTTATGTATTATTTATTGATGTCGGCTACCCCCCAAAATTGGGGGAAGTGCCCACGTATATGTATGTATCAAATTATGACTTTTGAAATGTTTGTAATTATTCCAGAGTTGTTGAGGTGATAGATCCAACAGCAAAGACTTTTGGCCTTGCAAATACCCCTGGTGATGGTGTAAGAAAAGCAAGAGAAAACTCGTCAGGTGATCAAGAAGAGCTACTCTTATCTAAAGGTTCTTATGTATTCATTCATAGTGGAAGACACCGAGGAACTTATGGCATAGTAAGTTTACAATATGTATTTATATTTGGAATTATAGTGATGGAAAGCAGGAAAAAAATATTCTACTGTACAGTATATTAATTGACTTCATTTAGAAGATATTTCAACTGCTGCCTCCTCTATTCCATTATTTCTTTCTTTTTAACTTTAATTTTTCCTGTCTTTATAGTACTTTCTTTTTCGTTTTATATCCCTTCTACCTTTCCTCCTCCACTTCACTCTTATGCCACGTTTATTGTCATATAGACAATGAACGTAAATTGTATGGTCACACGTAATTACCTCCGCCAAGCAGGTTATAAAATCAAGTCAGTTTATTTATTTGTCTGTGTCTGTCTGTCTGTGGATGATTACAGTATTTCCCTGTGTGTCTTTATGTGGACAGGAATATGTCAAAACTACATGATTTATTTTACGGAATTTTCATCACAGATATATCTTAAATCATGAACACCCCATGAAGATTTTAAGAGATGATCCAGATCAGGATTCTAGTTTATTTATTTGTCTATGTGCCTGCTGTGGATAGGATTACATCAAAACTACTCAAAGGATTTTGGCAAAATTTTCACCAGAGATAGGTCTTAGGTCATGGACGACGCCATTAAATTTGGGAGGTAATGGGGATTCTAGATCCGGATTTGTGTTTTTTGCCATTTTAAAGATAACTTCAAAACAAATTGAAAAATTGTAATTAATTTCCACCACAGATAGACCGTAGGTCGTGGAAAATTCCATTAACCTTTGGCAGAGGTCAGAAATCTTTATTGCCCTTGTTTTCATATAATTATTATCTTTGTTTAATTTGTAATACCTTCTCAAATACCCTACTTTTCTCTTTTCACATAATTTTTCTGTTGTTGATATCCTTGCCTCAAGACAAGTTGACAGTTTTGAAAATTTGTACGCTGTATTAAATTTACTGTTCTCAGCAATGAAAAATTCTGTACCCCTTTTTTATTTGGGTTTTATAATGTTTGTACTGTTAAGTTGGGGGGACTTGAAAATATTATAAACTTTAAACTAAGATACAGTGTGATATTACCTGCTTCTTTGATTGGAATTTATATTTAATGAATTTTATATATGTCATTTACTTTTCAGCATAATTTACTCCATTTTGGAGCTATTTTGTTAAGCTGTTATGCCTTTGACTCTAGATCCATTTACTGAATGGATTTTTAAGAAATTATTTAGTTTCATCACTTCATTTTCAGGTTGAAACACTAGATGAAGATCACTTGTTAGTGAAGTCTGCAGTTGGACAAGAAGTTATTCGAGAAGTAGAACTAAACCTCAAAGTTGTTTCTCAGAAGGAATACAAAGATTCATCTCGTGTAATCAACAAGGATATGTATGACAAGTATAAGGTGAGTACATGCAATTTTTGTTAAGAATCAGCATATAAGGATTTGAATTTTTATCATGAATTTTATTAATATTTTATGAATTTCTTAAACTTCTTATACTGCCTTAAAGAAAACAATTTCATTATGGTTAAAATGAGACATCATGTAAACCAGGAGAAACAGTGACAGTATGTAAATGAGCCTTTGTATTATTGTTATTATTTTTGCCATTACTGTATTATTTTATATTTATTTTTATTTCTGGAACTGAGAATTTAAAATTTGGCATATTATTTCCTGAACGTAAAATTCAAAATTTGATACACAATAGTTTGGACATATAATGAGGAGGAATATGATGTTAGTTAGAAAAACAGTAAATTTGAGTGGCAGATTGAATATCTGTTGGAAGACCGAGGAAATTGTCCAAAAATGTGATTAATGAAGATATATCATTAATGAGATTTTAGAAATATAGTATAGTAAAGAATATAGAAGATAATAGTGACTCATTTGTGTCTAACCCTGTAAATGAAAGATATGACAGTGAGAAATACATGATTATGATATGTATATTATATATATATATATATATATATATATATATATATATATATATATATATATATATCTCTCTCTCTCTCTCTCTCTCTCTCTCTCTCTCTCTCTCTCTCTCTCTCTCTCTCTCTCTCTCTCTCTCTCTCTCTCATATTAATCAGGAAGAGAATTATCAAAAAGTACACATGATGTAAAATTGAAGGAAGAAAATTTTTCATTAAAATGGAATTTTATGAGGCCTTGGACTTATTTTGATACCCCTGTTATTAAAGATAACTGATTACTTTCATCATTGAGATTACTGACCATAGCTAAAAGTTATTTTTAATTAAAGTGAATCATATTTACAATGTCAGATATATTATATATGAACTTTTTTTATTTTGATTTACCTTTTCAGGAAGAGGAGACACGCAAGAATGACAAAAGCAGAAGTAAGTCCTCAAAGAGTGCAGAAAATGATAAAAAGGAAAAAGAAATAAAAGTAGAGAAATTGTCAGTGGAGAAATCAGATGTGAAAGAAAAAGTCAAATTAGAGAAAAACTTAGAAGCTGACAGAAAGGAATATGAGAATGAAGCTAAAGCTTACAAAGACAAAATTAATCAGTTTGATGTAACAAAGAAATTTGCGGATGATCACAATTCTAGGAAACATGAAGAAAGAAGACCAATTAAGAAGGAAAAAGAGCAAGATAAATTAGATAAACATAGTGATAGTGGTAAATATAAATCAGATAATAGATATAGATATGAAACAAAGGATAAACATGGAAGAAAATCTGATAGCAGTAGAGACACATACTCGTTACATGAGAACAAAAATGCAGGTAAATCTCAGTATCATGAGGAAACCCGTCACGAGAAATACAGAGAAATTGTAGACGAAAGATACAGTAGAAGGTCTGAAAGTGCAAGTGAAAGTAAGACATACAAAAGGAAAGAAAAGAAATTGAATGATTATAGAGATGATTACAAGAAAGCCAAGATGGTACAAGACCAATTGCCAGCCATGCCTTGGGTTTGTGAAAATCTTAGGGTTCGATTGATAAATAAAGACTACAAAGGGGGCAGGTACCACAAAGAGAAGGTAATTATTTTCCTTTTATTTCTTAAGTATAGTAATTGCATATTTAATATCTTTAAAGTTTTAAACAGATAATATTTTGTTTAATGTTTTAGTGTTCAATTACCCAAGTAAAGAGAGCTTTAGTGATTTAATAAGATTTTAATGTCAGCTTTGATGTTGCCATCTAAATGTCTCGAAGATACATTAAGGGACAGTGATCACAATGGATAACAAAGAACTAGCCATAGGGGAAATTCCTAAAGGTTTTCACTCCCCATCGCAGAGCAGTTAACTCTCACTCTGGTAGAGTAATGGGTCTTGCTGTCAAAGAAAGTCTTGTAGTTGTAGGCTATCACTTAACACTCCAGTGAATGTTCCAATGATTCCTGGCCCAAGTAAGCACCAGCACCCTCACCTGAAGCATCAACAAACAGCACCAGGGTTTTAGCATCAGTGGAATAGTCATGGTACAACAACATGTCTTCCTTGATCAATTTCAACTGGCATTCAAAGGCACAGTCTATTTCAGTTTCCTGGCCCATTGAGATTTTCGTCCCTCAGTTTTCGTGGGTAACGGTTTAACTATCTACGAGCTCACATGAATGAACTTCCTTGGGAAATTTACCAGAAAGAAATCCTTGTAGCTCACTCACAGTGGTAGTTTTAGGGAAGTTCTCCACTTTCTTGATGTACTCTGGTAGTTTACATGTACCAGAACGTCTAACCAGATAGCCAAGATATTTAACCTCTGCCTGAGTTAATCTTATCCTATGCTTCTAGAGAGTAGCCAAAACTCGTTCTGCTAGTTTCAGGTGTTCCTTGAAAGAAGTCCCAAGGATCAAGCTGTCATCAATGTAGACAATCTCCTTGGTTTTTGAGAACTCCTGTAGGATACCCTGCATTTCTCTCTGGAACACTGCAGCTACATTCTTCAGTCCAAACAATAAACGTCTGAATTACCAGTGTCCAAAAGCTGTAGAGAAAGTATTGTACGCTTTACTGTCCTCAATTAATGGTAACTGGTAGTAGCCCCGAACTAGGTGAAGTGTTGTGAAATATGCTCGCCTCGGAACCCAAAAATTGATTAGTTTCTGAAAATGGTCGCACATAAGAAGTTCGCATATACGAAACAAATTTTTCCCATAAGAATATATTGTGAGTGCGTAAAGTGGAACTGAAGCTCCCAACATTTTTCACATAACTATATGAACTTTAGTTTACATAAAGTGAATAAATGTATAAACTACGCATTATTATACTAAATTACTTGAGTGTACAAATAAAATTAACATTAATATTAAAACTAGGTTGAAAATGGCATATGTCGCAGTGAAAGTAAGAGAAACTGGTAATTTAGAGGAGGAGTGGAAGTTAGTAAAAGAAAATTTTGTTGGGATTGCAAGTGATGTGTGTGGTAAGAAGTTTTTTTGGAGGCAGCATGAGGAAGGGCAGTGAATGGTGGAATGAAGCAGTGAAGGTAAAAGTGGAAGAAAAAAAAAAGAGGGCTTTTCAAGAATGGCTGTAGAGTAATAGTGTAGAGAAGTATGAAAGATATAGAGAGAAAAATGTGGAAGTAAAGCGCAAGGTATGTGAGGCAAAAAGGGCAGCTGACCTGAGGTAGGGTCAGGGATTGGGTCATTCATATGAAGAGAATAAGAAGTTTTGGAAAGAAGTGAAGAGAGTAAGGAACACTGGTTCAAGAATCGTGTCCCCTGCAAGCCGTTCGGGTGCCACAGTGGAACCCAGGCAGAGTCCTGAAGATGTTGTCAGAGCCTCCCTTCGAACCCCTAAAGGACATCGTGGACAAGGACCTCACCCGCAAGACTGTTTTCCTATTGGCATTAGCTTCGGCAAAACGAGTAGGGGAGATACATGGACTGTCCTACGAGGTCTCTCACTCGAAGGGCTGGCGGGAGCTCACCTTCAGGTTTGTGCCGTCCTTCGTTGCGAAGACCCAGAATCCGGCCGTGTGGGATCCCAGGTTTGAGGGGTTCTCAATACCAGCAATTCCTCGTTCGGACAACTCGAAGGACTTGCGTCTGTGCCCTGTCAGGGCCGTAAGAAAATACTTAGAGAGGACAGCCAGACTTTGGCCCGAGATCAAAAGTCTGTTTGTGTCCATGGGCCTAGTGAAGAAGCCAGTCTCGAAGAACACTATCTCCTGGTTGAGCCAGGTGATCATCAGGGCCTACAGTAAGGCAGGTATCCCCCTGCCGGGAAAGCCCAGACCCACCACGTTAGCGTTCGAGAAGAATATGGCAGTGGGCCAAATCCTGAGAGCTGGCACCGGGGCTAACCAGTCTACCTTCACTGCTCATTACTTGAAGGACTATTCAAGAAAATCCCTGGACGGTTTCTCGATAGGTACCGTCGTTTCTGCGCTCCAAACGGTTTAAAGGTCTGGCCCCAGTGATAACTACGGGTAGAAAGTACAAGAGACTCAGGTTCGTTCCTTAACCCCCCTTGTTCTTCACCCCTTTTTTCCGCTTAAAATTATTTCAGATAGGACTCTGAGCCGGGATACAAGGACCCCTACTTTGAAAGGACATGGCTCCTAGGATTTCTTGCAGAAGTGAGTTACTTAGACACTAAGATGAGTTTTTTGTGTAGTTTCCCCTATTCTCGTTTTTCCTTGGGGTCATCAAGACCTAGCCTCCTATCTAGGTCTTGGGATTATCTCAGCACGGTCTCACAGGGTTAAGGCCACTCCCACTTCCTAAAGTATAAGTCTCCTAAGAAAGTAGTTTGAAGTAAGTACTCCGTGTTGGAACAAATCACAAATTTTTAAGTAATTTGTATTTTTCCTAACAGTACTTACCTCGAACTACTTTCGGGTAATGGCCCGCCCTTCCTTCCCCGAGTACCTTATAGAATTCTTAGAGACCTAAAACTACCAAGAATTTACTGGAGGTCGAGACCTGAGCAAGCATGCTCTCTGACCCAGGGTAAGCCTCAGTACGCGTATCACTCCGCCTGAGGTTACCCCTCATAGAAAATGGGTATAGGGTAGACTACACAAAACTCTGGTCGGTTGGGAGGAGATCCCAGATACTCCTAAGAAAGTAGTTCGAGGTAAGTACTGTTAGCAAAAATACAAATTACCTAAAAATTTGTGATATTACTTTCGCTGTAGCTGAAATGACGAGCCATTAGATTTTTAACGAGCGTTAACTGCCCCCTCGCTAGTTAGCGAGGGGGTAGGGGAGGAGTAGCTAGCTACCCCTCCCCCCTCATACACCGGTGAACTAGTTCACTTTGCTTTTGGCTCGGGTGATGAACAGACGTGTCTGCTCTCACCCTCGCGTATTGACAGCCTTAATCTTTGTTGCTTTTTCTTTCAGTTGTGTGTTTGGAAGTTGGCCTCTCTCTTTATCATGCGGAAGTGCCCTGGGTTACCAGACCGCCCTTGAGGGACATATATGTCGGTGGTCGATATGGACCCTCACACCTTGTGTCCATTCTGCAGGGGCCAACGGTGTGATAAGGATAAAGTTTGTTGTGAGTGCAGGGAGTGGTCTACCTCCCAGTGGGAGAGGTTTTCCCGGCGCCGAAAGAAGAAGTCCAAGCGGGATCTTTCTCCCTCAAGGATCTCTTTGAAGAAGGAAATTTCCAAGGACTCTTCTTTCGTTGCCCGAACCTCCTCCGAAGCTCCCACTCGATTGGTCTCTCCCGAGAGGCCGTCGAGTGGTAGCATAGGACGTACTTTTGTTGACCGACCTCGGGGTTCGGGAGAGGGAGTTGCCTCACATAGCGAGGCAGCTCCTCCTCCTCCTCCGGGGGAGGATTTATCTATGAAAGTTGCTAATGATGATTTATTGCAGCTTTGGGCTTCCTTGGGGCTTAAGGGTTCACCCTCCAGGGAAGCCCTGTTTGACCTTATCCAGTTGGGAGCAGCTGTCAAACAGTTGCCGGTGATAGCGGAGGTTGACCCTCTGTCTATCGTCGACGTTGTTGTGGCAGAGGCTTCCGGCAAGTTGGGTCAAACCTCTGCCTTGGGTGCTGATGTTGCTGGAGGCTTGGTTCCCCCCTCCGAACATCCTTCGAGGGAGGGGTCAAGTCCAATGGTCTCTCCTGCAGGTGTTTCTCCCCCTTTCTCCCCCTCGGCGTTCCTGATGCCCCCAGAGGACGTATCCGACGCTAGGCTCGTCTTCCTCTTCGCCGTGGAGGCCTTCCTTCTCCCCACAAGGGAGTTAGGAGGCGCCTTTTCGGCTCCTCGCCTTCGCAGTCCCCCCGCAGAGGATCCTCCTCACCGTGCTTTGACCGTTGCAGCTGCAACACTGGACCTCTCTGCAGATCGTTCGCGATCTCCTCCACCTGCCAGACCTGCTGACCTTCCTTCTCCGTTCCTGGCAGCTGACGCGCTTTGGGTGCCCACGCATCCCGTTTTCAAACGGGCACCGGTCCCTTCGGGACTAAAGGGGCTTGCTCACAATGTGGGTAAGTCCCTTAAGTGCCAGGTATCCCCTGCGTGCCCACGCTCTCCTGCGCGCTCGCGCGCAATTGCGCACAAGCGCTCGCCTGTTCTTGATGTTCCTGAGACAATTGCCCAGAGACATCCTATGCCAGGGACAACGAACGCCAGTGAGCTCCTGCTGCAGAGTCGATGCGCCAGCGCTCTCACCGATCTCCTGCGCGCCAGCGCTCTCCGCGCGCAGCGATCTCCTACTCACCGCACACAGCTGCATGTCCTGATCCTGTTACGCGCGCCCACAATCTCCTGCGCGCCCACAATCTCCAGCTCGCCAGCGCTCTTCACCTGCTCGCCAGCGCTCTTCACCTGCGCGCCATCGCTCGCCAGCATGCACCTGCACGCCATCGCTCGCTTGCGCGCCCTCGATCTCCGGATCTGAGCACAGGAAAGAAGACTCGTCCCTCGCCTTCTCGCCAGCGATCTCCTGCGCGCCCTCGGAACTTGCCCACCCATCAGCCCTCGCCTGCGCACCTTCGCGCGCACAGGTTCCCAGTCCCTACCGTGCGCCCTTCCAGAGGCTTCCGAGATCCTGCGCGCCTACGAGCAGTCTCCTCCTTGCGCTTCCACGCTTGCTGGTCCTTCGGCGCGCCCTCTGTCTTCACCAGACCGCGCACCTGCGCGCCATTCGATCTCCTGCGCGCACAAGCGCATCATCTCCTGCGCGCCATCACTCTCCAGCACGCACTCGCGCCCATAAGCCTGCTCACCATAGATCATCTACGCGCCCATGCGCACCGTCACCTGTGCGCAGTCGCACACCTGCGCGCCATCGCTCGCCTGCGCACCATCATTCTCCTGCTCGCCAGCACTCGCCCGCATGCCCACGGGCTCCCGCGACTTCATCTTCTCACGCTCACGCGTGCGCGAACCTGGGATTATTCCCTCGCGCGAGCGCCAGCACGACCCCTAGCGCGATTCCCACTGGGTTTCGCAATGCAGCTAGGTCGTCTTCACGCTCCCCCCCCCCAACCAGCTCGCTCGCAGGAGGAGGAGAGATCTTCAGATAGGTCCAGGCACCCATCTTCTTCCCTTTCTTTCCAGGCAGGCCATGTTGTAGGCTCTACTCCAAAGGATCGCCCGATTCCCTTCCCTCCAGAGGGAGTCTCTGACACTGTGTCTGTCAGTAAGCAGCCATGGTTTTGAGTCCCTTATCAGAGCTGTCGTCCAGGCTGCCTTCTCTGATTTGGGCCCTAAACCAAGGGCAGCTCCGACCCCACTGAAGAGGAAGAGAGGAGTAGAGGTCGTGGTGACTTCTCGGGTCAAGCTGGATTCTAAGAAGTCCATCAGGAAGGCTCCTTCCCCCCCCCGCAGACATTTTTTACATCCCCTGTGGACGAGGTTTTTCCGTCCTCAGGGGAGTCTTCCGAGGTGAGACCTTCTCCCACCGCACCAATGGGAGCAACCCCACCTCGAGCAGGAGAATCGTCCCGTGTTGGGCAGAGAAGAGCCCTCAGACTTTGTTGCTGGAGTCCTGTATCCCTCCTAGGAGGGAACCGAAGGACTCGAAGACCTTTCCGAAGTCGTCTTCCAGGATTCGACCAGAGCCAACGAGACCCACAGAGAACGTCCACGGGTCCCCCCAAGAAGAGCCTTTGGGGACGGGAGACTTTGCTGCTAGTTCTCCAGGGGGGAGAATAGCAAGAGTCAGAGCATGCCTTCTGGCAGGTCTTTACTCTGATGAGGAATCTCAACAAGTTTCCGGACCCGGAGATTCCTCCTCGTGAGGGCAAGGACATGGTCCTGGACCGAGTCTTTGGCACTCAGAAACCCACTAAGGCCAGTGCGGCTCTGCCCTGGTGCCAGGGATAAGGTTGAGGGCCAGCTCTTCAAGCTCGCCTCCTCCAGCCGTTCCACTGCTGGCAACAAGCTTCTCCCGCCTCATCGTGTCCACCAGAGGAGGTATTTTGAGATCATGGAGGAGTCTTGTTTAGCTCTTCCGTTGCACCACTCTGTGGAAAAGCTTACCAAGGAAGTTCCTCTTGATAGACTCTAGCCGGCAAGTAACTTTCTCGGCGACAGAGATCCTAAACCAGGAGAAGGTCGCGAAGTGCGCCATGCAGGCTACTTCGTGGCTGGATGTCTGGTTGGGGTTGCATCCTTTTGCGATCCGAGGATCTGTCCAAGGAAAGTACTAGGAAGGCCCAGGAGACCTTCCTCCTCTCGGGCACCTGCACCATTGAGTTTCTGGCCCACCAAGTCTCGAAATTGTGGGCCAATTCGATCTTGAAACGACGTGATGCGGTGGTAGAGAGGTTCCATTCGAAGGTCTCAGCCGTCGAAGTCAGCAAGCTCAGACACTCTTCCCTTATGGGAAAGAGCCTGTTTGAGCCCAAGGATGTGGTACAGGCAGCTGAGAGGTGGAGGAAATCCAATCAGGATTCTCTCCTCCAAAGGGCTCTCACATCAAAGCCCTACAAACCTCCAGCACCTCAACAACAACCTTGCCAGTCCGAGACGACGAAACCAGCAGCGGCAGCGAAGACAACGGTGTCCAAACAGCAGCCCTTTCCTGTCAAAGACAAGAGAGGCAAGAAGTCCTCCAGGGGAGGCAAGATCCTAGGGGGGAGCGGCCGAGGCCCCAAACGCTAGGATTGGCAATCCCCCTGCATGTCCACCAGTGGGGGGGATGCCAACAAAGTTGCGCAATCAGGTGGCAGCAACTCGGGGCCGATTCCTGGACGGTTTCTGTAATCAGTCAAGGATATCGTGTCCCGTTCATAACATCTCTTCCTCCCCTGACAGCAAATCCAGTGTCGTTGAGCTCCTATGCCATGGGATCGGCAAAGGGGCTAGCCCTACGGGCAGAAGTCGAGACCATGCTAAAGAAGGATGCTCTCCAAGAGGTCGTCGACGGGTCCCCAGGCTTCTTCAGTCGACTTTCTTGTAAAGAAGGCGTCTGGAGGCTGGAAACCAGTCATCGACCTCTCAGCTCTGAACAGGTTTGTCAAACAAACTCCATTCAGCATGGAGACAGCAGACATGGTCAGACTTGCAGTGAGACCACAAGACTTCATGTGTACACTGGATCTGAAGGACGCGTACTTCCAGATCCCAATCCATCCGTCTTCGAGGAAGTACTTAAGATTCAGCCTAGACAACAAGATCTACCAGTTCAAGGTGCTGTGTTTCGGTCTCTCCACAGCACCTCAGGTTTTCACCAGAGGGTTCACCCTGATCTCTTCGTGGGCACACAGGATTGGCATTCTTCTACTCCGTTATCTGGACGACTGGCTGATCCTGGCAGACTCGGAATCGACCCTTCTTCGACACCGAGACAAGCTTCTGGGACTTTGCCAAGATCTAGGGATCATGGTAAATCCCGGAGCTCATGTCCGATAGAGAAGCTATACGACTAGGCCATACAGGCAGAAACCCAAGCCGGCCCTACAGCCTGCCGGAAATCGGCGAGATTGTAGGACAATGGCCAGAGGGATGTGACGGCTAGGCCATCACTAAAGGACAGAATGGGAAGGGGAAAAGAGTCCTGTATAAGATGTGAGAGGAGCTGGCGGCATGTCAGCCCTACCACACCTAAAGGAAGCTCTGTTTCAGTATCGGCGCTATCCTAGGCGGACGGAGAATACATTCCCCAGTCTAGGGTCTGCCAATACAGTAAGGGGGGCTGGCATCATCTAGCCGCCACCCTTAATCATAGAGAAACAAAGTCCCAACGCCGGCGCCATCCTAGGCAGAAAAATAAACTATTCTTCAGCCTAGGGTCTGCGAGCACAGGACTAGTCGACTAAACCACAGGGAGAACGGGATCACATGACCCCTTCAAGTGCAGTCTAGGGAAGCAAGGCCTCCTATACCAACCAACAATATCCGACTGGGGAGTACATTCGCCCTATCGATCAGTTGCCGGCACACGACAAGTACTCTGAGGTTCTGCCCCAAACCCAAAGCTCACCATCAGTAGCTAGGTGAAGGGGCAGAAAAACCCTAGCCTAACCTTGCGAAAATGACAATTCAGGGCAAGATCAACTAGGATTGTAGCCATAGGCTACACTCAGAGGGAAGGAGAGATTACCCTATATATGAGGGTAACTAGGGAGATGTATGAATGTATACTAGAGCCACTAGGCTACTAGCCTAGGGACAGTGAGATCGACTACCTAACTCATCGAAGCTCTCTCGTATACTATCTTAGAAGAGGAAATTTATATGCAATCCATATATCTTACATGTATAAATTGCCTATTATTTCCATTTAAATTTAATAGCACTAGGAACACTTATTTTATCATGCAAGAGAGTAAACTATAACGCCTAGGCTAGGAAGCCTAGCGTAAGCAAGATCGGCTATCTAATTCGCCGAAACTAATGCGAATACTGTTGGCATAATATAATTAATTCCTAGCAATGAAAACTAAATAGCTAATTATTTTTATTTAAGCTATTATACCGGGAAAGTCGTTCTGGCTAACTAAATAACTCATGCGTTACGAACGACAGCGCCGAAGGTACCTCCGGTCTAGGCAATAGGTCTGCCAAAAAATTAGTTTAATTCAAATTAATTTTTACTTTACGGCCAGAGCTAAATTTATACAGCATAAGAATCAAATACTCAACTTTCCAGAGGCAGAAGAAGCTGGAGATTACATAATAAATCCTGATAACGAGAGAGCACTAGGAAAACCACCGAGCGACACCGCTACAGAAAAGGGAATGAAGATGGCGGCGATTATAGCGCCATCTGGATGGGCGATTATAGCGCCATCTGGATGGGCGATTATAGCGCCATCTGGATGGGCGATTATAGCGCTACGGGGTACTTTAGCAGTAACGGAGGAAAGGAACTTTATAACGGCTCCTCTTTTATTTTGCCACTTTTCCCCTCGAGGCGTAAACGCTATGCGGGGTGCAGATTGCTTTGTGGCATGTCAAGAATACGTCCCCTGATATGCGATATCCTAAGAGGAAAAACTTTAAAGATATTCACTCCAGGAGTTAGAATTCTGGAGACCTTGAGTTAAATTCTCTGGGAATATCACTGTAGTCAAATATACCCTAGGAAGCTACTTAAAGGAACCTTCCATCAGGACGACATGGCCTGAGCCCAAATATATATATACTGTATATATATATATATATATATATATATATATATATATATATATATATATATATATATATATATATATATATATATATATATATATATATATATATATATATAAATAAATGTAAATATACTCTCTCTCTCTCTCTCTCTTTATATACTATATATATATATATATATATATATATATATATATATATATATATATATATATATATATATATATATATATATATATATATATATATATATATAAATATATTTATATACAGTATATATATATATATATATATATATATATATATATATATATATATATATATATATATATATATATATATATATATATATATATATATATATATGTGTGTGTGTGTGTGTGTATATATATATATATATTTTTGGGCTCAAGCCATGGCGTCCTGATGGAAGGTTCCTTTTTGGTAGCTTCCTTAGGTAAATAACTACTAAGATATTCCTAGAGAATTTAACCACAGGTTATCACAGAATTCTAACTTCTGGAGCGAGTATCCTAAAGGTTTCCCTTTAAGACATCGTATATCAACAGGGGACGCATGTATTAACGCGCCATATAGCTATCTGCACCCCACATAGAGTTAACACTTCGATGTGGAGGGGCGGAGAATAGCTGGGGAGCCGTTCCACAGTTATACTCGTCCGTGGCTACTTTTGGTACTCGAAACTTAAATAAACGGGCGCCATTGCTAAATGACGTCACGTCTGTCCTCATCCTTCTACTAGTAGCTTGCCTTAATAAGACGGATTTTCCCTTGTGCTATTTTCATCGGCTTGCATCTTCGTTATGTCGCTACCCTCGGCCTCGCCTTCTTCTGGAAAGTTGAGTACCAGGTTCCAGTATTGTTTAAATAAGCTCTGACTGTAAAGTAACTTTTACTTTTCGAGATATTTTATGTTTTCTGGCAGAGCTGTGCTGCTACCGGACACGCCATTTATGGCGTCGCTGTTACATTGCATGCGTTATTTTGCTAGCCTGAACAGCTTATTCCGGCCTTATTAACTAATTGATACATACATATACCAAAGGCACTTCCCCCAATTTTTGGGGGTAGCCGACGTCAACAAGAAACAAAACAAAAAAGGGGACCTCTACTCTCTACGTTCCTCCAGCCTAACCAGGCACTCAGCCGAGTTCAGCTGGTACTGCTAGGGTGCCACAGCCCAACCTCCCACATTTCCACCACAGATGAAGCTTCATACTGCTGAGTCCCCTACTGCTGCTACCTCCGCGGTCATCTAAGGCACCGGAGGAAGCAGCAGGGCCTACCGGAACTGCGTCACAATCGCTCGCCATTCATTCCTATTTCTAGCACGCTCTCTTGCCTCTCTCACATCTATCCTCCTATCACCCAGAGCTTTCTTCACACCATCCATCCACCCAAACCTTGGCCTTCCTCTTGTACTTCACCCATCAACTCTTGCATTCATCACCTTCTTTAGCAGACAGTTATTTTCCATTCTCTCAACATGGCCAAACCACCTCAACACATTCATATCCACTCTAGCTGCTAACTCATTTCTTACACCCGTTCTCACCCTCACCACTTCGTTCCTAACCCTATCTACTCGAGATACACCAGCCATACTCCTCAGACACTTCATCTCTAACACATTCAATTTCTGTCTCTCCATCACTTTCATTCCCCACAACTCCAATCCATACATCACAGTTGGTACAATCACTTTCTCATATAGAACTCTCTTTACATTCATGCCCAACCCTCTATTTTTTACTTCTCCCTTAACTGCCCCCAACACTTTGCAACCTTCATTGACTCTCTGACTTACATATGCTTCCACTCCACCATTTGCTGCAACAACAGACCCCAAGTACTTAAACTGATCCACCTCCTCAAGTAACTCTCCATTCAACATGACATTCAACCTTGCACCACCTTCCCTTCTCGTACATCTCATAACCTTACTCTTACCCACATTAACTCTCAACTTCCTTCTCTCACACACCCTTCCAAATTCTGTCAGTAGTCAGTCAAGCTTCTCTTCTGTGTCTGCTACCAGTACAGTATCATCCGCAAACAACAACTGATTTACCTCCCATTAATGATCATTCTCGCCTACCAGTTTTAATCCTCGTCCAAGCACTAGAGCATTCACCTCTCTCACCACTCCATCAACATACAAGTTAAACAACCACGGCGACATCACACATCCCTGTCTCAGCCCCACTCTCACCGGAAACCAATCGCTCACTTCATTTCCTATTCTAACACATGCTTTACTACCTTTGTAGAAACTTTTCACTGCTTGCAACAACCTTCCACCAACTCCATATAACCTCATCACATTCCACATTGCTTCCCTATCAACTCTATCATATGCTTTCTCCAGATCCATAAACGCAACATACACCTCCTTACCTTTTGCTAAATATTTCTCGCATATCTGCATAACTGTAAAAATCTGATTCATACAACCCCTACCTCTTCTAAAACCACCCTGTACTTCCAAGATTGCATTCTCTGTTTTATCCTTAATCCTATTAATCAGTACTCTACCATACACTTTTCCAACTACACTCAACAAACTAATACCTCTTGAATTACAACACTCATGCACATCTCCCTTACCCTTATATAGTGGTACAATACATGCACAGACCCAATCTACTGGTACCATTGACAACACAAAACACACATTAAACAATCTCACCAACCATTCAAGTACAGTCACACCCCCTTCCTTCAACATCTCAGCTTTCACACCATCCATACCAGATGCTTTTCCTACTCTCGTTTCATCTAGTGCTCTCCTCACTTCCTCTATTGTAATCTCTCTCTCATTCTCATCTCCCATCACTGGCACCTCAACACCTGGAACAGCAATTATATCTGCCTCCCTATCATCCTCAACATTCAGCAAACTTTCAAAATATTCCGCCCACCTTTTCCTTGCCTCCTCTCCTTTTAACAACCTTCCATTTCCATCTTTCACTGTCTCTTCAATTCTTGCGCCAGCCTTCCTTACTCTCTTCACTTCTTTCCAAAACTTCTTCTTATTCTCTTCATATGACTGACCCAGTCCCTGACCCCACCTCAGGTCTGCTGCCATCTTTGCCTCACGTACCTTGCGCTTTACTTCCACCTTTTTCTCTATATTTTTCATACTTCTCTATACTATTACTCTGCAGCCATTCTTCAAAAGCCCTCTTTTTCTCTTCCACTTTTACCTTCACTCCTTCATTCCACCATTCACTGCCCTTCCTCATGCTGCCTCCAACAACCTTCTTGCCACATACATCACTTGCAATCCCAAAAAAATTTTCTTTTGCTAACTTCCACTCCTCCTCTAAATTACCAGCTTCTCTTACTCTCACCTCGTCATATGCCATTTAGTTATTTAGTCTTCATAGCTAGGAACTTCATATATCGTGTTTTGACGCTTTTTTATCGGTCATCGCCTGACCCCATACTAGATCGCTAGCTTAGCCCCTAGGCCAGAGCGCCTATCACCAGTGTTCATGCATGATATATTACAGTGATCCTAGGTTAAGTTATGAAGATAGTGGCATTATTTTATGATACTGTTTACTGAGATGCAAGTGTTTTCGCCTTCAGGGACCATATAGGGGATAGGTTTGATAGTGTGCCTTTCTAACCTAACCTAAATGTAGGACCCCTATATGCTCCCTTCACCCCCTGCCTTAGGGCATTCCCTCTGTGTAACCTTGCTCCCCCTACCATGTAAGGGGATCAAGTTCATACCAGAGTACCTATCGCTTCTCTGTCCTCCCTAAGGGAATGATCCCCCCTTAGGGTTGCGTCCGAGAATGAGGAACGGCCTGCCCTTCCTCAATTGCTGAGGTTAGGTTACCTGACCTTCCTTGCAATTGCGATACGTCTTCCAGCCTTCCTAGCTTAGGGTGTAACATCCCTGCTCTAGGTTAGGCCTTGGGGGGAGCTAGTTCTGTGCCTTGCTTGAAACGGTACCCATGCACCGTTCTCAGCCAGGCTGCCTACCTTAGGCTAGGGAGCGTCCTCCCTTCCTTGGTGGCCGCTTTGGTACAGAGCCTCCCCTATGGAAGACCCTGCTTCTTCTCCCCTCCCCACCTATCCCTTGTATGGCCTAGCCTATACTTAGGTTAGCCTATACCCATCTGTCCCCTGTCTTACAACTCCTCCTTAGGGTGGAGTGACAGGGCTATCTTGAGTCCCTGTGTGCAGTCCGCTCTGGTACATATACCCTTCATAGTTTCCTATGGGGTTAGCCACTGGATGCGTTTTGTCCGCATGGGTTCTCCCCCCTCTTGGGTGTTCCCTAGCCCTCCCTTGGGCTACTCTGTCTCCTGGCCGCCTGTGGCCCCCTGCCATTGGGTGATAGGGCTAGCCTCTATCATGGGTACACCCATTCAGGTGGGATGCGTTGGGGTTCGTGTCCTTACCCCTCCATCCCTCCTTCTGTCTCTTTTAACTGTCCTGGTGCTGGTCCCTTGCCGCCTCTTCTGCCGGCGATACCGCCCTCCCCCTTGGTGACACATTCCTTGTTCCCCCCTGGCCGACAGTCCTCCGTGTGCCGGAGGGCTGCCGCCTCCCGTCGGTGTACAGCTGATGGCCTACCCTCATACCTCCTAGCTTCGGTCGTCCGTCCATCGGGCCGGCCCCCGGCGTGCCGGCATCCATTGCCGGCGGTCCGGTTTTGCTATAGCCTATCCTTTGTCTCTTTCACCAAGCGGCTGCCGGAGCCGCCGCCTCCCGCCGCTGTGCTGACGGCCGCCATCCTGGCATTACTCCTGACTTCTCTATATGTCTTCCCTAATGCCAGAAACTCTGCTGGAGCGGCCTCCGGCGTGCCGCCGGTCTGCCGGCGCCTTCCGGAGACGCCAAGAGACTTGCACCCCTTCTCCCAGCTATCAACACCATGCTGATAGCCCTACAGTGCAACCAGATGGCTTGGCTACATAAATAGATAGGTGTTGTCTTACCGTTCTATTAATAGCCGTGCTGTCTTCTTGCATATCACAATTTTCCAGCATGCTGTGTGTATCTTAGCATGGCTGGTTGCCGGAAACCGTTACCCTATGGGGTCTTCTACACCCCCATTTTAATGGCCTGAGTGGTCTCAGTCCCAGATTTATATCTTAGGCAATTCCTGCTAGAATTCCCTTTGCTTCCCTGGCAATCTATGAAGAATTCTGCCTTGTGTCCTCGGCCACAAACAAATTGCCTTTGGATAAGGTTACGGTAACCAGCCGGGCGGGATACACGGAGTATGTGTCTATCTACTTCATTTCCCGCTCCACTCTCTAACATCACAATGTTATTAATTACTTAAGATTAAGTTAAAATTAAATTTTTAATATTTAACTTTAGAATAATATAAGTCATTGGTATGACTTCCATATACTCATGTTCTCTTTCTCTTACAGGAGGAGTACGTGAAGTGTGACCACAACTTCTGTGGAGTGAAGCGCCCGCAATTCTACGGGCACACGGCGTGTAGGACCCACGCCCCTTGCGCCAACAAGAAAGGCGATCTGAAGTTTTGGGACCCGCAGAACTGTACAGTCTGCAAGGACCGCCTGGTCGAGGCGTTCAACAATCCTCCTTCAGCGGAGGTTAGGGACGCTTCTCGAGAGAAGCTACACAAGTGGGTGCGTGGCTTCCAAAAGAACGCCACCGGACCATACCTTGCCACCGAAGACTTGAGGGCCTTGCTTTTCCTGAAGGCATCCCCATACTCTGTGGTCCCCAAGGATCAGATCCCCACCGTCCAGATAACGGTGGAACCGGACGTAGTCATGGCTCAGTCCATGCACGAGTGCCGTTTGGATGCCGACAACGCGGAACGTATGTCGGAAGTGTCGGAGAATACGAAGAGGAACCTCATGGGCGACGAATTGGACTATGAGGAAGACCAGGTGGAATACCCTGAGTCGGAGCAGGAGGTCGCTCCACCTTCCATCCCCACACCGACTCCTACACTGACGGATGTATCACTTCCGTCTACATCTGCTACCCCGGATCCCAGCCCATCCAACACCCAGGAGATCTTCAAAATGCTTGAGGCTCTCATGGATAAGAAACTCCGCGAGACGCATGAGTTCTTCAGGACCAACATGGGAAGTTCGAAGCAGCCGAAAAGGATTTCGGTTAAGGACCTCCCCGCATGCTCAGATACCAACCCCTGGAGGTATGCCGAGCACATGCCAATTACAACGGGCAAGATCTTCATAAGCGAAAAGATCGGCTCGATTGTGCTGGAAGAAGTAGAATTCTTCCCGAACTTTGAGGCTTATCCGGACTGTTACGTCCAACTTCGATCCGAACCTGCCTCTAAGGAAGAGACCGAACCAAAGGAGGTGATAGTGTTCGATCTCGCGAAGGCCCACGCCATGCTGACCAATACAGTGAAAAGTAGGGGCTTCACCTGCTCGAAACTTCCGGCGCTTAGCAAGAAGCACCCTACCTATGTCGCACCAGACGATGCGACCCTCCCCTTCTTGGAAAAGGCCTTCACTGCGGTACATAAGGCAGTGGAAGAAGGAAAACCTTGCCCTGCACTGGAGGAGTGCAGACCCTTCTCCCTGACTACTCCCCCTGATGTTAGACACTGGAAAGATGTCCAGTCAACATTTGTGGTGGGAAAACTAGAACCTGACGTCGCTGGCCGTCAGTTTAACGAAGACCTCCCGAAACTTAATGACCATCTCCTTCGTCGGGAACATGACACGAAGGAAAGGCTCGCCGCATCCATGTCCCTCCAGGTACAGCTCGAAGTCATGGCCGGTGACACTAGGGTCCTTGACTACTACATGGTTCTCGCCAAAACACATTTGGCGACCGTAGTAAAAGATCTGTACAGCTTCACGAAGGCTCGTAGAGCCTGTCGTGAATTCGTGTTCTCCAGTGCCACAGTGAGACACGAACCCCGGAGGCTGATTTCCTCCAACATCTGGGGTAAGCACCTCTTTCCCTCCTCCCTTGTGAAAGAGATCACCGACAAGGCCGCCACGGAGAACAGGAACCTTCTCCACAAGTGGGGCATGTCGAAGAAAAGGAAATCCTCTCAGGACGAATGCCCTCAACCTAAGAGGAAACCCACAAAACCAAAACCCCAGCAACGTCAACAGAGACGGCAGTTTCCGGGATCCGCTACTCCCCAAGTGGCAGCTCAGCCACAGCAGACCTTTCAGCTGGTCACCCAACCGGTCTTGTCAGTCGCCGGTTTTCACCCCTGCTTTCGAGCACAGTCAACTACCTTTAGTCCCAAAGGTAGAGGCTCAAACAGGGGTGCAGGCAGAGACGCATCTCGCCGTCCCTCCAGAGGCAGAGGAGGAAAGGGAGCTAGCGGCCGAGGTAGTAAACCCTCGGGAAACCAGAAGCAATGAAGTGCTTCCGGTGGGAGGAAGACTCCGCCAATTCCAGGATCGTTGGACCTTCGATCCCTGGGCACACAGCATCGTCAAGAAGGGTCTAGGCTGGAGCTGGACTCAACCACCCCCAACCTTCCAGCAGTTCTTCCAACAGTCAACCCCCCTTCTGGAAGAATATGTCCTAGATCTCTTGAACAAGAAGGTGATAAGGAGGGTAAAGTCAACCAGGTTCCAAGGGAGACTGTTTTGCGTCCCCAAGAAGGACTCCGACAAACTCAGAGTCCTTCTAGACTTATCCCCCCTCAAGTTCATAGCGAACAACAAGTTCAAGATGCTGACTCTTCAACAGATAAGGATCCTTCTGCCTCAAGGTTCCTACACGGTCTCCATAGACCTGGCGGATGCCTACTGGCACGTTCCAATGAACCACCACACTTCCTCCTACCTAGGATTTCGACTCCAAAGGAAAAGCTACGCTTTCAGGGCCATGCCCTTCGGCCTCAATGTGGCCCCACGGATCTTCACAAAGCTGGCAGACGCCATCGTGCAACAGCTTCGCCTCCGCAGCGTCCAGATGATTGCCTACCTCGACGACTGGCTGGTCTGGGCTCCATCGCCCGAAGATTGTCTAAGATCCTGCAACAAAGTCACCCAGTTTCTAGAACACCTGGGATTCAAGATAAACACAAAGAAATCTCGCCTCTCTCCAGCTCAGAAGTTCCAATGGTTAGGAATCCAGTGGAATCTTCAGTCACACCGCCTTTCCATTCCCCAGAAGAAAAGGAAGGAAATAGCAGGGTCTGTCAAAAGACTGCTGAAATCCAAACGGATATCAAGACGTCAGCAGGAACGAGTTCTAGGCTCTCTACAGTTCGCTTCAGTGACAAACCCAGTGCTACGTGCACAGCTAAAGGATGCCGCGGGAGTCTGGAGACGTTCCGCATCCATCGCTCGAAGAGACCTCAAGAGACGGCTCCCAAACAGACTTCGGTTACTCCTAAAGCCGTGGTCGGAAGCAACGGCCCTGAAAAGGTCCATCCCTCTTCAACACCCGCCTCCATCACTCAACATCCACACGGACGCTTCGCTGGAGGGTTGGGGAGGTCACTCCCACCAAAAACAGGCTCAAGGAACATGGTCTCCCCTATTCAAGACGTTTCACATCAACATCTTGGAGGCCATGGCGGTCCTTCTAACTCTGAAGAAACTCTCCCCGCCTCCCTCGATCCATATTCGTCTAACCCTGGACAACTCGGTGGTAGTTCGATGTCTCAATCGCCAAGGCTCAAGATCGCCCCAGATAAATCAGGTGCTTCTCCCAATCTTCCGTCTGGCAGAGAAGAAGAAATGGCACCTGTCTGCAGTTCATCTACAAGGATTCCGCAACGTGACGGCGGACGCTCTATCTCGGACAAGCCCGATAGAGTCGGAATGGTCTCTAGACGTAAGATCCTTCTCCTTCATCTCTCACCAAGTCCCAGAACTTCAGATCGATCTCTTCGCAACGAGCGACAACAATCGACTTCCTCGATATGTGGCCCCGTACGAGGACCCCAAGGCAGAAGCAGTGGACGCCATGTCACTGGATTGGAACAGATGGTCCAGGATCTACCTGTTCCCTCCCACCAACCTTCTGCTAAAAGTCCTCTCCAAATTGAGAACCTTCAAAGGAACAGCGGCCCTAGTGGCTCCCAAGTGGCCCCGGAGCAACTGGTACCCCCCTAGTCCTGGAGCTACAACCCACGCTGATCCCTCTCCCGGGCCCAGTTCTCTCCCAGCAAGTACAGAAGTCGACTGTCTTCGCTTCATCATCGAAAGTCAGGGACCTTCATCTCATGATTTTCTCTCCCTAGCCGCGAAGAAAAGGTTTGGGATCTCGAAGAAAAGTCTAGACTTCCTCGAGGAATACAAGACCGAATCCACACGACGGCAATACGAATCATCCTGGAAAAAATGGGTCTCATTCGTCAAGGCAAAAAATCCTACGGAAATCACCATTGATTTTTGCATGTCCTTCTTCATTCACCTTCATAGACAGGGCTTAGCAGCCAACACGATTTCTACCTGCAAATCGGCCTTGACTAGACCACTACTGTATGCCTTCTAGATTGATCTGTCCAGCGACATCTTCAATAAACTGCCGAAGGCATGCGCTCGTCTACGCCCAGCACCCCCACCAAAACCTATCTCCTGGTCCCTGGACAAGGTGCTCCATTTTGCCTTCAACTTGGACAACGATTCGTGCCCTCTCAAGGATCTGACTCAAAAAGTTATATTTCTTTTTGCTCTTGCCTCAGGAGCCTGAGTCAGCGAAATAGTGGCATTATCAAGGGACGAGGGTCACATCCTGTTTACAGGCTCAGGAGACCTTACCCTCCTCCCGGATCCGACGTTTCTCGCTAAAAACGAACTACCCACCAAAAGATGGGGCCCTTGGAGAATCTGCCCCCT
>NC_090732.1:120066372-120068481 GCF_036898095.1 Palaemon carinicauda | reverse complement strand
TGTAGTTAACCCTTTTAGTAAAGAATTATTTTCGTTGTTATATTCTGAATTGTTTCTTATTATTTTTACTTTTTCATTCAGATCGTCAGTCCTTTTCAGTCTAACTTCATTGCTGTATTCACATAAACTGCCATTAAGAATCTTCTCGAATCATCGTATTATGTTCTACCTTTCTTTGGTAACTTGACGATTCAATTGTTTCTTCTGACACTTAATGACTTCACCCACATACATACATTTATAATTATCATCATCGCCATCATCTCCTCCTACGCCTATTGACGCAAAGGGCCTCGGTTAAATTTCGCCTGTCGTCTCTATCTTGAGCTTTTAATTCAACATTCCTCCATTCATCATCTCCTAATTCGCGATGAGATGTTTAATTATAGCTCCTACCAACAAATACCCCATAATAATAAACTTATACAGTTATGTAGTATTTGAAAAATTATCAGTAATGTTATAATGCGTTCACAAAACTCCCTACAGTAGGGAACAATAAGATATGCAATATAAAAAAGATGCATGGTCTTAAAAACTAGCTCAACATATGTGGTCCTAATTAACGTATACGTCTAAGAGATACTTGGCAATAAATATAGTATGCGTAACCCACATAAGTAAACCTTGCTTCCCATAGTTGGCGTGATGAGTAATCTGTTTGCCGCAAGTAATTGTCAATATGTGAGAGAATCCTTTTGCTTGAATTAAGATCATTCCACATCATAGTAATTAGTATCTCGGTTTCTAAAAGCTATTGGTGTGAGGAGAAAGTCTTCTCCAACTGATTTATTACTCTCTCTCTCTCTCTCTCTCTCTCTCTCTCTCTCTCTCTCTCCTCTCTCTCTCTCTCTCTCTCTCTCTTATTCAGGCCTTTCATAGTTTTAATCTTGCGGTGTGGTACTGTCTCTGTAACTTCGAGTTCAAATACTCTTTACTTGGTGAGTGAGTACTCATGCACCTTTATTTTTCGGTTGATTTACAAATTTTTTTTAATTGATCATTAATTGTTGCATGGTCTTATTATGTTGATTATATGTATTATGTTATTTGAGATACGGAAAAATATCAATTTTGTTCCTTTTACATGTTTCCTAATACTTTTTTTCTATTTGTGTGTATTCTACTTCAATGAATGGAACACACGAACACACACACACACACACATGTATATATATATATATATATATATATATATATATATATATATATATATATATATATACAGTACATATATTTTTTTGTCTATATATATATTTATATGTCTATACACTGTATAGATACACACACACACACACACACACATATATATATATATATATATATATATATATATATATATATATGTATATATGTATATATGTATAGTATATATATATATATATGTATGTATATATATATATATATATGTATATATATATATATATATATATATATATATATATATATATATATATATATATATATATACTGTATATATATTAGTGGCGTTTAGAAATGGAAGACAGCTTCTCTCCTGACAAACTGATCTCCAGTTAGTTTTTAATACAACAGGAAAACTGCATTTACCTTTCCCCATTCAATATTTGGTGTCGACACGTATTTTGAATCACATATTTATGTGATTTTTTTTTGTCAGGACTACATTGATTGAACTATGGAATTACACATCAATATAAGAAATATTGAAAGTTTAAGATACAAGAATATTCTGAGATTGAGAGTAAGGTTTATTTTTTAAACTGTATTGCACCAGCGAGACCAGTTTTGAAAAATCCGCATCTTCATCAGTGAAAAATAAGAAATTCCATGGATGGGCTGGCTAGGAGTGCATAGAGTGCTCCCTATTATTATTTTTATTATTACTTGCTAAGGTACAACCCTAGTTGGAAAAGCAGGATCCTATAAGCCCAGTGGCCCCAACAGGGAAAATAGCCCAGTGAGGAAATGAAAAAATGAAACAGTATTGAAATAAATATTTCCTATATAAACTACAAAAAACTATAACTAAACAAGAGGAAGAGAAATTAGATAGAGTTGTGTGTAGAGAAAATGCTGGAACACCGATACCATAATTTGTCATAAGAAAAGTCGTCACTCTAAGGGAAT
>NC_090732.1:120053872-120056372 GCF_036898095.1 Palaemon carinicauda | reverse complement strand
TGTGTGTGTGTGTGTGTGTGTGCGTAAAAATCACAGGGAAACTTAATGCTCAGATGTAGAAGAACCACAAGGAAAATGGAAATATGAAATACAAGATTAATTCCTGATATATATAAATTTATATATATATATATATATATATATATATATATATATATATATATATTGTATGTACATATATGTATTTTATATATATATATATATATATATATATATATATATATATATATATATATATATATTATGTACATATATGTATTTACATATATATATATATATATATATATATATATATATATATATATATATATACACACATATATGAACACGTATAAGCATAACCCATTTAAAGGTCTGAAGGCCGCTCATGAATGGCAGAGGCAAGGGACAGTGACATTGTTCTAGCAAGCAGGACAATGCTGTAGAGACTGACTATATATACATATGATCAGCACCCAAGCACCCTCTCCACACAAGCTAGGACTATATAGTGCCAGGCAATTTCTGCTGATGGATCAGTAGGTAGACCTACAACCTACCACATACGGCTTTTAAATAGTGAAGAAAAAAAAAAAAAAAAAAAAAAAAAAACGACCACTCCCAGATTCATCATTCAGCTACTAAATCAACGTCAGCTGCTTCAAATTCATACGCAAAAGCCTCTTATTCTATTACAGATTGTTGCTATACTTTTCGCCATATAAGGAAAATTTTATAGTCACAGACCATTCGTTATCTAAAATTTACCTAATTATCTTTGCGATGCTCTTTCTTTTATTATTATTATTATTATTATTATTATTATTATTATTATTATTATTATTATTACTAGCCAATGTACAACCCTAGTTGGAAAAGCAAGATGCTATAAGCCCAAGGGCTCCAATAGGGAAAAATAGCCCAGTGAGGAAAGGAAATAAATAAATGATGAGAATAAATTAACAATAAATCATTCTAAAAACAGTAGCAACATCAAAACAGATTTGTCCTATATAAACTATTAACAACGTCAAAAACAGATATGTCATATATAAACTATAAAAAGACCCATGTCAGCCTGGTCAACATAAAAACATTTGCTCCAACTTTGAACTTTTGAAGTTCTACTGATTCAACTACCCGATTAGGAAGATCATTCCACATCTTGGTAACAGATGGAATAAAACTTCTAGAATACTGTGTAGTATTGAGCCTCATGATGGAGAAGGCCTGACTATTAGAATTAACTGCCTGCCTAGTATTACGAACAGGATAGAATTGTCCTGGGAGATCTGAATGTAAAGGATGGTCAGAGTTATGAAAAATCTTATGCAACATGCATAATGAACTAATTGAACGACGGTGCCAAAGATTAATATCTAGATCAGGAATAAAAAATTTAATCGACCGTAAGTTTCTGTCCAACAAATTAAGATGAGAATCAGACGATGAACACCAGATAGGAGAACAATACTCAAAACAAGGTAGAATGAAAGAATTAAAACACTTCTTCAGAATAGATTGATGACCGAAAATCTTGTAAGACTTTCTCAATAAGCCAATTTTTGTGCAATTGAAGAAGACACAGACCTAATGTGTTTCTCAAAAGTAAATTTACTGTCGAGAATCACACCTAAAATTTAAAAGTCATACAAATTTAAAGAAACATTATCAATACTGAGATCCGGATGTTGAGGAGCCACCGTCCTTGACCTACTTACAATCATACTTTGAGTTTTTAGGATTCAACTTCATATCCCATAATTTGCACCATTCACTAATTTTAGCTAAATCTCTATTAAGGGATTCACCAACCTCAGATCTACATTCAGGGGATGGAATTTATGCAAAGAGAGTAGCATCATCTGCATATGCAACAAGCTTGTTTTCTAGGCCAAACCACATGTCGTGTGTATATAGTATGAAAAGTAATGGGCCAAGAATGTTGTTTGAAGACGCCCATTGTACTCAAGTTTTTTTTTTTTTTTTTTTTTTTTTTTTTTTTTTTTTTTTTTAAATTAAATTCATACAGTGAATCTACTTTCAAAGTAGATTTTTTTCTAGCTAGAGTCTGAGACAAATTTTGCTAATTTTTTCCTAAAGTACGGCATTATGTGTGAACATGATTCTGTTCTTCAGATGCTTCCAAGCCTAAGAGCACTTAATTCAAGTGTTCTATGCGACTTGATCCTTATACTTTAATCGACTAATTAATCTGCTATTTAGACTATAAGCAAATATGTGTAAATGCTGTACATAGTTATATAAGCGTGTACATGATTTGGTGCTTATCTGTTAAGTCTATGATTACATATCTGCAATCATTGATATATGCGAGTATATAAGGTTTTTTTTTTTGCATTAGGGCATGACCTAGACCAAAATTTTTATTTTCCACGGGATTTTAACGCTATTGAAGGACGAAATAACAATAATAATTTTCTTTTCACATAGATTGTACAACCACTATTCTAACAATTCAAACCTTACGATAATCAGTGCGTTCATCCTGGAGAACTAT
>NC_090732.1:120026372-120028872 GCF_036898095.1 Palaemon carinicauda | reverse complement strand
ATGACAGCTTGGAAAATATGACACTCCATATATATATATATATATATATATATATATATATATATATATATATATATATATATATATATATATGTATATATATTATATGTATATGTATATATATTCATATATGTATATATGTATGTGGTGCGTGTATGTGTGTTGGCAAGACACTTGTTAATGATTATGTAAGGTATATATATATATATATATATATATATATATATATATATATATATATATATATATATATGTATGTATGTATGTATGTATGTATGTATGTATGTATGTATGTATGTGTGTGCGTTTGCTTATGTTCGTAAAGTATAAGGTAGAAAATTTTCCCCAGCCAGTTTTTAGTACCTTTTTTATTCTTGCTGAAATGTCACATTATGTACTGCTGTCAAGAGCAAATGAAAGCCCTCTGCGGGCAGCGTCAGGTGAAAATTACAATGAGGAATAATGATTAAACAGGGCATCAAAAGAGAGAATTCCTAGCTCCAAGCAGTTACACTTAACCAGGCGTTTAGTGGGTATCTTAATGTCTCAGTGCCGTTTATGTATATTTTCTGTTATTATTCTGCTTGCACATATATACATCTTCTTGACGTACTAATTACGATATTTACCTGTGTGGTTTAGTCAGAATAAGTAGGGTAAGTGTTAAAGCAAAATGAAATCGCAAAAGTACGAAATTGTTTGCTATATTTGAATTGCTAACGAATTATGAGTACTTATATGTTGCTCGGTGAGAATCTATGTGGCCTTCTTTTATCATCATCATCTTCTCATTATATAAACATACATACATAAATAAATAAATATATATATATATATATATATATATATATATATATATATATATATATAAATATATATATATATATATATATATATATATATATATATATATATATATATATATATATATATATATGTGTGTGTATATATATGTATATATATATATATATGTATATATATATATATATATATATATATATATATGTGTGTGTGTATATATATGTGTATATATATGTATGTATATATAAGTATATGTATATATATATGTATATGTATATATATATATATATATATATATATATATATATGTGTGTGTGTGTGTGTGTATATATATAAATATATAAATATATATATATATATGTATATATATAAATATATATAAATATATATATATATATATATATATATATATATATATATATATATGTATATATATAAATATATATGTATATATATAAATATATATGTATATATATAAATATATATATATATATATATATATATATATATATATATATGTATATATGTATATATATATATATATATATATATATATATATATATATATATATATATATATATATGTATATATATATATATATATATATATATATATATATATGTATATATATATATATATATATATATATATATATATATATATATATATATGTATATATATATATATATATATATATATATATATATATATATATATATATATATGTATATATATATATATATATATATATATATGTATATATATGAATATATATAAATATATATATATATATATATATATATATATATATATATATATATATATATATATATATGTGTGTGTGTGTGTGTATATATATATATGTATATATATATAAATATATGTTTATATGTATAAATCAATAAAGGAAGTCTTATGTACACATTTACGTTTGAATGTAAAAATGTACTTACGTGATATTAGTAAAACACAAAAGGCACTCAAAGCAGTCTATTATGCACTGATATGGTAAAGTTTCATAGGTGTTCTATTGTATTACTATTATTGATATTATCATTATCATTGTAATAAACATAATAAAACCATTGAAGTCGAGGAATGAAGAAATAAAAGGAGATATCAAAACCATAAGTCTAATTTCACTCGCGACCATTGTACCTACTAATTCTCTTCAAAAGGGGGAGAAAATGAGCTGAGAAACCACGAAGTAGACGCCTTAAGTAATTTGAGGTTTGTTTAAAACTTCGATCCTGCTGTGAATTGGATATCAAGAATAGCTTACCACAGGTGTGATTAAGAAAGAAAATGTTGCTTTAGGTTCTTTAGTCTTTTATTCTGTGTTATTACGATACACTGAAAGAAGCTATTGTATCTCTGCATGATGAGATATAGGGACCCTCTCTCTCTCTCTCTCTCTCTCTCTCTCTCTCTCTCTCTCTCTCTCTCTCTCTCTCTCTCTCTCTCTCTCCCTCCTGAGAAAGACAGAATTAACTTTTCATGTACTAATCTACTATTCTATTTAATGAACTGCATCATGAATATTCGGCCAGAATCAGAGATCTAGGTAATTTATGTCCGAGTATGTTGTATTCCCCTAATTCAAAGCATGATCTAAAAGAATTGCGTATTTCACTAGATCCAGTTCTACAATTACAACGGGTTTATTTAGCTAAATAATCGTTCCATGAATTGACAAAG
>NC_090732.1:120016372-120021372 GCF_036898095.1 Palaemon carinicauda | reverse complement strand
TAAAGACTAATAACTGATTTATTTGAAAGGATTCGTACAGAAAATACAGGAAGAAGAAGGAGACAGGAAGGAGAACGGGAAAGAAATAAAGAATCCGAAAAGGAGAACTAGTTATTATTTGTTGATCAATTTACGATAGGGCGGATTTGAAAGGAGAAAGTAAAGTCCCTAATGTTGATGATCCAAAAATAAAGATTGTGCAGAATAAGGCGGAAATTGTAGAGAATATTGAAGGACCAGAGAAAGAACGAGAATTCTTCAATCTGAAGTAATTTTTTTTCTCTCTAAAAAAGGAAGGACTGCTAAGGAAAGGCACTCCAATTGGACGTCTTCCTTTTGGAAATTCCTAGCAGGCTCCCATCCGGAATAGTCTTCAAAATTCTCCCAACTCGTTGTTCGACTCCAATTTGTCTTTCGTCATCAATAGGAAAGTTGAATGCTTTCCTGTCAGAGCTCCAAAATATTTTTAGTCTCTCTGTTAGGAGAAATATGGAATACCGGTGCATTTCCAAATCGGCTTCAAATTGTCATTCGTCCTGAGCAGGAATGTTAGAAAGGGTAAAAAGATTGTTTTAATTGTTTTATTGGTCAACCCAAATTTGCAAGATTTTGTCACTGACTTGCCTCTGAGGTCATTAAAAAGGAAACAAGATTTGGGTGATGCAGAAAATGCTTTGGCGAAAGTCAGGAGAATTATTGAGTCTGCAATTTTGGAAGGAAACCAAAATACATCGTCAAAAAGGAATCAACGACATGTGGAATCAGGAAGCCAGTTATGAAAAGCTAAACAAGAATCTTCATGACCCATAATGGATTTATTTGAAAGGATTCGGACAGAAAATACAGGAAGAAGAGAGAGGGAGGAAGGAGAACGGGAGAGAAGAAATAAAGAATCAGAAAAGGAGAGCTAATTATTATTTGTTGATTACTTTTTCGTCTCAATCCGCACAAACGTAAAGTGAAGTCCATAATGTTAAAGATCCAAAAATAAAGATTGCTCAGAATAAGGCGGAAACTGCACAGAAGTAGAGAATATTGAAGGATCAGAGAAAGCTAAAATTCTTCAATCCAAAGTAATTTTTTTCCCCTCTAAAAGGAAGAACTTCTAAGGAGAGACATTCCAATTGGACGTCTTCCTGTTAGCACGCTCTTATAAGAAAAATTATTATCTAGGACCGACGAAGGAACGGGTTTGGGATCAGATTTTTTGTTTGCGGTGCCCCGGATTTGAACTTCGGGCTCCAGCTTCGGTCGTCATTTTGTGTCAGCCTCATCATCATCTGTCTGTCGTCAGTGTTCATGTCATCCAATACAAGTAACAGCTTTTAAGAGATACAACCAACGCTCCGTTCCCCTTACCAGCGGCCAACACAAGGGGCCGTGGTCCGCCTTGTATATAGGCGGGTCAATTTAAATCATCATCATCAGGAGAGGCAATTTGAGACACGATACCTATTACGGTCGTTATAAAAAGGATATTTTAATTACAAAGAGATCAGTGGTTCAATTGGGTTCCGTCGTCATGAAACGCCTTCAAAATGTTCGTTAAAAGAAATTCGACCAAGAAGTGTAACGGCTGGAGGAGAGGAACTGGTCAAACGAATACTCACAGGAAAGAGTTTGTTGCCCTTCATCAGGACCCCTAAAAGATTGATACGCAATCGGGACGTCAAAACGAAAGTTAGCTTACGGAAAGAGTAGGAACAGGGTACCTTCACACACGCACACACGTGTGTGTGTGTGTGTGTGTGTGTGTGTGTTTGCTAGGTATTATTTTCTTACCTGTTACTATTTCGCTAATTTCTATGATAAATCAAGTGATGGGTGAATAAAACATTAAAGGGGATATTGTATAATTACGTTTTGATATAGCTGACCATAACAGACAGTAAATAGAGTATTGAGAAACTAGATCTTCCTCATACATGTTTTTCTGAGGCAAAACTAACTTTTAAGTCATATGGAATTAAGACACTCTTCATGAATGTTGATGCTTATGGAGGTGTAGACTCAAATGCTATTTATCCTTCGTTTTTTTCTTTTTTTTTATAAAGACCCCTGATTTCTTAGCTCTTAAGTTGTCTGCTATATTCTTCAAGTTATCAAATATATATATATATATATATATATATATATATATATATATATATATATATATATATATATATATATATATATATATATATATATATATGTGTGTGTGTGTGTGTGTGTGTGTGTGTGTGTATGTGTGTGTGTGGGTGTGTTTATATGTATGTATATATGTTTATATATACACATATATATGTATATATATTATATTTATTATATATTATATATATAATGATAAATTTTGCACATTTAGACATGTTTTTCATATTTATGTAAGCCATATATTATACTTCCTTTATATCTGGATTCTCTCTATACCTCGGGATCAGAGAACCAAGGGGAAATCAACTCAGAGATAATAGCTTCTGGTCGGCCGGGGAATCGAACCCTGGTCCGAGAAACTGGCACGAAAATTGGTATTACATACACGCACACACATGTATATATATATATATATATATATATATATATATATATATATATATATATATATATATATATATATATATATATATTAGGCCTGTTGTAGAATTTGGGAATGTGTTTGAGGTATCTCAAGCCTGCTAATTACCGCCCAATTTCCGTCACTGCAATTTTTTTTTTTTTTTTTTTTTTGCCTAGAAAGCAAGCTATTTGCATATGCAGATGGTGCTACTCTCCTGAATTTAGATCTCAATATACTACACGCATAACAACTAATGTATCTGTTTCTAGAGTACTGTAAGACAAAGGCCTCAGACACGTCATTTCAAGTTGGGGTTTTTTTTTTCTGGCTCGATAGTTCGATTTTTATACTTTGTAGTCCTCCATATACCTTAAGTGCTCTGTAGAAAGATTTTCCCGTTTTTTATAATCTACCAAGATATTTCCGTTAACTAGAATAGTGATAAAGGAATCAGACATAAATTATATAAACAAAATCTGAGTGATACCACTAATTCATGGAAGCATGCTCCACAATGCATTTTTTTTTTTTTTATGGAGATCGTAATATCGAAGAGTAAGGGAAATGGAATACAGTGCTCCAAATGCCCTATCTCTGAATCCAGCTAATCAATATCTTGTCTTGGCTTCACGCAAATATCAGATAGTTCCAGGTTGGAATGTGTTTCATGCTGCCGCTCGGGAGAGATTTCTTTTCTGGAGAGATAGTGAGAAGCTAGGAACTAATATTGACAGTCTAAGACGAGCACCGGTGCGGAGGGCCATTCATTTTGAAAATAATGAGAATGTTTGATAAATATATGATTAAAGAATGAAAGAAAGGACCACAAATGACAAAGAATGAAATAGGGAAACAAAATTGTTAAAGAATAAATACCTAACAAGACATGTCAGGGGATAGAGGAAGAAGCTCAGAAAATAAAATCTGAAGAATGAGAGAAAATATCTAGGAATCCAAGGGTATCGCTCCTCAGCTGTGTGATTTAGTGATTATAAGGACAATCAAACATTTATTTTCGAGATATTCTAATATTTAGTTTTTCCCCTTCCCGCTTACTGCATGAGCTGTAGAAATTATGGTTCAACTACCATCTTGATAGGCGGAGGAGCTGGTATGGATGGTTATTTCTCGAACACTCCGAACTAGAGCTTCACGGATAGTGGTGTGTTTTTCGCTCGTTAAGCACCCTTATACCTAGAGTAATTCACCCGGTTCAGAGCCCACATCCAACACCACATAGCTGTCCTAATTCGGACACTTGATTACTGTAAAGAGTGACTTTATCATACAGAGTTAAGTTTATTTGAATCAAGACTAAGAGAACGTTGTGCGTGAAATTGATAAGAAGTTAGTTTGATCTCCAGGCAATGTAATTTCTCAAGATAAAGATATTAGCAATTATATGATAATTGATAACTTGCAGTCATGGTATTAGCCTGGGGAATAATTTTGTGTTTATGCCATCTGCAAATGTATTTTTTTCTGACAATTTATAGGAGAATACATTTGGGAAAATAGGTATATCATAGTTTCATGACACAATTTCTGAAAATTACGTCGTTCTGAGTCTAAAAAGTTTGTATTTTTTACATGATTTGTCAATAAAACAAATTTTTGAAAGCCTTTGCTAGAATGTAATAGCATCCTCATTTATTAGCACTTATTTTCGATACGAACTAATAAATTCTTATTGTATTCAAGGTGTTATGAAGTCATCAGTATATATTGTATCCGTCACTCGATTTGTAACTTTTGTATGCGTTTGCTAACCAAGACAGCCCTTTACTGTCTTTGGTTCGCTAAGGTTGGAGAAGGCTCCGCCCATTTCGTAGAAGTAGTAAGAAGAGCAACACCTTGTCTGTGTTGCCATGGGAACAATAGAGACATCTGACGAAAGATTTCCCCCGAGTGTCTGCGTTTTTTTTTATTCTAACTGTACATACTCTTCTTATTGTCTAAGTATGTACACACTCCTTGTCTAACCACATACTAGCTGTCCTCAGTACATATGCACTAATTGTCTAATTACAAGCATATTCATATTCTAAGTACTGTATATACTCACCCACTGTCTAAGAGTATAGCCCTCTTTGTCTGAGTTCACACGCACTAATTTTCTTAGTATACTGTATATGCACTCATTTTCCAAGTACGCTCATATTTTAAGCATGTAAGCTGATGCCCTTATTGCCTAAGCACATACTCTCCTTGTATGCATGCACTTATTGTCTAAGAACACGTATACTCATTATCTAAGCATAGACACTCGTTGTTTAAGTCCGTATTCATGCACTGTCCAAGTATGTAGCACTCATTGTCGGTGGTGGTGGTAGTGTATTACAGCCAACTCTTCATGTTGGCACGGGCCTTTCCCTTGGTTGGCCCGTAGGACTCATTGTCCAAGTTGATGCTCACTCATTGCTAAAGTGCATAAGACATTGTGTGATCTGATTCATTTATGTTA
>NC_090732.1:120008872-120011372 GCF_036898095.1 Palaemon carinicauda | reverse complement strand
GTCAAGGTCGAGCAAAAGGTCGACCGATTTAACCCTAACCTTAACCCCAAGTTCGCACATAGTTGTCACACAAACTACAATTACGCCTACGGTCTAAATTGATTCTGAGAAAGGCAGGCTGGTTTCGAGAAATAAGTTGCCGTAGTGGAGGTCTGCACTCTCAGGGTGCTTTTATAGTTGTTGTAAAGGAGTCACAAGCAATAAGCTTAGGGAATTCAAGCTTGTTAAGCTTTCACCCGTGTGAAAATCCGCGAAAACTGAGCCAATGAACTTATAGTTAAATAGAAGACATTCAAATAAATAAATAAGAATAAAGAAATTAACATATTCTCTAACGAAAAATAATTAATAGATGAAAATAGAACCTATATTTTGTAGCTAAACCCTACATAGAAAAGATTTTATTACGATGATACAAGAGAATCAAAACGAAAAATACGGTCTTCCGATCAAGGTGTGGCACGTCTGCGGTAGTTGCTGACAGAGGCGAGGTGAATGCAAGTAAAATATATTAAACAGATAACGAGCTTATATGCAAGCAGTTGAGAGCAACAATGCCACTGAAAATCAAACAATGAAATTTGCGATGGCAAGCTTATACAGGGTTTTCTATTATCAGTGCAGGAGAGAGCGAGAGATAAAAAAACCGATAGCATTACTCTGTATGAGCGGGTATGAAACACGTGCGGTACAATGGTCTGAAATAGGCTCTACTTATATACAGTAGTGTTCTGGGATGAGATGATTGGGCCTGGGCAGGACGGCAAACTTGAGTTCATTTCCCTGAGACTAACGTTGTTACATACCAAGAAGAAAAGTTATGCATTTTAATTGCGTTTCACAATATGGAATTCCATTTCAGAATTGATAGTTAAAAGAATCTTAGGTTTTGGGTTGCAAAGGTTCAGTCTTTCATCTTTGAATAGCATCCAAATCATGTATAAAAGATGAAGGAAGTTTACGCCTATTAAAGGTTATTATACTGATATAGAGCTAAAGCATTTGCTTCAAGGCATCATATTACTTTCAAATCGTCAGTTTCACACAATTCTGAAAAGAAAATATCTCACAGATGTGTATATATTACTTGCAAAAATGATAAAAAGTCAGCACACACTACTTTAAAAAGAGTGCAGTGAACAATGACCACATGATTGAAGCAAGTGGGCTTGTTTCTAACTAATCACATAAGGTGCTTTATTAACATATACATATCTTCAACTATATCCCTTTCACTTTACTTTGCACAGTAATGGAAGGTTTCCGTAACATTCCCATAGCAAGCCTCTGGAAAGCTGGTGAAAATTGCATTAAAAGAGCACCAGGTGCATTTCGCGTCACAGAGAGAGCTCAGAACATTCTCCCAGATGAGGTGACAAGTATTTTCGGGTGCTACTCTCTCGAGAAACATGAAAGTCTGTCATTTACGGGGGAAGCGGTTGACCACTGTACAGTCGCGGGAAAATAGCATGGCTGATGGCGAGAATTTTGTAATATTTAAAGGGAAAGAAAGAGAAATGAAGAGGCTGATAGTCCTTTTACCCCTCTAAGCCAAAATGAGGTAGAAGGAGTTTGCTTTCTATTTTCCTGGGTTGGTGTTTGTGTTGCAGCCAGGATGAATAATTTAGAAACTGGACAAATTACAATGGTTGGCGTTACAAATGTTTTGCGGATGTAATTGTTGTTGACCTCAAGAGAGGTGGTATTCAAACTTTCTCCTTCTGTTGCTATTCGCCAGGAAACTTTGGTTTTGCTATCATAAAATGGCCACAACTTTCGGTAAACAACTCGCAAATTCAATTCATGCTCACAGAACGTTTGTAAGCCACAAGTATAATAAATGTTTGATGCTATTGGCTTCCGATATTCTGGTAAAGCTTTTGAAATCCTAATTTTATCATGAACATCATTTACTCGAAAAGGCAAAAACCTGGAAACGTATCCTGAATAAGTAACTAACATATCTTCTAGTAGTTAATCATTGCTGTTTTAGTTTAGTTAAGCTGGTGTATTATGTTGAGTCTGCGATATACTGTATAGAGTTTTAGAAACCTAATAATACAGAACTTAGGAGAGCTGGAATAACGTTATAAACGTGATACCTTAATTAGAATCGCAATCAAAATAAAGTTTGGGATAAATTTTGTAATAGGAAAATTTTTTTTCCAAGAAAACGCACGCCAGTATTGGGTACCTTTATCAACCAGAAAATCTAAAAATAAAGAAAGTAATGTATCAAAGAAAAGTTGTAAGCATTTTATAAACATATACAAAATGTATATCAGTTATATATATATATATATATATATATATATATATATATATATATATATATATATATATATATGTGTGTGTGTGTATATATATATGTGTGTATATATATATACATACATACATACATACATACATTATACATGTATATATGTGTGTCTGTATTTATGTATATATAAGCTAACGACCAAAATAAAGGAAATAGTAAAAAAAATAGCATCTCTCTCTC
>NC_090732.1:119998872-120001372 GCF_036898095.1 Palaemon carinicauda | reverse complement strand
TGATGCTTTAGATTGAAATAAAGTTCATAATAGTCAGATGATATTGAATCTTCCTTCGAGTTTAACACTAAACTGCAGAACTCTCTCGCTCAGTTACCGGAACGTGTCTTCTTGGCACGTGAAACTTCGATTGACCAATTTTTGAATCATCAAAACAATTCTTTAGACCGGGGGCTAGCTTGTGTTTAATTACAGTGTATTGCATTCAAAAGATCTGATGATGGTTTTCCATATATGTTAGTAGAGTAACAGGGAAACCTCACTTAAGTTGCACATTCCCGGTGTTGAGGCTGGGTAGCGGTCCCCAATTTCCCCCAAATTCACATTTAATTACACTTGAGCATACAAGTGGGAAACTTATCCTATGATGCAAGCACATGTTGGGGAGTCAATACATAAAACTCAAGAAAAGAAATTCTCTGGCTTTATCATGTAAGGACAAAACCATCATCATATTGAGGCTGTTCCATTAATTTTATAATCATTGCAGTTCTGGCAATACCAAGATCATAATATGAAACCACTCCATATAGCTGCTCAAATTGTTTGCTATCTGTATATCCTTAATGGTAATATTTTATAAAGATCTCCGCTAATGGTTGATATTAATTTTAGTTTTTTTTTAGAATTTCTTCAGTATAATGAACACTTGTTCTAGTCAATGATCCAACTAGAAAGGAAATATGAAAATCAATTACATAGTATTTTATCTAAGGTGAAATATCACTGGCATCTAGTGGCAATATAATCATTAATGAGGAAAACCACCAACCCCAACAATGGTAGGCGTTCTAAAGACCCTTTCTTATCTGAAACTGCCATTCTTTTATTTCAATTTTATATAATGGCACTGAGGGAACAATGTTTCTTTAATGTACACAAGTGTATATGAATCCCCTTCTGGCCTCTTAAAATGGTCCCTCTTAAATGATAACGCCAGAGAATCTTTTATTGAGTTTTATGTATTGACTTATCAACATGTACTAACACCATAGGATAAATTTCCCACTCGAACGCATAATTGTAATTGAATGTCAATTTGTGGATTGTGGACCGCTCCTCAGCCTTAACGCCAGGAATTTTTTTTTCTTTTTTTTTTTTCATCTATGGGAAACCATCATCATCCGATCTAACCACCTCTAAATTCGACTCCAGACAGGAAATGCACAATAAACTTCTACAATATAATCTGTTCTCGAAAAATCTTAGAAGCGCTTATTATAATCTTGCAACTAGCGCATTTTCTCTTTTACGACTATGATTATCTTTTCATTTTCACAGTACTTATGCAATTCTTATTAATCATCCTTCACAAAGAGGGCGTCCTTTTATCCTACGTGAAATAGCTATATGTCTTCAGAAATGGGCTTTGATGAGTTTTTCAAGTCTGTTATCAGTACGAACTAGAGGGAAACTCGGTAGAGAGAATACTTTCGCCACGCCAAGCAGTCTACTGCGTACTTGATCTTCACAGGATTTTCTTCAAAATATAATGGATTTGTCCATGGGTCATACCTCACATATCCACCAAATTTCGTTTAAATTGGTTCTTTAGTTTTTCCGTAGTGTTGCTCACAAAAATAAAAAAAATAAATAAATAAACTAACATCTATTTAACATTCCGATTATTTTCAAATTACGGCTACGTACATTTACATAGATGTACAGTTTCCAAAATGTTACAGATTCATCCCTGGGTCATATCCAGTATGATTACCATGTTGGGTCAAAATCGGTACAGCAGTTTTTGTGTAAGTTGTTCACAAACAAATGACGTCAGGGGTAAATACATACCTTTCGCAAAATCGAAGAAATAATGCGAATCACATATGATTTCATAACATCATGACGAGTCATCGTATTTTTATTCTTTCATTGGCATTTAGATAACGTTAAGGTTAATCATATTTAATATATTTAACTAGTTATCGTTATCATCTTCCTCATATCTTTATTCGGTCTGTCAAGGAAATAAAAAGAATTATCACTATTACATTTCCTAAATTTCGAGGTGGAAGAAAATGGATAAGCTAAAAGTTATTATTTTCAGTATTCAATTTGACAATAAATTCATGACTCAGTTTTATTTTTAATTCTTCATTATCGCTGTTCCTCTTTATAACCAGCAATTCCCGTGGTTTTTAGCCTTAACCTTTGACCCCAATTTGCAATGGAATTTGCCGCAATGAAGTCATAAGTTATATAACAAAAAACTTCGTCTCAAAATCATCAGCGTTATTAGATAAATGTCTTCATGACAATTTCAGTTATAATATAGAGGGGCCCAATAATCTAATTTAAAATTAAATTATAGCTTTACTCGATTAGTTTTCACAAAGGTTCTTGAACATCCTGAAGAATTGACTTATGATGAAAGCTAGTCAAACATTGTTTTACCATAAAAAGAGAGACATTTTACATTACTTTATCAACATAATTGAAGAAAACAAAAGCAATAAAGAAAAAAACAAGGATTAAGGATGGTAGTTAATCACAAAGA
>NC_090732.1:119973872-119996372 GCF_036898095.1 Palaemon carinicauda | reverse complement strand
CAAAAAAAGAAAAATTGTTTTCCTGCAAGTCACCATACTTGAGTACAGTTTGTTTAAAATATTTCCCTATTGCTATGTAAGGGAAGGATTCATGTTGCTTTTAAACATAAGCGGAAAAGCAGAAAATTAACAAAGGCGTCGTTGTAAATACTCAGCAGTGTTATATGTTGTTATAACTATTGTGGGTACAGATAAATGCACAGAAATTGGCCCTGTACTTCGCCTGCTTATTTTTCTTTGTTTTAAATGGGAGCGACAGATATCCTTTTGAATCAACATTTCTTGATTTTAGTGTATGTTTTATCTGTTTTGGGGGTTACTAAGCAGACATCTTTATCCTGTTATGTTTATGTTTCCTCCAGAGTTCTTTATTGAAAAATTTCTTTGCACCAAACATCCTTTGAACCCTATAATACCCTAAACCCTTCATGTCTTCAGTTCATTATGTCCTCAAAACGATCAGAAATCTGTTAGTACCAATGCTCATCGAAATTATAAAGAGGATTGTCAACAAAATACGCCTTCTATGTATGAATTAACTTACCTGGAAGGTTGTGCATATAATGAGATACTTATAACTTTCTTCTAATATCATAAAAGGATGCCGGTATCAAATCGTTAAGCCCAACATGGCTTTACATGAATTATAATGACAAAACTTTTCATGATCCATCTTCATTCAATTCCGTCCTTCCGAAAACAAATCCAGGAGATTTGTTGAGTTAATTTTCGCTTGTAAAAAAAAAAAAATTGAAAGTAGCAATTTACTGCCAAAACTTTCCTTTCACATTAATTGTATCCGTTCGTGAGACTTGATTCGGTCATGGCGCAAAGATGACTTTATGTTATATTGACATGTAAACCAGATTCAATATAATACGTTTTTATTCTTTTTTTTTTAATTAATAACATGCGTTTTTGAAGCAGATTGGGGGTCGGGAGGTGGAAGAATCACTGGTATAACACTGATGTCCCACTTTGTAAACCCTGAGGTGCAGTTAGCACTTAGATCCTGACTTTTTATTAGAGCCTCTGGTGGCATGATTGTTAGCGACCTTGCCTTTAGTTTGAAGGGGCTAAGGTTCGATCTCAGTATGAGATAGAAATTTATTATTTATTTGAGCACGATACTGTGTTGATTTTCACCCATATATATATATATATATATATATATATATATATATATATATATATATATGTGTGTGTGTGTGTGTATATATGTATATATATATATATATATATATATATATATATATATATATATATATATATATATATATATATATATACAGTATATATATATATACACTGTATATATATATATATATATATATATATATATATATATATATATATATATGTATGTATATATATATATGTATGTATATATATATATATATATATATATATATATATATATATATATATATATGTATATATATATATATATATATATATATATATATATATATATATATATATAAATAATTACATGTGATTTATATATTTGCATGCACGTACATTTGTGAGTGTATGTGTCCTTGTGCATATAAAATGTATGTATGGAATGACGTATCCACGAGACAGTCACATAACGTTATTAACTAGATCTTATTAGTGTAAACGACGGTCTTTTGAATTCTTGGGAAATTATTTCCATCCTTTCCTTAATTTTCTGCTTGCATTGCAATGACGAGTTCCTCTTAATTAGACACCATTCACTTGCTGATTTGTTTTTCTCGTCGCGATTGAGTAGTTTACATCTTGATTTTTTGGAGATTCGTGAAATTTGTAGTTTGGTTAGAATAATTTGACGTTTTTTAATGGGCATTATTCATAGCTTGGGATCTATAATATTCTAATGGTTACTATTTTTATTCTATTTTTATATTTTGTGCTTCATCTCCCCTATATAATAAAGAGCAAGTCTCTGGCTATATATATATATATATATATATATATATATATATATATATATATATATATATATATATATATATATACATATATATATATATATATATATATATATATATATATGTGTGTGTGTGTGTGTGTGTGTATATATATATATATATATATATATATATATATATATATATGTATATATATAGATATATATATATATATATATATATATATATATATATATATATATATATATATATATATATATATATGTGTGTGTGTGTATATATCTATGTATATATATATATATATATATATATATATATATATATATATATATATATATAGATATATATATATATATAGATATATATATATATAGATATATATATATATCTAATATAAAACATTTATATTTTTCCAGTCACGCTCAGCTCTCCCTATCTCACTGGTAAGGAGGAGAAGGACTAGTCATATCCTGGTGAGCTGGGATTGTGTGTGTATACACATCTATTCTAGATATTTAGCCTTATTTTGACGAGTCGCATACACCACGTATAATACAATATTCAGACTAGAATACTATTTAATTTTCGAGAATGGCAAAGGCCAAGACTGCAGAGAAATCTTATAGCAACATTAGAGCAGTTAGAGTTAGTAACTTGGTTTTGTAGCTGAGATTTTGTTGATATTACTCATAACTCTTTTCTATAAAAAATCGATCTTTCTCGTGTTCTTAGTAAGAGCAATCAGTATACCCATGTAGAAGTCCATCTTTATACATCAATTAATATTCCGATTAATATTTTGATACCTGTTATTTAATGCTTGTGCATATATACAGGGTTTTCAATCTTGAGAAACAAATTATGCCTCTGATCATGACTGAAGTATGAACTCAAAAAAATACCACTTGTCCTTTAAGCATATGCCCTTTTGTTACCCTTGTGTCAGGTCATGGCTCCTGTAACCTTACCATCATTAAAATTTCTAGAAACCGGAAGGATAGCATCTTCTGGAGCCATGCCCTCCAAGGAAAAATGTAGACTGAACTGAATAACAAAATGTATATTCCTGGAAGATAATAGAACATTGCTTGGTTCTCATTCCACAGACAATAGCAAAGAAACTAGCTTTTTCCATACAGGAAATAAAGTATCGTATGATAGATCCATTCCAGTCAGTATGGCCTTGAATTATCTCTAAACAATGATATTAAAGATAATAGAACCGGGAGGAAGGAAAACAACTGCCAAAGGTATCAATTTGATAATCAAGAGCAGACACGGATAGAAATCAGTTTCGGCTGTCATCATCCTTGAATGATGTTTATAGCAGAATTATTTTTCACATTTAGAAACGAACCCTTGCGCTTAATGATAATCTTATAATGTGAATTCTACCGGCCTTAGATTATTTCATTACTTTTTTTCCTAAATAATTTTTTAGTGCCCTAACTTAGTTCATTTTAAATTCATTAAAGCTTTTTATTCTATGTCATTACATCACATGCATACGTTCGTATAAGTGATTAGTAGCAAGAGTATGTATAAATGTATGCATATAACTGAGAATGTTAAAAAAAAATGAAAGAACACCGGTAAAGGAAATGCTTAGTATGACGTCATAAACCACCTGTTGTTGACAATAATTCATTACACCTTACTTCCCTTTAATTGCATCTCAACAGCTCTCTCCCCCTTCTGGCGTCATGACCTCCCTTCGGCACAAATTCATTCTTTTCCCTCAGGCTCCGCCCCTTAACCGGCGCTAACAACCCCCTCTCTCCCCGATTCCTTTCACAACTTCTTACTACTCTATCCGGACGCCGCCCCTTCCCCCAATTCCCTCTGCACATAACTGTGAGCGCTATTTGGTCGTGTTGTCAGTTAACTGTCTGTGTTAGTTTATCCGTGACAGTTGTGCGGTGTAGAACCCATCCACGGCCTCTCTTGGTTTTCTGACGCCAGGTACTTCTGAACAAGTAACTGAAGGATCTTCCATATCAAGAAGCCATGAAGGATTTGTTTAATTTCTGTTTCCTGGTGCTCTGCTGTGCTTCTGTCCGGGCACAAGACGACACCGTCGCAGAATGGGAAAATCACCCAGTTTTACTATCTGATCAAGAAACCGGCCGGGACGCCAATACCCTTGGAGATGCAGAAGGCCAAGATGGCATCATATCTGATCTTATAGTTATGCTTGTAGAAGCCGCCAGATCAACCAGTTACTCTTCGCTGTTGACGCTGAACGTCACCAATGTTATAATCTTAGCCTGCTCGGCCTTCTTCTTCTTCTCCTACTATGGATTCATTCCAGTGGGGAGAAGGTCGCTGGATGGACCAGGCTCCTTCGACGTATCTGCCCTTTCCAGTGCCGTGGCGGCCATCGCGCCCAGCGTTCGAAAAGCTTTGGAAATATATGCTCATCTACAAGAGAATTAACACCAAGCCAAAAATCTTTCGAAGGTAAGATCATTAACTTTTATCTTTTGATTTCCAGTTGAGTTTCGACCTTTTACATTTTCCGTTCAACTTAAAAAATCATTTCTAACAATATATTGAGGATATCACAAAGCAGCATGCAGTTTATAGACGATTCGTTTTTATATTATTATTATTATTATTATTATTAGCTAAGCTACAACCCTAGTTTGAAAAGCAAGATGCTATGAGCCTAAGGGTTCCAGCAGGAAAAAATAGCCCAGTGAGGAAACGAAACAAGGAAATAAACGATATAAGAAGTAATTGAAAGTTAAAATAGAATATTTATAAAACATGTAAAACAGCATACAGTACGAGTAAAAAGTATCTCAAGGAAGATGAGAAATACAGAAGTATCGGTTCTAGTAACCATGAATGCTTTAAGTATGAACACGTCAATGTTTAGGGTAATTAACACAATGTGGTAACATCAGGGGTCAGCTCATATTGATATATTGTATCATAAGTTTAGATATCGAATTTCTAAATTAATCTCTAGATATTTTGGGTATTCATTCACTTGGTACCGTAGGTGACCTGTAATACGTTGTCACTCATTTGCTACTGTAACCTTCAGCCTGTAATACATTACCACTCTAACCTGCAACCTGTAATACATGACAACTTATTTATAAGTCACAACCGGTAATGCATTACCACTCATTTACAAACTTTAACTTGTAAAGCATTTACAAACTTTAACTTGTAATGCATTTCCACTCATTTACAAACTTTAACTTGTAATGCATTACCACTCATTTACAAACTTTAACTTGTAATGCATTACCTCTCATTTACAAACTTTAACTTGTAATGCATTACCACTCATTTACAAACTTTAACTTGTAATGCATTACCACTCATTTACAAACTTTAACTTGTAATACATAACCACTCATTTGCTAACTGCAACCTGTAATACATCATCACCTGTTTACCAACCGCACCCTGTAATGCATTAGGGTTGTGGCCTATTGGGAACGTCCCTGTCTGGCGATCGCCGGACTGGAGCTCGACTCCATCTCAAACTTGATAGTTAGGGCACTGATCATATGTATATATGGTCAGACTCTAGGGCATTGTGTTGCTAATGGAGAAACTGTCACTATCTCTTGCTCCTGTCATTCACGAGCGGACTTTTAACCTTAAAAACTCCTTTACCACTCGCAACCTGTAATACATTACCTCTCATTTACCACCTGTAACCTGTAGATAGTAGGTTATCCAAGACACCAGCCACCTGTTGAGATACTATCGCTAGAGAGTGTTCGAGTCCTTTGACTGACCAGATAGTACTTCTTTGGATCCCTCTCTGGTTACTGTTAATTATCCTTTGCGTACACATACACCGAATAATCTAGTTTTCTTTACACATTCTCCCCTTTCCTCATTCACATGACGACAACAATATAATAAAATATATCTTCGTCGCTCAAGGGGTTAACTACTGCATTGTAATTATTCATTGGCTACTTTCCACTTCGCAAGGGTAGGAGATAATCTTCGGCTATGGTAAGCAGCTCTTCTAGGAGGACGACACCCCAAAATTAAACAATTGGTCTTTAGACTTAGGCAGTGCCATAGCCTCTGTACTATGGTCTTCCACGATCGAGGGTACACTCAGACGTAGTATTCTATCTGTTACCTCATTTCATGATCTAACTGGGTTATTTTTCCGGTTGGAGCCCTTATAGGACTTATAACATCCGGTTGGGGCCCTTATAGGACTTATAGCATCTTTCTTTTCTAACCAGGGTTGTAGCTTGGTTAATAATAATAATAATAATAATAATAATAATAATAATAATAATAATAATAATAATAATTACCACTTACTTACCACTGGCAACTTTTAATACATTACCAGTTATCCACCACCTGGAGCCTGTAAAACATTACCAGTCTTTTACCACATTCTTCCTGTAGGCTAATACATTACAAGTCATTTACCACCTGCAACCTGCGATACATTACCACTCGTTTATCACTTGCCACCTGTAGTGCATTACCGTTCATTAACTTCCAGCACCCTGTAATACATTACCATTCATTTACCACCTGCAACATATATTTCCTTAGCATCTTCACGCTCAGTAACCTGTAATATAGTATTCTTTCCACGGTCATTATCACCATCCGTTCCGTTATTCATTACTAGAGAATGATAATATCTGATTGGAAGAAATCCACCATTAATTATAATGTAAAATGCTTTAAAACATTATAAATTAGGTTTAAAGCCAGTGCTTACTAGTGCGAAAGGATGTGGTTTCTTGTATGGCCCGAATTCCCTAAACTCCGTAGGGCTACTGGCGTCAGTACACCTCGCATGGTGCACCGTAAGGCATTACTTGAGGGTCTTTGCAACATTTCTTCGTCCCCCTTTTCTGCATTTGCTTTATATCCTCCTACTGTATCTTCGTCCCTGCTTCCTTTCTTCGTTCTTGCTATCCAACTTCTTCAAACTTTTAACTTCATAGCCAAACTGCACTTGGATGCTGAAGGGCCTCACAAACCAAAGCGCCTGGATATGTAGTTCAAATACACGAATCCAAATCCAAATCCCATAAATGAATAAAACCACACACTATTGTGAGTTTATATGATTTGCTTACCTTCAAAACAGTTCCTAAATCAACCGTTGTGTTTCATGTTAACCCAGCAACAACAATATTACTTCATACAAGAGTATTAAGAAAAAGGGGGTCATCCATAGGCCTATATGGAAAATCCTTAGAGAATCATTAAAAAGTCCATTTTGTCCTGACCCGATATCATACCCAATTTTTGTCGGTCCTTCTCTGACTCGTTAGCTAATGATTCTTTGTCAAATGTTTCTGGTCTGCTCCACCTTGGTTATACTGTGGATCGTGATAAAGAAAAATACATTTCTATCAAAGCTTTCGCGATAAATAAGGAAATAGATATCACAAATGGAAGACTTCTTTTTGTATGTAAGTAAAACAGCAAAACTTGTGCACTTGCTGGGTTAGACTCACCTAGACTCATTATGCTTCTACAGTGCGGTTACCCGACTTCCAGAGACAGGCATTCAAATTTCCATGAGTAATACGATAACATAAGGTAGACAGACCGCAGGAAAGAGCACAACACACACACACACACACACACACACACACACACACACACACACAGATCCTACAACAATCATAATATTCATAAAGAAATTTCCCGACATGTGGAAAATAAAAGGAAACAAAATTCAGATAAGAATTTGCTGTTAAACATTTTACAGTCACGGAATCTTGTTTGATTGCATTGCATCCTAGCATGATGACGGACGTCATATTTTTCATTTTACATGGATTCGTTTGTTCATTTTTCATTTTTATCTTTGGTTTCATTACCTTTTCACTTTTGAAAGTTTTAATACAGAGTTTTATTTAAGACTCAAAATACGAATCTTTTGATTTCTATAAGGCAAACTATAACAATAAAAAGTAACGTTACATTTAGTACGAACGAAGACAAAAAAGAAAAAATAATAATAATAACTCTTAAGACGAAAATTAGATTAGGATTAAGAGACTTTTTTGATAGAATAAAAAGAAAACTATGATGTTCAATAAAAAGGCTTAAGGATATATAAAGGAGAAATGAAAGGCGACGGAAACCGAAATGGGTATAATAATGGGAAGGTAATTGAGAAAGAGTCATATGCATACATACATAATAACTGCATGAAAAATATCACCATATCGCATTCCTGTATTTGTCTATTTTGTAGAATCAACCCCATCCCACCCCCAGCAAAAAAGGGGGGGAAAAGCAACGTTAAAGACCAACTTCTAGACTCGCAAAAGTGTTGTTTGAACTCGCATATTGTGCTGGAAAATCATTGCCTTTTTATGTTCCAACTAATGAGGTCATTGCCATTTTAATGATTACTCCACTTCTCCTTCACAATGGCAGTTCTTTTTTTCCATCAGTCCGAATGTTGCATGAATTTGCAGGAATTGGCAAATGTCATGTCTTCCGTGTCAGAGTTGCATATCATTACCTCGCAGACTGGATTCTTTACCGGTTATCGGTTGCAGGAGTGCATAATTTATTCGAATTGTTATCCAGTTAATGGAAGTTATCATTTTTATCATATATACGATTAATGTGAAGTTCTGTTGTCATTGTTCCTGGGATTTTCATAACTCCGAACACAGGAAATTTGTTATTGTCTCTTCTATCAATCTTATTCACATTCATTTCTAGAAGCACTTGGCCTGGGGAGACCATTAAGCTTTGGGTAAATAGTTTACGATGGATTACCGGGTCCATCATATCTCGGTTACGTTCTACTTCTATTGTCTAGCATGCTTGAATATTGTTTTTTATTGACAGATTATAGACTATCCTGCATTTTGTTTACAGTGCCAGTGAATTTATGTTCAAGTATATAAATCGATTTCCCCCCCCCGGCCTCTCTCTCTCTCTCTCTCTCTCTCTCTCTCTCTCTCTCTCTCTCTCTCTCTCTCTCTCTCTCTCTGTATATATATATATATATATATATATATATATATATATATATATATATATATATATATATATAATAATATATATATATATATATATATATTGTATATATATATTATATATATACATATATATACAATATATATATTTGAAAAATATCCTATGTCTTTTTACAATAAGAATACTAGTCACCTTACCTGAAAATCTCATGGCCAGGCTATTTGACGATTTCTACACCGTGATATCTCATGATTCCAAGCTGATAACAATGGACCTCGAGAGAAAAGGTTTGCATGCCACTCAAAGAACAGGGAATCCTACCATGATATGTACAACCCTCAGGTTAAGTAAACTGATATAGGTAATAGGCATTAACCTCTAGAAAAAGATGCTCATCAGCCATTTCTACAATATTTCCTAACACATGGTGTTAATGACCCTCCAGTATATACTCCTCAGCACTCGAACATACTGAGTTAGTTTCCAAACCTCAATATTACCTTAGCATTTACATGTCAATGATAAATGGGAAATCTTTGGCTGAGGTAAATTCCTCATAACAGAAAGAAAATACAGGCAGTGTGTGGAAAAATATCATGCAGTCCCCAACGGTACGTTGTGGTATATAATTTATATTATCATAGAAAGCACTGATAATAAATTGAATCAGGCTTCTATAAGAAATATTATACACAAAGGAAAATAGTGAAGATTGCGTAAAATATAAATGATAGAAAAATTAAGTCACGATGATGGGCTTGTAAGGAAAAATGGATATTATAATTAAAGCTTTTGACTGATTTGTTACAAACAAATATATGACATCCAATATAATACAATATGACGGTTTCAACTTGCAGTATGAATCTATATTGAAAGTTTCTAAGATTTTATTTTATATTCATTATTTAGAGACAGGCTTACTGACTGACTGACTGACTTGACTGACTTTTACACATCGAAGTCTATGAATGATTTAATGCTTACGATCTATGTTTCCTTTTGCCCCGTAAACCCAGTTTCATAATAAATGAAGCTCTGTATTTTTCCATTTCCTTTGTCATTGGAAACTGCAAATTATTTCAGTCTTCATTTCCTTCGCCTTCCCGTTGCACCTGAAACTTCCTTTTCTCTATTCTAGATATATTATTTTTCATTTCTGCATTTCATCTTTATTTTTTTTATTACGTCCACGCATCAATAATTGAAATACGATAGATATTATTTTCAGCATCATTATCATCATAGTTTTGTATTAAGAATACCTGAACATCATTCTCATTATCCTATAATTGATGATAACGACTCAAAGTAGAGGTAATCTCCCTTGCATAATGAAGAGCAAGTGTCTGGCTATATATATATATATATATATATATATATATATATATATATATATATATATATATATATATATATATATGTATGTATGTATGTATGTATGTATGTATAAATCTTTCCTGTACTTTTGCGTGGCATTACCAAACATATGACTAATCGGTCTCTCCCCGTCCCTCGGGTATGTGGAAGAAGAATAGCCATACCCTGGTGAGAGGTGGTACCCCGACAGGTACACTTTGAAACCACAATCTCCCACAAATATCCGAAACTGCAGTGTTGTAGTTAGGAAAGATGTAGGGGTGGGAACTATTAAATCTGTGTGTGTACGTATGCTAAATATATAGCAGTCATTATTGACTGGTCGCGTACACTACTTATGAAAAAGAGAAAAGGCCAGAGGCAGCAAATCCGGAACCATTTACCTCGATTGCAAACTAATGTTTGACATAGAAGGGGCCGAATGGCGTTCCGAAAAGCTGTTAGGGGAACTTGATTTCATCCTGCTGACATCCATCACCATTTCACTGCTGTTTCTTCCTGTTCTTCCTTCTCCTCATTCTTTTCATCCTGTTCTGCTTTATCTTATTTCCTCTTTCTGTCTTAGTTTCAGAAGTTTCCTCATTTTAGTATATAGATGCTTTTCCCTTGAGTATTGATTTTATAGGCAATAGGTTTTTTACGGTTCATTTGTTCTTTGTTTCTTGTCCCCTACCTGGTCATTTAATTCCTTTCAGGGATACTTAAAACTTCTTTATTCTCATTATCTTCACACTGAAAAACATATATCTCGGTGAAAGCGGCCATTTCACGATTATACGATAAATTTCCCCTATGGCTTATCAGACTGGAAATCACGAAATTGGCGTTTACGAGCGAAATTTGCTTTTACGAGCCTTCTACGGAACTTTATGCGCTATAATTTTGACTTCGCTTGGCGTTATCTCAGCTTTCGCCATTCATTTCAAGTACACACTCCTGTTTTTAGGCGAACTCTGGATTATTAACTTCGGATAGATTAGAGGATATTGGAATTAGGTTTTGATAGAGAGATTTTCGTAGCAGCGTCAGGTGGAAAGTTTTGATGCGTAGATTGATTGGATTCATTTCCCTTATCGCAATTACTCAAATCAGAACTGATAAAGGACCTATTTATATTTTGCAATAATTTAATTTCTTCAGTTTATGTATAAATCCATTTATCTATAAATAACTTAGTCATTCCATCGTTCTTTGTGTTCTTTATCCTTTCATTTTTCCCAGAACCCGTTATCTGCCCCTTCCTTTATTACCTCTTAGACAAAGAATAAACAAAGCAATAAGGAAGAGGTTATATAGAGGCATTTCAATAATCATTGTCTTTACTTTAATATACAGTGCAATGGATCATTATTCCCTGCATGACGCCAGCATGAAACTCTTACTGAAGAGAACCATTCTACTGCTATTCACATTCTGTCGATGATATGTTATCCATCGCCATGGTTTGTAAAGGAGGTGTCGGAGAAAGTTGGGATTTTCTAGTCATCTGCACCCGAAGGACATGGAGTTGGTCACCAACGAACGTTTTCTGATCCAAGTCCGTCTGGGGATGTTGTGTGACTAAACGGTTAAATGTGTGCTAAAATATCGTCTATTGCAGATAATTGGTTTTTCCGATAGAAAATTATATAGATTCCGTTAAGCGTTCAGAAACTTTTTGATGTTTACAGCTTGCCCACTTGATAGTCAAATTCTTTTTATGAAATGCCTAAACGCCATGTAGAACCATGTTGAAAAGGGAAATTAAATGGGCTTACGATAGAAACGCAAATTATTATTATTGGCTCCAGTAAAATGAAGTAAGTGATTTATTGAAACATTTCCAGCTGTTTGGGAGAGAATCCTTCCAAGCAAGGACTTGTTATTTTCCAGATTTTGGTAAAGGGGGACACCCCTAATGATAAAAAATCTTTTAATAGGTTGTTTAATTGTTTAAATAACTAGAATAGAATATTTTAGTTCCATTACGTCACGTCCTTCTTAGTTCTTGATATTCGAGTCAACTGTATCACAAATGGATATCAAAGGAAACAAATAATATATTTTTTTTTCTGAATTTCTACCCTCGAGAAGCGTTTTGATTTTGGGAAGCTTCATGGACCTAATGCGAGATAAATATGCTCGAAAAGAGACAGAGAAGCACTGTGCACATGACTGAAACATGTATGGTATCTCTATGTTAATTTTCCAAGTCATACAAGATTTACTCTTGATATTGAAATATTCTTGTCACGTTTCTAGTGTGACTGAGTGCAAAAAGAAAATTGGAATACACATCTGAATAAACATTAGGTACAAGTGATTTAAACCCAGGTTTGGAGTCATGCCAGTAGTTCTCTCTCTCTCTCTCTCTCTCTCTCTCTCTCTCTCTCTCTCTCTCTCTCTCTCTCTCTCTATATATATATATATATATATATATATCTATATATATATATATATATATATATATATATATATATATATATATATATCTATATATATATATATATATATATATATATATATATATATATATATATATATATATATATATATATATATATATATACTGTATATATATATATATATATATATATATATATATATATATATATATATATATATACTGTATATATATATATATATATATATATATATATATATATATATATATATCTATATATATATATATATATATATATATATATATATACTGTATATATATATATATATATATATATATATATATATATATATATATATATACTGTATATATATATATATATATATATATATATATATATATATATGTATATAGAGTTAGAGCTACTGGCATGATATATATATATATATACATATATATATATATATATATATATATATATATATATATATATATATATATATATATATACATACATACATACATACATACATACATATACCAAGGCACTTCCCCCAATTTTGGGGGGTAGCAGACATCAACAAATGAAACAAAACAAAAAGGGGACCTCTACTCTCTACGTTCCTCCAGCCTAACAAGGGACTCAACCGAGTTCAGCTGGTGCTGCTAGGGTGCCACAGCCCACCCTCCCACATTATCCACCACAGATGAAGCTTCATAATGCTGAATCCCCTACTGCTGCTACCTCCGCGGTCATCTAAGGCATTGGAGGCAGCAGGAGGGCCTACCGGAACTGCGTCACAATTGCTCGCCATTCATTCCTATTTCTAGCACGCTGTCTTGCCTCTCTCACATCTATCCTCCTATCACCCAGAGCTTTCTTCACTCCATCCATCCACCCAAACCTTGGCCTTCCTCTTGTACTTCTCCCATCAACTCTTGCATTCATCACCTTCTTTAGCAGACAGCCATTTTCCATTCTCTCAACATGGCCAAACCACCTCAACACATTCATATCCACTCTAGCTACTAACTCATTTCTTACACCCGTTCTCTCCCTCACCACTTCGTTCCTAACCCTATCTACTCGAGATACACCAGCCATACTCCTTACACCCTTCATCTCAAACACATTCAATTTCTGTCTCTCCGTCACTTTCGTTCCCCACAACTCCGATCCATACATCACTGTTGGTACAATCACTTTCTCATATAGAACTCTTTTTACATTCATGCCCAACCCTCTATTTTTTACTACTCCCTTAACTGCCCCCAACACTTTGCAACCTTCATTCACTCTCTGACGTACATCTGCTTCCACTCCACCATTTGCTGCAACAACAGACCCCAAGTACTTAAACTGATCCACTTCCTCAAGTAATGCTCCATTCAACATGACATTCAACCTTGCACCACCTTCCCTTCTCGTACATCTCATAACCTTACTCTTACCCACATTAACTCTCAACTTCCTTCTCTCACACCCTCTTCCAAATTCTGTCACTAAACGGCCAAGCTTCTCTTCTGTGTCTGCAACCAGTACAGTATCATCCGCAAACAACTGATTTACCTACCATTCATGGTCATTCTCGTCTACCAGTTTTAATCTTCGTCCACGCACTCGAGCATTCATCTCTCTCACCACTCCATCAACATACAAGTTAAACAACCACGGTGACATCACACATCCCTGTCTCAGCCCCACTCTCACCGGAAACCAATCACTCACTTCATTTCCTATCCTAACACATGCTTTACTACCTTTGTAGAAAACTTTTCACTGCTTGCAACAACTTTCCACCAACTCCATATAACCTCATCACATTCCACATTGCTTCCCTATCAACTCTATCATATGCTTTCTCCAGATCCATAAACGCAACATACGCCTCCTTACCTTTTGCTAAATATTTCTCGCATATCTGCCTTACTGCAAAAATCTAATTCATACAACCCCTACCTCTTCTAAAACCACCCTGTATTTCTAAGATTGCATTCGCTGTTTTATCCTTGATCCTATTAAGCATTACTCTACCATACACTTTTCCAACTACGCTTAACAAACTAATACCTCTTGAATTACAACACTCATGCACATCTCCCTTACTCTTATATAGTGGTACAATACATGCACAAACCCAATCTACTGGTACCATTGACAACACAAAACACATATTAAACAATCTCACCAACCATTCAAGTACAGTCACACCCGCTTCCTTCAACATCTCAGCTCTCACACCATCCATACCAGACGCTTTTCCTACTCTCGTTTCATCTAGTGCTCTCCTCACTTCATCTATTGTAATCTCTCTCTCATTCTCATCTCCCATCACTGGCACCTCAACACCTGCAACAGCAATTATATATGCCTCCCTATTATCCTCAACATTCAGTAAACTTTCAAAATATTTCGCCCATCTTTTCCTTGCCTCCTCTCCTTTTAGCAACCTCCCATTTCCATCTTTCACTGTCTCTTCAATTCTTGAGCCAGCCTTCCTTACTCTCTTCACTTCTTTCCAAAACTTCTTCTTATTCTCTTCATATGAATGACCCAATCCCTGACCCCACCTCAGGTCAGCTGCCCTTTTTACCTCACGTGTATATATATATATATATATATATATATATATATATATATATATATATATATATATATATATATATATATATATATGTGTGTGTGTGTGTGTGACTATCTATCTATCCGTCTAGATGTATGTATAAATGTGTTTTAAAGTATATGATTATATATATATATATATATATATATATATATATATATATATATATATATCATATATATACATATATATTTATAATTCATATTATATATATATATATATATATATTTATATATATATATATATATATATATATATATATATATATATATATATCTCATATACATTAGAACACATTAGAACGATGAAATAATGCTCAAGTCCGTACTTCTTAAAACATTTGCATTATGTATAATCAAACACACAGAAAACACACACACTCATACACACACATTATATATGCATGTATATTTATTTCAGTACTGTATGGATAAAAGAACATATATTTATATATGCATATATATGTGTGTTTATATATATATATATATATATATATATATATATATATATATATATATATATATATATATATGCATATATATGTATATATATGCATATATATATATATAAATGTATATATATATATATATATATATATATATATATATATATATCTATATATATATATATATATATATATATATATATATATATATATATATATATATATATATGCAGAATATATATCACTAAAGGATTTTCTCTATGAGTCTTAGATTCCGTGGCAGAGCGAATTCGATATTAAAGGGTATTTTTGGCTTATTAAAATATATATATATATATATATATATATATATATATATATATATATATATATATATATATATATATATATATAGTTATTGATGTACAAGCTTTATGAATATTTATAAGGTATAACATGAGATTTAAATTGTGAAGCAATCTTCCATTAAATAAGACTGTTATATACTTATCATTTAAACCCCTCAGAAAAAAATAAACCAATGATGCAATATGTTTTAAAACAGTATTACAACATTTTTAAACTTGTCTTCGTTGACATCAATAATACAACCAATAAAGCTGTTCAGTTGTTCAATTATAAGAGAAATTAAAAGAGAAATTGCATAAAGCAGAGAAGATGAGCCCTCCAAAAGATGGTGATGTGCAGAGCAGCATACAATAGATCTTGATGAAAATGCCTTGAAGGTTCCTGCGTTGGATTTCTAATGAGCTCCGAAGTCTTCCAACAATAGTCTGATTTATAAACCTTTTTGAGAAAAGATCACCAGTATTTCGATAACTTTTTTTTATTATTGATAAAAATCCTTGGAAAAAAATTTTAAACCAAGATTGAAAGTTCCAAGGTAAATGGCCCTGATACCATTAAAGGTGTAAATATTAGATATCTTACGAACTATGCCGTGTTTTCTGGAAGTTTTGGAAGATGTGTTTTTAAATATTGTAAAAAAAAAAAAAAAAAAAAAAAAAAAAAAAAAAAAAAAAAACATGCCAGATCTGCATTACGGCTAGCATAGTTTTTATTTTCCTTTTGAAGGAGTCATTAACTGCATCGAAAGTAGTATGTTCATCCTTTGTTAATTTTATGTCCAATAATCCTGTCGCTGATAAAGACTGTAAATGCTATAAGGATCCACAATATCACCATGGGGAGCAACAGTGTGGGTCTGGATCGTTGAAAAGATCATAGTTTTAAATGATTCACAAAAAAATTCTGGTGATGAAATACACCTCGAACGTATTCTTCGACGACACCAAGGTTACTGAAGGTTGTGCTGAACTAATGGTTATCGAAAATGGCAAAAAGTCTGGATTCAATCCGCTGTTAAAGCTTATGTTATTATTATTATTATTATTATTATTATTATTATTATTATTATTATTATTATTATTATTGAGTGTAGCCACATGCAAGAGAACTTTAACCCAAGACAGTGGAAGACCATGGTACATCGGCTATGGCACTGCCCAAGACTCAAAGACTAAAGAACAAGAGTTTAACTTTGGAGTGCCCATCTCCAAGAACAATTGCTTACCATAGCTAAAAAGATTCTTTCTTCCCTTACCAATTGGAAAGTAGCAACTAAACAATTACAGTACAGTAGTTAACCCCCTTAAGTAAAGATTTTTTCAGTTCTATCAGCGTTGGCAGGTGTACAAGAAAATGAGAGAATATGTAAAGAATAAACCAGATGATTCCCTGTATGTGTAGGCAAAGGAAAAATGAGCCGTGCCCAGAGAGGGATCTAATGTAGTAATATACTATCTAGCCAAAGTACCGAATAACACCCTAGGGTAGTATCTCAATGGGCGGCTGGTGCTTTGGCTAACCTACTACTACTACTATAGATGTAATGAATTCTAAATAAAACTCCTTTATGTGAACATAAATGCGACTTATACGTAAGGTAACTGTCACGAAGAACGTATCTAGTTTCATTGTGCTTATATAAGTATTTAAGGGTCTTATTGGTAATGAGAGAAACTAATTGAAATGTTGTAATATGCTGCAAATTAACCCTGTGGAATAGGTATCATATACCAGGACGTCTATTTATCTAAACAGGTTTTCTCATAAAGTGCTGTAAAATGTTGATAACTTGAGTGAAAGGCTCCGTAAGAATTTTTTTTTATTCTATGGGAAAAATACACTGGAAGAAGGGAGGGAACAGCCAGCTTGGATGTGTGGAGCCCAAGTTTGGTTAGGCTTGAGTGATCCGAGGTAGTTGTCAATTCTCATGTTCATGTTACTTCGTTTCTCTCTATATGATGCATATATACATGGGTTTTTTATGAAATATAGACTGTGTGAGGATAGTCACTCATCACACCTTATTCTTATATGCTAATATCCACGATCTTGCTAAAATCCAATAGTGAATTTAAAAGCATTCACGTCCGAAATTCCTCTAACGAAGGATAGAAAGCCCAACCACGCAGTCAACAGTCATACCGGCGTCTAAACATGGAATGATGAACTAGGCCGAAGAATTATTCCCAGAAATAAGTTTCTTTGATAGGAAAATCTAGTCTTTTGGAAACTTGTCACAAAATATAGGATCATTTATCAAAGGGTCTCATATATTACATTAAAGCACACTCATTTTACTTTACTATAATAGATAAAGGGGTTCATTTGAATTTCACCATGGAAGGATAGATCAAATCAATTGGAAATGAGAACTGTAAATTTAACGATAACCATGCGTATATTTACATTAGCAGGTATATCAACAAAATATCTGAACAAATGTCCGAAACATTCTCGATGATCCACCAATCAGCTTCTGTCCTCTGAAGTCTTATCTGTTAAATCATTTGGAAAAATAGGGAATATTGTGGTGGCCGATGTGGTAACGTCCACAATTGGTTTACGGCAGACTGGGGTTAGAGTCCCGCTCAAGCTCGTTAGTTTCTTTGATCGCTTCAACCTCAGCATCCTTGTGAGCTAAGGATGGCGATTTAGGGGAGCCTATACGTCTATATGCTGAGTCCTCAGCAACCATTTCCTGGCCCTCCTTGGTCCTAGCGTGGGTGGAGAGGGGCCTTGGGCGCTGATCATATGTACGTATGGTCAGTGTCTAGGGCATTGTCCTGCTCGATAAGGCAATGTCACTGTCCCTTGCCTCTGCTATTCATGAGCGACCTTTAAACCACTAAGCTTTTTAAAAGGGATATTGTTCATTAAAAGTCACCCTCAAGACTGTGGAAGACCATGGCACAACTTCTATGGCGTTAGACACAGCTGGTTATACCACTAAGAACATCCCAACGTTCAAGTGCTGGGCTTGCAATCGTAAGGACCGTTGTTCGATCCCAGCCTGCCACCAGTGAATTGGTACCAACGTCATCTGGAGTCATGAAAAGACATTAAACTAAATTTAGCAAACTCGTCAATGGAAACTCAGAATCGGTTGGCTGTACCGTTCTGATCACACCTCTTTGTAGCCTAAGCTTTAGCCATTCATGTCATAGTACTGTAATGTAGAAAATGACAAGCCTGTCATCCTCTAATTTCCAGCCAGGAGAAAAGAGCATGAAATTACACCCCCGCCTTTCTAATTTCTCTCTCGAAAAAATTCTACAAGACAGTTTTTGTCTCTTATTTCGTCAAAGCTGAAAAGTATTTTTTTTCTACCTAATGGGTTTAGTGTTTTTTTTTCAACGCAACCCAATATACTCTCTCTCTCTCTCTCTCTCTCTCTCTCTCTCTCTCTCTCTCTCTCTCTCTCTCTCTCTCTCTCTCTCTCTAAGGACGTTATGGCTCGATATCTGATTAGTTGCAATCCATAAAACTTTCAGTTTTATGACCTAATGTTCTGTTCTGCTAAGTCCATGACGCACGTATCTAGTTACACGTGCATAAAAGAGAAAGAGTTTAATCAGCAAACAATCAAACAGGAAATGACAAAAGCCATCGTCTCCTTATTTGAGGTGAATTGCTGCATTGCTCTTGATTCCAGGGCAATTCGGTTCTTTCCTTGTGTATCAAAATGTTTCCGTGACTGTTAAAGTTGAAGGTAGCGGTTGCTGGCCGTAAACCAGACGGGAAGAAAATGTCGAGTTGTCATTTTTAATGACAGACGAGATTCATTTATCGGTTTGAGGTTACCTAGCGTCGTTGCTTCTAGCGTCATTGATGCCGAAGTATGAACCGTACATGATAAAACAAACACACACACACAAAGGTAATTGTTAAGAGATATAAATACAGTTGAAAAAAGGCAAAAGTTGACATTGAGATATAAGTTGAATCAGTCGCAGAAGTCCAGCTTCAGTTTATAAAAGAATATTGCCAGCATCATGTCTTGCATTTTCTCCAAGGACTCTTACAAGAAGGTAGCCTACGCAGCCTTGCAACCCCGAGGCTTGGAGAGGAATTAGCGTCTCGGCTCCTTAGATCTGAGACCCATAATTAAGCAAATCAAATCCAAGGGAATCAAGTCTTCACAGAATGGCTATTGTTCATTCGTTAATAAGAACCTATGGTTTAGAATCGAAAAAACCCTGAATACAGATATAATAGTCTACAATCGTTTATACATGGTACTTTTGGGGTGATTGATACAATACTTAACTTTTTTTTTAGTTTATATAAGCTCATCAAGTATTTAGGTTTTTTTTCCCAAGGTCACCAATGACCGTTTTAATGATGAACATAAGGTGACGCTACAAGACTTATATACCCAGTAACCAGGGGAGTATTTGCGCGTTATGCTAACTTATAGGCTTCTTAGATGACATGCATGCCTTTAATTTAAGTTGTATAACAAGGAAAGAAACGCAATTAGCTAAGGGTTCCCACTGGCCCAAAATCAATACGGTGACCACCATCGTCGGATTGTAGGAACTCCGATTAGCTTCCAGGTCGTTAAGAGATTCATGAAACCTTGTTTTATGGCATCCGAACGCCCTTTTTTTTTTTTTTTTTTTCTTTTTTTTACGCAGTATCATACTCTTCCTGTCGTTAAACCTCTTATCAATGTGTTTTTCTTCTTTTTTATATTTGATTTTCACCCTTATTTTACTACGCTTCCATAACCTTGGGACATTATTTAGCACAGTTGTACTTCCAGTCTATTCACCATTCAATAGATTCAGTTTTAGGTTCGAATGATTTAGAGCATGGACAAGACGAGTGAGTGACAGCTAACACGTAGACTTCACTCTGATAAAAACTTTTCCAGATTTTGACAATGCAAGAATTGCAAGTAGAATTAAACTTTCATACATGTTGGAATTGTTATTGCAAATTTGATTTGTCAGAATGGAATAAGGGAAGGTTTCCTGAACATTTATGTGGCCCAAGTTCAAATGAATCATTAAATCTATTCATGTTAAAACAAACTTGTATTACTCATCAGTATCAAATTATTTTCGCACTCTTTAACGCAAAAAGAACTTGCTGTGGTGATTAAAGTCATGGCGGTTTTAACTGTTATCGCAAAAGTTAAAGAATTCAGCGACAATGACATGGAGACTAAAAACAAATAATTTAAGAAGCACTTTAAAATTTTGTGGTTAATGCTTCCAACAGATGGGAAGCCAGTCTTACATTACAAATAATTACGTTAGATGAATACAAGAAGGAAACGCTCGCTTAATCTCTCAAATTAAGAAAACTATCTTGATAAGAGAAGAGTGAATTGAACAACTCGCCTTCCTCTTTAAAAGAAAATTATACCGTGATTACGAGACAGGTGAAGACAGAAGTGAAAGAACTAAAGCGGAAACAGATAGTTGTCTTGTCATAGGTATTACTAAGCTTTCGTGTCGTGTTAAAAAAAGCCTTCGGCTTTTGTTTACTTATTAAGGAAGACGAGTATTTTTGTACAGATAATGGGTTGTTTCAATTGCTACGCCATTAACTCCGCAATGTTCTTCAACCGAGATAGTAAGAATGAAAAAAGTCAAGAAAAAGATTGGAGCTTTGTGCAGCCAGAAGTGTCAAACCTGACAGGACTGAGGGGTTAAAAGAATGTGGGACAACGGAAGCCAGTAACTTGGGAGAAGAAAAAACACGGTTGGTGCAAAAAAGATCCGAGAGAGACTTGGGGAGGAAGGTAACCTCAGATAATAGGATTTTTTTTTTCTATAATTCTAATCAATTCTTGGCTTCACACAGAATAGGATGACCGTAGTTATACAAAAAAAAAAAAAAAAAAATCTTATGGTTTGAAGTCAGGGATGAAAGTCAGAACTTTGTGCATTTTAAATTAGCGATAATAAATCTATTAGGACAATTGTCCTACAAATGAGATGACACCTCATAAGGCCCCAGGAAGAGTACACTTTACCACAATTCCAGCTTCTTTTCTTTCTATTTTTGTTCTATATTTTGTTAGCCATTAGTGCAACTGCCGGGTTTTCCTCCAGTTGCACCTATCACTGAATAGACTCCACAATCCCAGGTTCAGACTATATGACCCAAATCCATAAAGCCAACAAATGAAATGTAAATTTTATATTGCTAAGTAAATTTTGTATTACAAGATAAGTATTATATGTGGAATACATGCGTTTCCTTGCCGTTTTAGATTAGTTATTTTTAATTTTCCGTAGACCTGATACGAAGTACCGGATCTATACGGGAGGGAAGATAGTGTTAGGTCCTAGATGTCTTTATGGTAAAGGTGGTAGCAAGTTTGGGAATCTTTAGTGTAAATCGTTACACTAAACCTGTGATGTAATGCTCTGCAGCTTTGTAAACTAATGTTAGTCCAAATTTAGCTTTTATTACATAGTAGCATCC
>NC_090732.1:119958872-119963872 GCF_036898095.1 Palaemon carinicauda | reverse complement strand
GGTCTCACTCAGCAAGAAGATAAAGATACTATAGACATGGTGTTTACGGAAGGCTATTGTGCTAGACAATGAATGATGAAGCTAATCTTCACGTATTTAATAGGATTTAACCAAAGGTCTCAGTGAACTGACCCAGTGAAGATGTGGCAACGTGTATGCCATCTCTCCTAGTTTGTCATTTTCCTTCCCTTGTCTTAGTGAAGCGAAGGCATCCAGATAAAGGAGAATCGGCAAAGCCGCAAATGAGCTTGAAGTTCGCTCGTAAAATGGTTCTACTATATTATAGAGTATAGACCTATGGAGAGAGAGAGAGGGGGGGGGGCGTGTAACAGCGATATGATTATCGTGTACCTGAGTTTATGACGACATATTACCCGCTAAAAATGTTTCATTACCTTCTATGATGACGTTTGTGTCCGTATTTTCAGTGTGATGGATGTAGCCATCCATCATGGTTGCATATCATTATAGTTTCAACGAATGTAAATATTGACTGGAAATGTTAGTGGTTTTATTATACGCTGTAACTTTCAAAATTGGGATAAAAAATGTGTAGTAGAAATTTATATCTGCGTATGTATTTGTACGTATGTATATCGTATTTCTTATATTTATCTTTATATAAGTTTTTGAAGGATATTAGAAAATTTTAGTTTGTAGACCCATACTGTTGTTTAGAACATTATAATGCACTAATTGACCCATTGTATTTGACCATACTCCTTTTCATATTCCAGCTATATTACATGGAAAACGCAGTGTCATATTGATGAAAAAGCTCTTTCCTATTTGCATGTGATTTATGTTATGGACGCTAATCTTGTTATAAGCATTGAAAGCCTGTTGGTGTATATCATAGTTCGTGACGTATCTTTTGGAAGGAAAACTTGCACGCTAGGCTACTGGTGTGTGAAAAGAAAAAAAAAAAAACCTTGCATTATCGTCCTGTAAATTCACCGATCCGGGAAAATTTGTGCGTAGGATATTACTAACATGCATACACGATTTGTGTCCATTGAAAAGTGTAGGCCTATACATAATTTAACGAAATTTATTTGTGTTTGCGTACGGACTTTTATCTATTTATTTCTCTCTATTTCCCTCACAAGCGTTTATATCTTATAAGTGTATTTAGCTATATTTTTTTGTGTATATATTGCCATACTCAATAAGTAAGGTAGGAGAGCTTTGCGGGTGCTATACAGTCTACGACTCTACTGTATAAGTCTTTCCTATAATGGTGCGGCTGGTCAGCCTTTAACTGCAAATTAGAACCGGTGTACCGGTTTGAAATTACCCCCTCCAAATCTTACCCCCCGGTAATTTGAAACCGGATTCAAACTAGCGGGGGGTAACTTGATACCGGTTTCAAGCTACCCCCGGGGGTAATTTGAAACCGGTTTTATGCTACCCCCCTGGTTTCAAATTAACCCCCTCGTTTTTGCGCAGGATCTCATCATTTATGAATATTAATAAATTGCTTTTGATCAGGGTCAACACAATCATTAGGTAATATGTATATACATGTACTGTTTCACCTATTGGTATCGTTTATTAATATCCAGCCTTTATCCGTCTTGTGTTTATATCTTAGCTAATAAATGTCGGATATTCCATTATCAGTCATGGGCGCATATTTGACCGAGACAGGAAGACGAGGTGAAATTTGATTTTGACGGTTATTTTTTCCATTATTTGAAATATTTCATAATTATATTGCAAGCAAATATTATATAAGGTATAATCAACATATTGATCATAAGTACATATGTATACATACATATACATATATATATATATATATATATATATATATATATATATATATATATATATATATATATATATATATATACTGTATATATATATACAGTATATATATATATATATATATATATATATATATATATATATATATATATATATACTGTATATATATACAGTATATATATATATATATATATATATATATATATATATATATATATACATATATATATGTATATATATGTATATATATATATATATATATATATATATATATATATATATAATTTATATACTGTATATATATATATATATATATATATATATATATATATATATATATATATATATATATATATATATACATATAATACATGTATATGTATTTGCATGTATGTTGTGAATACTATATCATTCATGATATCTGTAAATAATTGACAGTTTTAATAAAGTAAGATTGTAAGCAATTATAACAGTTTTAATAAAACATGGTACAGTACATGCTGTTTGCTTCTACTGTACTTACATTGGTTGTTTGTATACCAAAACACCTGGACTACGGTAAAGTCGTTACACTTTATAGCCCTGTATGGATTGCATTGAACACAGCTTTTGTTAATCTCACAGCTGTTGTTACTGATTTTAGCCTAAGGGCAGGCAGCTGTGTGTTATCATGGGCTAAATCAAATCCTATTTAAACCATCTTCCAGAATAGTAAGCGATGGATTCATGTATGGATTTTTTTTTCTCTGTTGTTGATCTCGAAATGGAAAATTATTGAAAAACGGTGTCATAAAATGTTTAAGAATTTTACCTGAAATGTATCATAAAGAAAAAAAGACCTCGCCACATGGTCACCTGTACATTTCCATGCGGTTTATATAACACTTCTGCCCCTTTGTCATAGCTCCATTCTTTCTTATTACTCATTTCATCAAATGACAAAACAGCAATACCTAGTAATCGAGACTTCATACCATCTTTAATGTCCTCTGGTTTAAAATGAATCGAGCTAACAGTAGCTTACACAACGTTAATTCTGTCTGCACGACGACATGCATGTTGGTAATTTATATTTGAGCTTTTATTTTTTACGTGCATAGCATCCAAATACTACGAAGTTACTATGCATTATCAGTGACAGAATAAATGAATAAACATAGAGATATATGGACACAAGGAGTTCTATTGTTATATTGCAACTATGGGTATGGTCAAACCATTTTAAGAGCAAACTCGGAGCCCAATAGCGGCATTGCCAGTTCTCTTGGGTCATTTTCAAAGCACACCTGGCTTAGCCGCTTTAATCTATGGGCGAGCCAAGAATAGGAGAAAAGGGTCAACTAATAAGTCATTCACCCGGATTTGAACGGTCTAAGAATATAATCCTTTAATTTGATACTCTCCCTAAATTGTTTCCTTCGTTCTTTTTGTTTGCAACCACGTGGTGACAAGTTGAAACTCTTAAATATAACAAATAGCAAAATTGTTATAAAACGATTATCATACTAAGAGAAATAATCTTAATTTTGATATCAAATGAATTCATTTCTCAATTCTGATTGATTATTAAAAGACAGGATTCTTTACAAAGGATTTAATTAACTATGTTTAATATGGTATATTTACGTAGGTGATTGTATTGTTTTAGAATTTATTTAATTAATCGACAAAATTAATTTCTTTACAACGAAGGTTATATTAGCAAACGTGGTTATGGTGACTTCGTCAGATGAAGTTAGTGCTATCACAAAAGATTCAATAAATTAGTTCATTCAGACCATTTTCATGTCTTCCTTTATAATGTTATCAGTATGCTTAATACCCTTGACCCAATTTACCTTGCAAATCTGAAACAAAGTCGTTATTTATAAGTTGGCTGCATCTGTGACACGTTTGATTGTTTGGTCAATTCCAAATTTAACAATTTCATTACCATTTTCCCATTTTTTTTTCTTAATATTTAATTTAGTAAATATTTTTTTCCATGTAATGCTAAAACGGTTCATTATGATGGTTTTGATTTCAAATATTTTTACGGGTAATATCTATCTTTTTTTACTTAATAATTGTTTTTTATAAAGTTAGATGCGTCATAGTTTGTGTTTAATTGAAAGATAAGGCCAGTTAATTAAAAATTAAAAAAAAAATAAAATCTCGACAATCACGCACACTGAAATAAAATAAAGTTTTACCTCGCCGTGATCACTAAACCTTAAATGAAAGTCTGTAACTTCAAATATTGTGAATTAGGGAATTATATGACACTTTAGGTCTTAAATACGAAAATATCAACAATCACACGAACAGAAACAAAATAAAATTTTACCTCACCTTTATCACAAAACCTTAAATTACACTCTGTGACTTTTAACGTGTCATATAATTCACTAATACACAATTTTTGGTCTTAAATACCAGATTAAACTACTTTTCCTACTGCTGCGAAGCCAACAATAAAGGCATGATACATATTTGCGATGTCACATGAATTATTTATCATTCTGATGAGGGGGTAACTTGAAAACAGAGGGGGTAACTTGAAACCGGTTTCAAACTACCCCCCCGGTAATCTGAAACCGGTTTCAAGTTACCGGGGGGTAATTTGAAACGGGGGGTAACCTGAATCCTTTACACCGGGTCGCCGCCAGCCAGTTACCCCCTTTGATGGAAGTTACTCGGCCGTAGAAGGAAAAGGAAATTCCTTTCAGTCTCACACAAGTATTCTATACTGTATATATATATATATATATATATATATATATATATATATATATATATATATATATATATATATATATATATATATATATATATATATGTGTGTGTGTGTGTGTGTGTATATATGTATATATATAAACATATTAATGTATATATGTGTATATATATATATATATATATATATATATATATGTGTGTGTGTGTGTGTGTGTGTGTATATATATATATGTGGATATATTTATATGTATATATGAATATATTCATGTATATTTGTATATATATATATATATATATATATATATATATATATATATATATATATATATATATATATATATGTGTGTGTGTATATATATATATATATATATATATATATATATATATATATATATATATATATATATATATATATATATGCTTGGGGTGTATGTGTATTTGTTTATATGTACATGGTAGTCGTAGTTCAGCGATTATTGACTTTGCTTTACCGACGAGACCAAAAATCAATCCGA
>NC_090732.1:119948872-119951372 GCF_036898095.1 Palaemon carinicauda | reverse complement strand
AATCGCCGTTGATTACTTCTTAGATTCGAAAGGCCTAATCTCTTCCAATCAATTCTAATTGGCTGGAAGGTCCTAATGAACTTATTGTTTCTCAATAGAACTTCGCAACTGCTCCTTGCCAGATGTTATTTGTCTCTTGTGTCTACCATATTTCAAGTGGATAACTCTCGATGGCAACTGGATGTATTCTTTTGTTTCAAAGTCTTTCAGCGAAGCGGCGGGATCGTTGCTCGCCAAAGAGGAATTTGAGATACGTTGACTAGCGAGGAGCGAATTGGAGATTTAACAGCTTCGTGATTGGATTACATCCAATATAAAGGCTCACTCTCGAAGTGACGGTAAATTGATTCCCGGGTATTATTGTCTGGAGTTGCTATATTTGTGCGGCCGTCGATGTTTTGATCTGTTGTTATTGCAACCCTATGGCTATTGAAGGGGATTCTTTATCGCATATGTGATTTATCACCATTGTTGGTGCTCTCAAACACATCTGCTGTTGCCGGTTCGCTCGGGAAAAAATGCCATGATTTTATTATTCGTTTCATTGTTTTCCATGAGTTATCATCAAGCTATAGAGGCATAAGACCGCTCCGTCATCATCATTATTCTCTCTCTCTCTCTCTCTCTCTCTCTCTCTCTCTCTCTCTCTCTCTCTCTCTCTCTCTCTCTCTCTCTCTCTCTCTCTACCATAAAGAATCATATCCTATCGGTATTAGACCTCTCCGATATGTTCCGAGGAGTTCAGCTTGCGGTGTTTATACTGAATATGACCTAGTTATTTACGGGTACCTGCCAACGACTTCCCCCGAAAATGTGCTCGTAATGGCAGTCATTCCTCAACCAAATAACCACCAACTACTGTAGAATGAACGGGTCAGTAGTTCAGCTATAGTGAGGAAAGTTCTTCCCTCTATTATTGTGCATGAAACTTCCAAATACGGTTACCTCAGAATTACATTGAATGCAAGACAATGGAGTGTGATTCCAGGCAAATTATGGTGGATTCCTTACGTGATATAGGAAACCAGATTTTCAACTATTGTACTGACATTCTTTGGCCGTATTTTTTTACTATATACAGTATATATATATATATATATATATATATATATATATATATATATATATATATATATATATATATATACATATATATATATATATATATATATATATATATATATATATATATATATATATGCCTATACGCACACACACACACACACACACACACACATATATATATATATATATATATATATATATATATATATATATATATATATATATATATATATATATATACATACATATATGCCTATACACATATGTATATATATACATATCTATATATATATATATATATATATATATATATATATATATATATATATATATATATATGCCAATATACACACTGACACGCATATATATATGTGTGTATATATATATATATATATATATATATATATATATATATATATATATATATATATATATATATATATATATACATATCTGTGTGTGTTTTAAATTTGCTCACCACAAACCTACATGCGAATAGTTTACAACCTTATATGTAAGCGGGAAATAAATGTGAAATTTCTCTTTTCCTGGCAGAATTCAAACAAACGCTCGAGAGGTTTGCAGTGTGTAAGCACTGACGCAAAATACTACGAAGACAAAAATATGTGTATCTGTATTTGGCAAATCCAAATGCATTTTACACTGGACGACTGAACTCATCTGTACCATAGTATTATTTACTACATATACGTATATAGATTATATATATATATATATATATATATATATATATATATATATATATATATATATATATATATATATATATATATATATATATACGTGTGTGTAACTAGATAGATAGATAGATAGGCATACATACATACATACATATTATATATATATATATATATATATATATATATATATATATATATATATATATATATAATTTATATATATATATATATATATATATATATATATATATATATATATATATATTTATATATGCATATATATACAAAGAGAGAGAGAGAGAGAGAGAGAGAGAGAGAGAGAGAGAGAGAGAGAGAGAGAGAGAGAGAGAGAGAGAGAATCTGCTGGTTCGGTCCATATAATGAAATAATTTCTCATGCTTTTATTTTCCTTAATTTTAGGTTGTTGAAGGCTCTTTAGTTTTTGGAACCGAATCTTAGTCTTTATTGTTCTTGATACTTGTTCATGTAATATCTTTTTCAGTACGTTTTTGTATTGACTTTTTTCTTCGTCATGATATAAAAAATCAAACCCCCTTTATGACATTCTTAATTTAATTCAACTTTTGCTTTTAGTGTCCACGATAATTTTCCTGAGCCCCTCTTTGTTTTACTCTGAATATACTTTAATTCGTAATATGTTGTAGGTTTAAAATTTTTTTTTTTTTTTTTTTTTTTTTTGAAAAGGTAACGAGTATTTTTTGTGGGAAATTAAA
>NC_090732.1:119933872-119936372 GCF_036898095.1 Palaemon carinicauda | reverse complement strand
CTGAACTTCAGTTGCCTACTGTATATGTAAGTTACTTAGGTTACTCGTAATACAAATGTGTATATATCTAAAAATTGCTTGTGATTCTCGTGGGAGAAAATCCCTAACTATGTTTACTGTAAAGAATTACCATATATATCCTTCATGTTTTCGGAAACCTAAAGGAAGCTATTAGAAAAGGACAAAGAAGTAAAATTCCATGGAGGTTCCCTCAATATTATGCATATCTGGAAATTAGAAAAATAATATATATATTATAATATTTTGAGGGTAAAGTTGCTCTACTTTTATTTTGTTGGAAAACATTTTGATTCTCGATTCTCATAATGTTGAATGGTTTGATAAAGAGACTAGTTCCTAATCTTTATGAATCAAGGGGAAGACTGAAGTCTTTATTTGTGCTCTTAAAGAAATTTTCCTTGAAATTTTTATTGTAACCTACTTTAATATCAAACAGATATTATTCATGTTTAACTCTCTTGTTACAAAATTCATACATCATTACTTGTGTTATTATCTGTTGCTCTCTCTTATTATATACATCGAGTCTTTTCCTCCATCTCCTCAACTCCGGCATTCTCTGAGTAATGATAATCCCTACAGTGTGCTTTGTGATTGCATGACCCTAGACGGTTTAAAGGTTTAAAGGCCACTCATGAATGGGAGAGGCAAGACACAGTGACATTGCCCTATCAAGCAGGACAATGCCCTAGATATTGACCATATATACATATGATCAGCGTCCAAGCCCCCTCTCCACCCAAGCTAAGACCAAAGAAGGCTAGGCAATAGCTACTGATGATTCAGCAGATAGACCTACAGGCTACCCCAAAACCTCCATCCTTAACTCACAAAGATGGTGAGGTTGCAGTGACCAAAGACACTAACGAGTTTCTTTTGCTCTCTGTCTAGCTTTTCCCTTTAGTCCTCTGTATCTTCCTCATTTTATCTTTTCAATTGTTGCTTCATATTCTCGGTGTCTTGACTTTTATGCATAATGCTACCTCTGCGCGAGTTCTTAGAAAGATTCTGTACTCTCTTGAAGTTTTTACGGCAATTTATTTCAGTATCTAGCAAAAGATTAAGGATTTTTCTCCCTTGAAATTTTATTCTCCCTCACTAACGCATTTTTAGATTTCTGGTTCTCTTAATGAATGTTTCCATCAGCTTCACTGTAAACAGAGTAGGTAATCGTGAAGGTAGGACGTCTTTTATCGTACCTTTGTTAACATCTTAGTTACTTCTATCAATAAATATAACGCCAATTTTACCATGGCGTGAAAAGCTGTGGGAATTATAGATTACCCGTGATGCAATAAGACCCCATGACATTTAATCAAATAGCATGCTTCACGCAATACCGCTATCAAAGGTTTGCTCAGACCCCTTACGTGCTGCACATTTTCTTTCCTGCTTTCATGTCTCATTAATCAACGAATGTTAATTTTTGTTTCTATCGATGTTACGGTTATAAATGACTCATGACAGAATGAGTTTAATAATTCACAGTAATGTATAAATGTAATTTTACTCGTTTTGTCAATTTATACAATTATGATACGGTGAATGCCCTTTTCCAATGTTACTGTTTCTATGCAATCAATGAGGCTTTTCATATCTACTGGTTAGTCCAGCCTAAATGAGCCTCAAAGCTGAAAGATAAGACTTTAAGCGTTATTGTTTTGCAAATTCTGCACAATTTTCGAAGAATATCAAAAACATCTCATTAAGGATTCCAATGAATCTAAACAGACGACTTTTGGTATTGTCCCGCTTACGGTCATCGTTACTATTTAAATAACCTTCAGCACATTAGTCATTTATAGCGTTAGTTAAGGTCAAAATATGTTTTCCTTGGCGTTAAATAATTGATTTCTTTACCCGTACGTGCTGCTCCTTGTGGAACTACATGTTTTCATTATTATTATTATTATTATTATTATTATTATTATTATTATTATTATTATTATTATTATTATTACTATTATTATTATTATTAGTAAGCTAAGCTGCAACCCTAGTTGGGGTAGCAGAATGCTACAAACCTAAGAACTCCAACAAAGTAGCCTAGTGAGGAAAAGAAGTAAGGGAATAGCAAATAAACTTTGCATTATTAATAAATAGAGATATTGACCATCTTAAGTTCAGCAGCAATAGAATGTAAATGAATTTTGACACCCCGAAATATTTCTGGAAAACAATTCCTTAGACTTGTGTAGTTATCTAGTTACATGTATCGAAGATTCGCAAAGAAGGAAAAATTAACAATAAATTTCTGAGTTACTTTGATTTGTATTATATACTGTAGGTGATTACAATGTATTAGGTCATCCGAAACTAATGCAATAGAAGTGCTATTACACAGATATGTCCCTGCTAGTTCATTTCTCAAAGAACCTCTGAAACAAAGCTGGAATTTTCAGATAATGCAAGTGAGTTATAGACCAATTTTATTGAAGAACACACTAGGATTAAAGACTTAAAATGCAGGGTATTTGTG
>NC_090732.1:119923872-119926372 GCF_036898095.1 Palaemon carinicauda | reverse complement strand
ATTCCTGTACTAAAAAGGGTAAACAGTATTTTTAGAATGTGCTTGAATGGGATTTTATGAGCTGGAGAGGAAGGGATGAAAGTGTGCGTGTAAATGTAATTAACGCAAAAAATTTCGGCCATATGGAAGCGAGTTCATATAAACCTGATATGGAAGAAATGAGGGTTTTGCTTTAGGATACTGAAGTAGGATTACATGACGGCTGTAGAATTCCAAGGTACAGGAGGTGTTTGTTGGAATAAATGGGAAGAGGAAATAAAAGCAGTAAACGAAATGATGAGCAAACCAATGAGTAATGAAGGAAAACAAAGACCATTTGAGGTAGTGTTGCCTGGCAGGAGAGAGGATCATGGGCAAGCACGCATGAGGATGATTTGGTAGCCTCGAGAAATGTGTGACAGAAAGAAGACAAACAATGGATGTAAAGTATGGAAGGTTAACTAGAAATAATAGGGAGAATAAGAGATTGTGCTAAATTAAACAATTGCAGAAGGAAAGATTAATAAGCAAATAATCTCAGAATAAAAGATATAAAATTGAAAATGACATCTAAAGTGAATTCAGTCCTGGGTCGGTGGTGTAAGTATTTTGAAGGCTTGAGATTAGAAGAGAAAGAAAACCTATGATGCAAGCGAGGAAAACTTATTGCAAGGTTGATAATTCTTATAGAAGTGACGGCTGGGGACATAAACAGGGTTATTAAGAATGAAAGAACATCATGATTTGCTGTGGTGCGAAGGGGTGATATTGTAACAAAATAGCTGACCGTGGTTTGTAATGCTTGTCTGGATAGGGGAAAGATCCCAGCGGAAGGCGTAAGAAGAAAGATTTTTCTATTGCACAAAGGTAAAGGTGATAGAGGTCATAACGTTATATAGTATGCCATGGAAGATGCATAGTAGGATTCTGATCGAGAAATTATTACAAATAAAAAACGGACTAATAGAGGAAGAAAAAGCTGAAAGTAACAAATTGAACTTTTAAAAGGCTTATAAGAGAGTCTGTAAAGAGGCAATGAAGAGTACTGCATAGGTAGAATGTATTATAAAGATTTTAAGGTGTTGAGAACTATTAAAATCTTTTCTGATAAATACTTAGATAAGAGATTGACTAGTTTGATGTAAAAGAGGGATATGAGACGTCACAGAAAAGACAGAGGATGTAGGGGTAAAGATGTGGAATAAGAATATTAATTATAAATGTCCTGTTGAATGGTCACTATTTGCTAGTGGCATATTACTGATTGGGGATAATTGAGAGAAATTTCAGAAACTAGTTTAAAGTTTTCCAGTATTTGCAAGAAGACGCTGGAAGAAAATATGAAGAAAAGTTAAATTATCATTATTATTACTAGCTGAACTGCACACTTAATTAGAAAAGCAAGATGCTATAAACCCAAGGGATCAAACAGGGAAAAATAGCCCAGTGAGGAAAGGGAATAAGTTAATAGGTAAACAGTAAACTACATGAGAAGTATTGACCAATTGAAATAAAATATTTTAAGAAAAGTAACATTAAAAGACTAAAGAACAATATTTTGATCTTGGAGTATCCTTCTCCTGTAGAAGATCTGGCTACCATAGCTAAAGTCTCTCTTCTACCCTTACCAAGAGGGAAAGTAGCCACTGAACACTGAAAAGTGCAGTAGTTAACCCCTTGAGAAAAGAAGAATTGTTTGCTAATCTCAGTGTTGACAGGAGTATGAGGACAGAGGAGAATGTGTAAAGAATAGACCAGACTATTCGGTGTATGTGTAGGCAAAGTAAAAATGAGCCGTAACCAGAGAGATGAATCCAATGTAGTACTGCCTGGCCAGTCAAAGTACCCAATGAAACTCTAGAGCGGTAGTATCTCAAAGTGTGGCTGGTGCCCTGGCCAACCTAGTACCTGGGAATTATTAGGATCAATAGGAACCAGTAAGATGATGCAGGCAATGTTTAGACGAGTAATGGGAGAAGGTGAGCTGCTGATATGTAGAGGCATTTGATATAAAGTGTAATGGTTATGAGTAAAAGGAGATCGGGTTAAATAAATAGATCAAACAAGAAATATAGTTTGGTGATATGGGATAGAAGAAAAAAAAACTCAAAGAACGAGTTTTCCCAACTGAACTAGAGTTTTCTAGGTGAGGTGCTGACTCAGCAGGAAAGAACTACCGGTATTTGACCTTCTTTCCGTTCTCACTTTCTTTATCACTCTATGATGAGCACTGAAGTAGACAGCTTCTAAAGTGAGTACCGTTAGTATGCATTGGAGGTGAAAACCAAAGTTCAAATGTCTTCCAATTTTTTAATATAACTCTTACTATCAACATCGATCTTTTTTTTCATGTACCTATTATATATGTAAGTAATTTCATATCTTCTATTATTTGATTATTATTTAGGATATCCTCAGCTTAGTAATAGAACTGTAGTTTAAGTCGTTATCAATACGTATTATCTTTTCAACAACTACACTTTCGTAGGTAGTGGGTTGGCCAGGGAACCAGCCACCTGTT
>NC_090732.1:119908872-119916372 GCF_036898095.1 Palaemon carinicauda | reverse complement strand
AGATGTCTACCCAGGACCAAAAGGGCACCTATATTTTATTTAGGGAATTACTTGTGTTAATGTACCTGGGTCCACATTTTATTATACAGTAGAGTACATCCACACTTCTGTTCAGTAACACCAATGATGGTTAAACGTATTAACTTATGTACATAAAATCTGGATTAACCTTTTCTTGAGCCACCGCACTTCCTGGGAACACAGCAACCGAAATATTTGATCCATGTATCAGTATTTATAAACTTACCGAGTGGAAAACTTATCTGAATGATTATGATAAGCATGCGACAAATTTTGATATCTTTGCTTCATTTTTAAACGTACATACTGTAGTAGCGTGTATGTGCTAATTTGAACGTAACGAAGATTAATATTATTTATGACTAAATGCGAATGATTCGACGGTAATTTATTTGTAGTAAATACAAAAACCCATACATCTGTCTAAAGAGTTCCAGATCATCGTTGATTATTATTATTATTGTTGTTGTTATAAAGTTCCAATCACCGTTGCTTATTATTATTATTATTATTATTAAGTTCCAATCACCTCTGCTTATTATTATTATTATTATTATTAATTATTGTTGTTGTTGTTGTTATTGTTATTGTTATCATTATTCCCCGTGCTGTAGCTATTTTCTATCTTTTTTTATCCGCCTCATTTTTCTCAAGACTGATAAATTTCTTTCAATAATTTTGCCAATGTTTCTGATGTTAATTTCTGCTGTACCTAATTTGAATATATCCAGCTGCCAACTCTCTTGCTTATTTACGAATATTCTAACTGTTAAAATAACAACCTTGCTAAAACTTCTCGAAATATTAGATTTTTTATAACTATTAATATTATTATTGTTCATCGGCAGTAGTAGTAGTAGTAGTAGTAGTAGTAGTAGTAGTGGTAGTGATAGTGGTGGTAGTAGTAGTAGTAGTAGTATTAGTAGTATCTATTGTTGTTGTGGTAGTTGTTGTAGTATTAGGAGGGAGTAGCAGTGTAAGTAGTAAGTAGTAGTTTGGTGTTACACTGATGTCATTTTGCTAATCCTCATGATAAAGGGGATTAATTAAGTTATTAATTATTCCCAATATTCGTTTAATTTCTTTTTTAGTAGTTTCCTTCCATCTGCATCGTTCTCCACAGGGAATTTGAACAAATCTTCCAAAATTATAATTGTGGTGATAAAACTAAAGTAGACCTTGCGAAAGGATGATTTTTCACCTGAAGTACAGTGTAGTATATATATATATAGATATATATATATATATATATATATATATTATAATATATATTAAATATATATATAATAATATATATATATAAATATATATATATATGTGTATATATATATATATATATATATATATATATAGATATATATATATATATAAAACACTTGTAAAAAAATTGTACATTTTATTTTTTGAGAAGATTGCTTGTTTAATGCCATTGTTATTACTGCTGCACTTACTATTGCTGTTTTTTTTTTTTTGGGGGGGGTGCTTTGCTACCCTTTTCTAAACAGTTTTTCACAATAGGACGGAGGTTTGCTGAACTAATCCTCGTAATATTTATCAGATAATCTTATACAGAAAAGAATAAAAATTAGTTTTATTTTAGGTTTTTCTTTGTCAGGAATCAGCCTAGGTGTAAACGAATCCTGTTCAGAACTTCCCTTCATTAAGACTCGCTTCTTTAGCTCCAATAAACGAATGTTCGAAAGTGCAGAGATGTAAGGGGACCCCATTAGAAGTCATTGGAAACTTCCTTTTCCCTGAAACTTGCTCATTTACCGACACCCTCCTTCGGGAGTTACCCCCCCCCCCCCCCCCCCCCCCGCCCCTCCCCATCAGCGTAGTGACGTGGTACACCAGCCATGACCCAGACTTACTCTGTGGACTTCACTAATCTCACCTTTCCCGGTTTCAGTGTTAATTTTCTGTTGCTTTTTCATTTATTTTATTCGGGGTTATTATTAATATTATTATTATTATTATTATTACTTGCTAAGCTACAACCCTAGTTGGAAAAAGCAGGATGCTATAATCCCAGGGGCTAAAATAGGGAAAATAACCCAGTGAGGAAAAGAAACAAGGAAATAAGGGAAGTAATTAACTATTAAAATAAAATAATTTAAGAACAGTAACAACATTAGAAAAAATATTTCCTATATAGATTATAAAAAACTTTAACAAAACAAGTGTAAGTGAAATTAGATAGAACACTGTGCCCAAGTGTACCCTCAAGCACTGCCCCAAGACAAGAGAACAATGGTTTGATTTTGGAGTGTCCTTCTCCTAGAAGAGCTGCTAACCATAGCTAGTCTCTCTTCCACCCTTACCAAGAGGAAAGGAGCCACTGAAACAATTACAGGTGCAGTAGTTAATCCCTTGGGTGAAGAAGAATTGCTTGATAATCTAAGCAATGTTGTCAGGTGTATGAGGACAGGAGAATCTGTAAAGAATAGGCCAGACTATTCGGTGTATGTGTAGGCAAAGGGAAAGTAAACCGTAACCAGAGAGAAGGACCCAATGTAGTACTGTCTGGCCACGTCAGAGGACCCCCATAACTCTAGCGGTAGTATCTCAATGGGTGGCTGGTGCCCTGGCAAACCTACTACCTATTAAAGAAAAAGGAAATGCATTTCTAAGTGGAAGGTATTATTTGCAATGAATATGATCATACTTAATTTATTTATTTATATACCATTGTATCATTGCCAGAAGCTGGTTTTAGCTTAGACCTAGCAATCCGTATGGAAGTGAACTTTTTATAATTTAAAAGCAAGAAAGACTTCATGTGGATGCGATGAACTAAGAATTTTTTGTCCAGCTTCTTCCTCTGTTTCTCTCATTGTTACTTTCAGAAGCTTTGCGATAAGTTTTGAGCGTATTGTTTGGATACAAAAGCAATGCGTAGAAGGAATGAATAATAGCAAATGACTGGAAGGCTTTCTTTGCCGCTTGATATAACACAGATGGAAAGAACACTTTAGAAATAGAGGCCAAACCATTTGTTATTCACACTACGTCAGTTTTGCTTAGTCATTTCTAGCTAACCGTAACATGTGCTATGACTAATTTCTGTACCTTTTCAGACAATTTGTGCCGCTCCTCAGTTTAACCATAGTAAACCATATAAGATTTTCATCAATGTTGATTAAGATTTGTGCTTTTTGTATTTTCCATATATACAACTGTCAACATTATACCAAAATTACTAGTATTAATCGTCAATGGTCAATCCAGTTATGACGTCATGTAGCTCAAAATCAACCAATTACTGTTACTAATAACACTGTTTTCTACACTTCTCTATTTAACTGGAAAGGAAACGAATTACAATACTTACTTTGATGGCTGCTTTACCAGTCCTATATAGCAGGAGAACCCTACTCCTACAGGACCCCTGTCGTTATATCTTGTTCGTTCAGAGTATACAACGTGATTCATATCACGTATTGCTCATTTGCTGTTAAATCGTCACTGATACTACTCATGGAATAAGAAAGTCTTTAGTTTCCACTTGAAAGCCTTAATGTCTTACAGCATTCGGATATCTCGTGGGAGCTTATTGTCTAGTCTCGAGGCCGCATATTTAAAGGCTCTGGAGCCTACACTAGTCATATATCTAGGTTCCAATAGTTTGAAGCCATCTGTAACTATTCTTGTGTCGGCATTTGTTGGCTGCGCAACATGTAGCAATTCTCTTAAGTATTTTGGACGACCGGTTCTGATAACTTGGTGGGTTATTGTACATATCTTAAATTCAATTCCCGCTTTAAGCGGCAGCCAGTATAAATCTGTTATTGTAAGGGTGATCCTTTTTTTTTTGTAATTTCTTAAGTTGTACTTTTGGTAAATTGTAATAGATGGAATTGTATTAGTCAATCCTGGTTAAAACACAGTTTATCACAAGTTTCTTTACAGAATTTTCATCCAGGTACTTTTTTATAGAAGCAATATTTCTTAGTTGATAGATAGTCGTTTTTACTATATTATTTATTTGGGCATTAAGAGAATAGTTACATTAAAAAAAAAATACACATATAGATCACGAACTTTACTAGATGTCGGCACTGAGTCATTATTTATGTTCAGTTGAATATCACTCAAGCTTCTCACGCTGTTTCTCTTACCCACCACCATGAAATTAATTTTGTTCTCCTTTAATTTTAGTTGTTTAATTGTCATCTATTCTCTAACACTATCAAGTTTTCGTTCATGTGATGAATTAAAGTAAATTATACCTAATCATTTACGTTTCATTTGATTTTATATGTCTAAATAAGCGAGATATTCATTGTCCATTTCACAAAAGTAGTTTCATGAGTTGAAACAAATAAAAAACGTATGGAATTCCCAGGCAAAAATAAAATGGCCTAATGAGAACAATAAAAACAACAGGTAACAACACAGGTAAACGGATGGTGTTCTTAGCTCTTCTGGAAATTGATCAAGTATACAAATGTCTTGCAGTGTCACACGTCAGTAGATTACATACGAGTAGTTCCTTCAAATGCAGTTTCATCACATTTTTTTTTTTTTTCGTAAAATAGTGTTTCAGCGGTGTTTCAAAAGGCCTTTCCGATGAAGTGCAATTAGAATACAGATTTATCATTTTTATCTAACATGCACATTTCCGGCCGTCTATTGAGCCTGGCGGTCATTTCTCTTTCCATGAATTCATCATCTTTCTTATCTTGCTGCATCATGTCTTATCTCTAGATGAGTCTTCTCGAAGTTTCCGACCCAGCAGGATTAAATCTTGGCCAGGAGGATTCACCCAGGTTGAATCACTGAAGCGATGGATACGCCGTTGCCTGGCAAGATTCGACGAATCTTTCAAAACAGTGTTTGTCTGGCGGTCATTTTTGGAATTGCCGTCAGCTCGATAAAGAGGTGATCCTATTTTTCTCTTGGTTAAACCTCGTCGTTACAAAGGTATAAAAGATAATGTCATTCATTTTAAGTTTGAGAAAATTGGCAATTCGCTGAAAATGAACAATATTATTATCTACAGCTAATGAATAGAAGGTATTTATGTATTCACACATTTTAGAATGGTCCCAATTGAACTAAAGCGGGTTTATTTATCTTGAGATTACTTTAAAGTTCAATGGCTTTCATGATTGTCCCTGAACACCTCAAAAATATTTACACATTCAATTACTGGAGTAATATACCACAACTTATACAATCATGATTATCGGGATAATTGTTTATTCATGCCATCAAATTGGGATCACAATACTACGCTATATGGTACATTTGATATGTTCATCTGCATATACGAGCTCCAGCTAAGCTGTTACACTAGCTGTGAATTACAAATAGATTAAACTGTAATTTGGGAGTTACTGGAACAACTAACTATCTTTACGGGGTATCATTTCTCTGCTTGACAAATTGTCTGATTATTACTATCAAGATTGAGGATGCTTGATATAAGACACACACGCACACACACATACACACACACACACACACAAACACATATATATATATATATAATATGTGTGTGTGTGTGTGTGTTTATATATATATATATATATATGTGTGTGTGTGTGTGTGTATATAGTGTATATATGTATTTCCTGTTAGGATTATAGATCCTGCTTTTCCAATTAGGGTTGTAGCTTAATAATAATAATAATAATAAATACATACATACATCAATGTATGTTTGCAAGTACTATATATATATATATATATGTGTGTGTGTGTGTCTGTGTGTGTATATATATTATATATGTGTGTGTGTATATATATATATTATATATATATATATATGTGTGTGTGTGTGTGTGTGTATGTGTATATATATGTATGTATGTAAATATATATACATATATATATATATATATATATATGAAACATATAGATATGAGAGAGAGAGAGAGAGAGAGAGAGAGAGAGAGATAGAGATCGAGATAGAGATAGAGATAGAGATAGAGATAGAGAGAGAAGGAAAGTTTCTCAAAGTATCAAAGTCGCAAGGTCAAAAGATTAGGTAAGACAATGGAGATAATAGGCAGCTGTAACATATTACTCGTGCACAAGGATCGACAGCGAACCTAATTACACGAGATGAGTCCAAAAACCCTCCCCATTACCTTTGTGGTCGAATAAGGTTTATTTTTTTTGTCTAAGGGAAACAAATGTCAGATGTCAAGACACTTAAATTTTCCTCCCCGAATGTTAAATATCTATCCAAAGGGGGATTATTTTCCCTTTTCAATAAAGGGTATATGTCTGGCTATATATATATATATATATATATGTGTATATATATATATATATATATGTGTATATATATATATATATATATTTATATGTATGTATGTATGTATGTATATATATATATGTATGTATGTATGTATACAGTATATATATATATATATGTATGTATATGTATATAGTATATAAATCTATATATATATATATATATATACACATACATATATATATATATATATATAGTACATATCTATATATATATATATATTCCTGTCACGCTGAAGGGCAACCACTCGGAAAACATTCTCTACGAATTGCCCAAACTAGCGTTTTGTAGTTAGGAGAGGGGGGAGGGGTTAGGAGAGTTAAATCTGTGTGTGTTATGTGTGCATATCTACCTGAGTATATAGACGTCATTTTTAACGGGTTGCGTACACTAATATTTGATAAGTGCCTCTGATTTGGCAAGGATTTGTATTTAGGTTTTTGGGTTTAATACAGAAATAACAGATTTATCAAACCTGGATAAATTTACTTATTATACATAATCCTTTTATTTTTTCTCGAGGTTAAGTTTAAAGAACGAGAGATTGGATTTATTTTTTAACAGCTTTGATTCCGAGAGAACGATTAATGAGAGAAAGTGATACGCCCCTCGTGACATCTCTCATCATTGCGGAAAACAGAATCACGTACATCCTCTTCTGGTGGGAAAACATTTCACGTTGCCATGGTAATGAGAGAGTTTACTGTGACGTCATAAACTGCCTCGGTGCAATACTGCATCCTAGAAACGTTTTAAGATAAAAGTCAGTCATGTCATATGAGATTTGACGCTGTTTCTTTTATTCATCTTATTTTTTTTCTATTCCATCTTTCGCCTTATTTTTTTTCTGGCTTTTCTTGGAATGAGATGTGTATCGACTAAATTCTGTTTTGAGGTCATAGGTCAACAACTCGACACTGTCATTCACTTCCGCGCCTTTTTGTAATGGCTCATACAGATATTCAGTTGTAGCTGTAGCAGTCTGGAGATTTATGTGAAATATAAAGCAGCATATTTAGATTTTATTATGGTATAAGGCAGTTAGATTGATAAAATATCTTTAAAAAAATGAGAGAGATATTTACGTTGAAATTGTAGTTAATGCAAAACTGTCGGAAACTTCCATGTCTCTCTCTCTCTCTCTCTCCTCTCTCTCTCTCTTCTCTCTCTCTCTCTCTAAGTCTATATGATATTCACCTTGTTACTAATGGCTA
>NC_090732.1:119878872-119898872 GCF_036898095.1 Palaemon carinicauda | reverse complement strand
TTGGTAGACAGCAAATGTCTATCTAAAACAAAATCTAAACGGTTGGGATAGACAAATAATAATTGCTGCCTTTTCCCTTGAAATTATATGGTGAAAGTTAATGCTAAGGTAGGTACTGGAGTAATTTATGTTCCATGGCGGATTATTTTAAGCCTGTGAATATCCCGAGGAGGAAATGTTTGGGGGGGGGGGGGGGCGGGGGGACTTTCATAACCTAAACTTGAGGAATTTAAATGGAAGTGGTTCCTGGGAAATATGCCTATTAACTAATTGATGAACCACAAACAGTGGCTACTTAATAATAAGGGAAACGAATCTATTGTTATGGTTATTTCTATAGCCATTGAGGTTAGGCGAGCGTAATTAAAGATGAATACTAATTCTATATTTTGAAGGGTTAATAGGGTACAAAACGTTGCATTTATTATAGGGGTAGGTGTTATTCATTTTGAGTGGCATTTTACATATTTCCACTATAAAGAGCAAGTGTCTGGATATATATATATATATATATATATATATATATATTATATATATATATATATATATATATATTTATATATATATAATTATATATAATTATATATTTATATATAATAATATATATAATTTTATATACCGGTATATATATATATATATATATATTTATATTATATATATAACATAATATAATATATATGTATATATATATATATTATATAATATATATATATTATATAATATAAATATATATATTATATAATATAAATATATATATTATATAATATAAATATATATATATACATATATATATATATATATATATATTTATATTATATATATAACATAATATAATATATATGTATATATATATATATATATAATTATATATATTATATATAGATTTATAATTTTATATATATATAAATATATAAATATATATATATATATATATATATATCCGATCACGCTCAACTCTCCCCGTCCCTCAGATAGTGGGGCGAGTGGTAAGAGGGGGATACATGTGGATGTTTACATATCGGTTTACAGGGCTGTCACCGCAAGAGCCCGTGTCTTACGTAAGGTAGGGCGATCTAAAATGATTGAACGAACACATATCTGTCTAAATATGTAGGCTCACCGTCATTTTTGATAGGTGGCGACCACAAGTTTGATATATTTACTAAGTTGTTGATTGTACAGTCAAAAGTAAATGTCCTGTCGTCTCCAGCCCCCTCTGTCATCCCTTAAGCCTGCCTGACACTTGCACGCATTCATGGCACGCACTGGCACGCATTGATGCACGAACTCGCGTGAACGAGCGTGAAAATGTCGTGAACAGTGCGGGAACTCGCGTGCCAGAGCGTACCAATGCGTGCCATGCGGGCCCAAAACTTTGAAATGTTTAAAGTTTGTGGCACGCATTGGCACGCACTAAATGGCCGTGAAATAGTCGTGAACGATGCGCCAACTGGAGTGAACTGGAGTGAACAGTGCGGGAAATGGCGTGCCAGAGCGTACCAATGCGTGCCATGCTTCCCCTTCCACGCATCGTGCATGCCAGTTCACGCATCGTTCACTCCAGTTCACGCCAGTTCCCGCATCGTTCACTCCAGTTCACGCCAGTTCCCGCCGGTTCACGCTAGTGCCCGCCTACTCACGCTAGTGCCCGCCCTACTCACGCTAGTGCCCTCCTACTCCGCTAGTGGAGCTCTCGTGGGATTATCAGGGAGTGGAGCTCTCGTGTGATTAAGGGGATTAGGGGGTATATAAATTGAGGTCCGAGGACACTCCTAGATGCTACCTACGGGCCAACCAAGGGAAAGGCCCGTGCCAACAACAAGTGTTGGCTTTAATACCCCAACAACAAACAACACTCCTAGCCATTCCAGAGATCGCCAGCGAGGAGACAACATGCCTAAACTGAAGCAGCCAAAGGGAAGGGGGAGGAAAATGGACGTGATAGAGCGAGACTGCAGATCGAGATTCTCCTCATTCATCATTTTCAAGTCTCGATATGGTCATCCCCGGAGACACAGCAGGATACAAGCCAGAGCCAGGTATCCAGTGACGACGATTTAAAGAAGAAGCGGGTTCGGGTGTCTAAGAAGGACATCCCTGACTACCAGTGGACGGAAGAGACGGAGACTACGTTGGCCGACCTTGTCAAGGAGAACCCCATGCTCTTTGACAAGAAACACAAGGAGTGGATAAACAAGGTGTTGAAGGACAGCAGGTGGGCATATATAGGAAACCAGCTGGAACCTCCTGCCACTGCTGCCCAGTGCAAAAAACACTACGAAAACTTGAGGACGAGGGTTGGCAAAATTATGAAGAAGGAGAAGAAGAGTGGAGCTGGCCAGGCCCAAAGGAGTGGCCGTGATAACTTCCTCATGGACACTTGGTCATTCCTCATACAGCACATCGTCCGGGGAGAGACAGTCGCCAGTGAGGAGTTTCGTGGCTCCGAAGGAGGTGCCACGACAGCCAGCGATGTCGACGATGACGTGAGGTCGACGGGGTCTCGCAGCCAGGCATCTACCACCACCAGGAAGGACTAGGGGAAGGGGTCCTGCCGAACACTTGACACCTCTCACAGCGACACCTATGTGTCGGAGAAGGATTTCAGCAATATATTGAGGAATGTGAGTATTAACTTTTTTTGACATATGCTCTCTGTTGCATTAAAATGCTGTACTAAATTGTTACAATGTTTGTTATATATATACATATATATAATATATAATATATTTTTAGAATATTTTTTGTTTCAGCTTGTGTCGAAAGCTGAATCGTCAACCCCAACGTTTATGGGCCAGCACAAGATTGTGCACGATTTTGCGTGCCTGCTGGAAGGCTACATGCGTGCCATCCCAGTATACCGATGGCACGAATTCCAAATAGAGTGCCTCAATCTCACACAACGTTACAGGGACGAGACTCAGGTCTTCCAGCAGGCACAGCAACAATCCTCAGTGACCTGGTCAGGCCCACAGCAACAGCAACCTCTACAGCCCCCTGTGCATCAGCAACCACCTCAGCAACAGTCACCTTGGCAGCCCCCTCAGCAGCAGTCAACTTGGCAGCCCCTTCACCAGCAGTCAACTTGGCAGTCCCCTCACCAGCAGTCACCTTGGCAACCCCCTCACCAGCAGTCACCTTGGCAACCCCCTCACCAGCAGTCACCTTGGCAACCCCCTCCCCAGCAGTCACCTTGGCAACCCCCTCACCAGCAGCAACCTTGGCAGTCCCCTCAACCAGGACCCTCGCATGCACAGCCAGAGCAGCAGCAGCAGCATCGTCCAGCCTGTCATAACTGGGTGCCGCAGTCAAGCCCTTCTTCCTTGCCCCGTACCACGGAGTGGCACCCAGGGATGCCAACTCCACTGTCATCCACCCCTGTCCAGGTGACCTCGCCATCAGTGCCAGTGTCGTCACCCACCCTTGTCCAGGCTCCTTCACCAGCACCTTCATTAACGTCGCTGTCGGCGGCATTCAAAAGTCCATTGACCTTCCCTGTCCTGACCCCGGGGACCATCGACAGCAACCTTGATGAAGCCATGACACCCTCACCCCTCTACTCGTCCAAGGAGCTTGATACCCCACCAGTCAAGGACAAGGAAATTTAAATAGTGTAAAATATTTGTACATAATTGAAGTGTGATACTTGTATATATATATATATATGTTGTTTTAATGTAAATAAAATATTTATATATTTCCTAACATTTTTCGTCTATTTCCTTAAAATACAAAGAAAGAAACAGTAAAGTAAAAAATAATAAAAGGGAAGAAACATAAACCCCCCAAAAATTTACATTTGCTGTCTTAATGTGGAAAAAAAATGATATCTTATTTCAAACTATTTTTATCTTTATAATGAAGAAAAACAAAAAAGGAAACGAAAAAATTAATGAAAATGAAAGAAAAATAAACCTAATATGTTTTTATATTTGCTGTCTTAATGTGAAAAAATATTGGAAAGTTGAGTATTATCTTTACTATGTATAAATGTAACCTCTTGTCATTTTGAATGAAATCAAAAGTGATATTAACGTAAACAAGAGCTGTTGCCTACCGGAGGCATCCAGGATGCTATCGCTCGCTCTTATGGGTCATTTAGTTTGCTAGAGCAACGTTCCCAGTTTGTTTTGCTTTAATAATTTAGCTATTTAGCTCCGCATAAAATGCTTATATTGTTAGCTCGGGGATTTCGACACGATCGAGGTAACGATCCTGCCTTTGTCGACGTATTGTCGCTATAGGTAAATTTTTTTAAGTTTGCTGTTTTCATGTAAAAGAAATGATGTCTTATTTCATGCACACACTTATTTTCATCTATTACCAATCAAGATGCACATTTTTGTTTTAAATAAAAATGAAATGAAAAATAAGCCCTAGAAATTTTTAAGTTTGTTGTTTTCAGGTAAAAATGAAATGATGTCTTATTTCATGCACACACTTATTTTCATCTATTGCCACTCAAGATGCACATTTTTTGTTTTAAATAAAAATGAAATGAAAAATAAACCCTAGAAATTTTTAAGTTTGCTGTTTTCATGTAAAAATGAAATGATGTCTTAATTCATGCACACACTTATTTTCATCTATTACCAATCAAGATGCACATTTTTTGTTTTAAATAAAAATGAAATGAAAAATAAACCCAAGAAATTTTTAAGTTTGCTGTTTGAATGTAAAAATAAAATGCTTTCTTAATAGTTGTACATATTTTATGTCTGCTATTTATATGTAAATCAAATGCTTTCTTATTGAAACTAAAATAAAGGGCCACAAAAAATACAAACGAAAAATATACGTTTCTTTTATTTACAAAATGGAACAACTATACAGCTCATGGAGGTACTACAATTTTTCTTACCAAGGGACAGCACCAGCAGGGGACATGTAGTAATGTGAAAGGTAGTCTCGCTGATCCTTTGCATCCTTCTGGATATGATGGCCGGGTAGAGTCATCAGCCCCTGCAGGTTTTGCTCATTCCTCCATGCACCAGGGATCAGAGCATGTGTGTCCGGATCTTCGTAGTCCACTTCTGACAAAGCACCTGGGTATTTGATGAGGACGAGGTTGTGCAGGACACAGGCACACATGGTGATCAGGTTGATGGTGCTGGGCTTCTGCTGCATCGTCGTCAAGAAGCAACGGAACCTTTGACTTAAAATTCCAAAGGCATTCTCAACGACATGTCGGGCACGAGACAACCTGTAGCTATATATGCGTTCTCGTAGGGCTTGTGACCGATGGGAGAATGGTTTCATCATCCAGGTTCATAGAGCAAAGGCGTCATCCCCAACGAAGTGATAGGGCACTGGGTGGTCATCATTAGGGAGTGGTTCTGGTTGAGGCACTCCAGCTCTGTTGTCTTCTACAGCATCATGCAGAGAACAGTTGCTCCATGTTCCTCCATCCGACGCACTACCCTCTGCCCCAACATCCACATAGAGGAACCTGTAGGAAGCATCTGCGACTGCCATCAGTACAATGCTGTGGAAGCCCTTGTAGTTGTAGTAGTAAGAGCCAGCATTGGGTGGCTTCTTTATGGCAATGTGCTTTCCGTCCACAGCCACCAGACAGTTGTGGTAATTCCATCAGGAGCTGAATCTGGCAGCAACTTCCTTCCAGGCCTCTTCAGTTTTGGGGCAACGCAGCACTTCGTCCTTGTAGGCAGCGATGATGGCTTTACACACCTCTGGTATTAACTTGCTGATGGTACTTGCTTCAACCCTGAAGCTGTACTGTAGACTTTGATAGGAATTTCCAGTGGCTAAAAAGTGGAGGGTGACAGCAAGCTTGAGTCCAACTTGAAGCGGTTCCCTCATGAAGGTGGACTGCTTCAGGAGGTGCGGGGTTAACTTCTCAACCATCTCTTGAAACAGGTCAGGTGTGATTCTGAGGTAATTTTTGTAGCCCTTTGGATCTTCCTTGTGGAGTTCAGTCAATAGACTGTCATAGTGTCCAAACGAGTGCCTTCTGGTTAACCATTCCCTGACCCACACTTTCCTTTGTATCTTTCTTCGAGGTAGGGTTAGCTTTTGTTTCTCTTTTTCCTTTGCCAGCCTTTTCTGATGCACTCCAACAAATGCTACAGCAGCTGCCAGGTATAGGTATCTTCTCCTCAATGCAATGGTGTCTCTGACAGTAAGCATGTTGTCTCGTCTGAAGCCAATCCAAGAATGTCCTCGGGTTGGAGAAGCCCCGGTTTTATATGGAGTGGCCAATTCGTGAACTGGCGTGAACTGGCGTGAACGATGCGGAAACGATGCGGAATGATGAGTGAACTCGCGTGAACGTGTCGTGAACGATGCGCGAACTACGCGTGCCAATTTGTGCCATCGCGTGAACTTCGCGTGAACAATGCGCGAACTGGAGTGAACTGGTCGTGAACAGTGCGCAAAAAACACCAGTGCGTGCCACAAAGTGGCACGCACTGGCGCGCATCAATGCGTGCCAGTGCATGGCAAAAATGCGCGCAAGTGTCAGGCAGGCTTAATCTTTATAGATTCCAGAATTTCAGGTGTAGAAGTGTTTGGTTGTTAGGAGGGAGGCCAACGGGCGGGGGGAGGACGACGGTGGTCCTGGTAAGTACTTGTTAGAGCTGTAAAGGGTATGATGATTGGGGAACCACGAAAAAATTATGGATGAACGTAAATTCAGAATAATTTCTGCAGATCTTAATTCTATCATTATAATTACTCTAACTTATAATTATATGGTATATTTGTTGTGTTATTTGCTATGCCATTCTCACAAACAACTTATTGACAAAAAGGATCGATGTTTAGTTTTGAAATATATTATGACCCGACTGAAAAATCTTTCGTAAACACCCTAAAAGATAATAACAAAGTATGGTAAAGATTACGGTCGCCTGTATTTTACTAAAAAACTTAAAATATTTTATTTTTCCTTGTTTCCTTTCCTCGCTGGGCTATTTTCCCTGTTGGGACCCCTGGGCTTGTAGCATATCCTGCTTTTCCAACTAGAGTTGTAGCTTGGCAATTAATAGTAAATAGTAAACGACCGAGAACAGTATATTTTTACCAAAAATTTCCGATTAAAATTGTTTTTTTTTTTTTCAAGTGTTAACTACTTGTAATTACAGGTTGTTCCCACGAATGTTGACGTGTAATTGAAGCTATATTCTACTATTATTATTATCATTATTATTATTATTAATTGCTAAGCTACAACCCTAGTTGGAAAAGCAGGATGCCATAAGCCCAGCGACTCCAACAGGGAAAATAGCCCAGCGAGGAAAGGAAACAAAGGAAAATAAAAAATTTCAAAAGCAGAAACAACATAGAAACCAACATTAACTAAATAAACTATAAACTATAAGATTACATAAATATAATCTTCATGAAGTTAGGATTGATAATTCTAGTTTTAAGAAATGTTTATTGCTAATATATATATATATATATATATATATATATATATATATATATATATATATATATATATATATATATATATATATATATATATATATATATATATTACCACTGCTGCGAATTAACCAGACAGATGTACAGTTGGCTTCATTTATTCCGGTACACCACGTTAATAGGTAGTAGGTTGGCTAGGGCACCAACTACCCGTTGAAATACTAACACTAGAGAGCTATTGGGTCCTTTGACCGGCCAGACAATACTACATTGGATCCGTCTCTCTGGTTACGGTTAATTTTTCTTCAGCCATGAATGAAAAAAATGCAGGATTCCATTGTATTAGTTCACATACACACATATATCTATGAAATATATGCATACAAACACACGTACACACATACACACACACACACACACACACACACACACACACACACACACACACACATATATATATATATATATATATATATATATATATATATATATATATATATATGTGTGTGTGTGTGTGTGTGTGTGTGCGCGTGTGTTTGTATGCATAAATTTAATAGATATATGTGTATGTGCACTAATATATATATATATATATATATATATATATATATATATATATATATATATATATATATATATATATATATATATATATATATATATATATACGCATGCGCATGCGACACCTAATAGGATAATTAACCTTTTAAACCAATTACGGAAGACTTTCATAAGGGATCCTGTAAATATATAATTATTACCATATGTTCGATAGAAAAAATAATTTCACATTACTACTGTTTAATCATATTGGATTAAAAATAATAATGATAATTATTATTATTATTATTATTATTATTATCATCATTATCATTATTATTATTATTATCATTATTATTGTTTTTGTTATTGTTATTGTTATTATTTCATAAATTAACACAGTCTTCCGTCTGGAAAGGAGGCAAAAATTTCCCGGAGATCTGTTGTTGGAGTCTGACTCCAAAAAGTCTCCAAGAGACTGAAAAGTCTTCAGAATCCTTTCAAGACTCTCTTCCATTTTTTTCAAACCAATGCTGATACGAACCTCTGTATAGGTATGTATAGTTATGACTACCATGTTCAAACAAGCATTCGGTGTGTGTGTGTGTGTGTGTGTGTGTGTGTGTGTGTGAATATGATCGGACAATTTGTTAGAGAAAAATACAACTGGCCTCAAAATGCAGCTTCAGTTATCCATGAACGGAACGCTGCGTGCGAGGATATGACTTTAAATCTTCAGGGACAGCTGCGAACTCTCCGGGAGTCCTTAAGTCTTCAAATGGTTTTCGTGGCTTCTCCCAGAGGCGCCGCGTTTTGGAGACTCTTGCAGTCGCTTCTCAGGATGGCTTCCTCGGTGTTTGGCTGCAGCGCTGTTCTTGGATTGGGGGCTTTTGGAAACCCCGTGAGGAACTACGTGGGTGTGAACTTGGATTGCAGCAAATGGAGGCAGAAGCTTTGAGATTCAACGACCAGTTGAAATCAAGATGGTTCGTTGGCAAACTTCTCCCCGAATTCGACATCGGAGCGAGGGAGGAAATCCTTTCTCATGGTAACAAGACAACTTACATCGGTTTGGCTGCTGCTGGCGCCATATTCGGTGGAATATGGCTATGAGAAAGAGGGCTAAAGAAGGACAACTAAATGAATTGAGAAGAGTAATAGATGAGATGAATACAGAGAAAGAGACGCAAGAAAAACTGAAACCTCGGAAAGAGACTGAGTATCAAAAGCTGAAACTTGACTGCGCTGACAAAGATCTTCAGATGAAGAAACAGGAAATTCTAAGCAAGGAAATGGAAGAAATTAAGAAATTTCACAATGAGAAAATAGAAAACTACAAAATGACTACTTCCAAAAAGATCTTCAGATGAAGGAACAGGAAAAGAAACAGCAAATTCTAAGCAGGGAAATGGAAGAAATTAAGAAAATTCATAATGACAAAATAGAAAAACTGAAAAACGACTGCTTCCAAAAAGATCATCAGATTAAGGAACAAGAGAAGAAACTGGAAATTCTTAAAACGGAAATGGAGGAAATGGAAGAATTTAAGAAAATCCATAATAAGAAAATATAAGAACTCGAAAATGACTACATCCAAAAAGATCTTCAGATAAAGGACCAAGAAAAATTACTGGAAATTCTAGAAACTGAAAATGCTCTTCTGCATCTCCTTCGAGCTGAAGCGAACGCAGCCTCCGGAAACCCTGTTGACACGGATATCATATTGGACTGCTGCCAAGCCATTGAGAAAGGTCTTCAAGGGTGCAGAGCCTACATGCTACGAGGAAAGCACCTTCACAAATTTGTCCTTTTCGAAGCTGTTAGAATGGCAAAGGGATCTGAGGAATGTTTGAACTTCATAGAAGATGCTAAGGCGCTTAAGAAAAAATGGGAAAGCCATTTTGAGGTTTTGGGTGTAGGTCAGACGGCCACGAGGGCAGAAATTTTAAATGCCTTCAAAGGCTTGGCCAAACACTGGGACAAACCCGAATTCATACAGGAGGCATTCGAGGAGAACTTTAAAAAAGTGGTTAATGCTAAAACTGTTCTGATGGATACACAAAGCAGAAATGAATACGACGCAGGGATTCAACCACCATGCTCAAGGCAACATCCAGGACAGAGGGACCAACGTCAGCAGTACCGTTACTATTATAACCCAGCAAAAGCATACTATAATCAGCGGAAGCAAAAACATCGAAGTCCCCGAAAGCAAAAGAAAACAGTGTTTAAAGATATGTTCGCCGCATTTGGCAAATTTTTCGTATGTAAATAAATAAAATCCTCCCTGTCTCAAAAAAAGAAAATATAAAAACAAAAAAATCCAAAAAAAAGTAAAAACAAAAGCAAAAAAAAAAAATGCATGTGGAAAATATTCTTAGAATAAGTTTCAGTAGAGTTTTTGAGGAAAGTATTAGTTTTAGTGTACTTTTGTAAGTAAACAAGTTTTTATGTAAGAACCATTAGAACGATCAGGTAGACAGAATATGAGAAGAGTGGAAAGGGACATTTTAATTAGGAAGAAATATCCTTTGATGCAGATGGTACAAGCTCTACATCATTTGGTAAAGAATTGCCTTAGTTGGAAGGATCAAGTGGATGGACTATGAAAGATGGAGAGAAAGGGGATTTTTTTTCCCAGGAAGTGTTTAAGGGATGCTTGACTCAACTACCCGGCTTGATGGACGTGGAATAACCTAGAGGACTTGCTCTACAGAGGGGAAAACCTTGTCTTTTTCTAGTATGCTATGTTCCCTGGTGTAGTCTTACAAGGGCTTCGTCAGGTGAACAAGTGGTCAGATATCTGGATCTATTGTTTTGGATACTAACCCTCGGGTGGCTCTGATGGAATAATCTAGAAGACTGGCAATGCAGAGGAAAGGAGGCGAGGTTCTTCTAGTATGCAGTCAGGTCCTAATAGGGGAACCAAAGAATTCAGGCTGGAGGAAGAATCTGAATCCTTTGAGGTGAAGCAGGAGGAAAAGAAACTGCAGAAGAGAACATTTAGAAAATCCCCCTTCAAATTATAAAAACCACAAAATATATATAAAAAAAAAAACCAGCAGCAACAAGAGGAGGAGAGACAGGAGGAGAAGCAGCAGCAGCATAACGATTAAAAAAAAAAAAACCTGAAATCCAAAAAAAAGTATAAAATCTACAAAATCCCCCCCAAAAAATAAAAAAAGAAACAGCAGCAACAAGAGAAGGAGGACAAGCAGTAGGAGAAGCAGCAGCAACAAAAGGAGGAGGAGAAGCAACAGCAGCAAAAATAATAAAAAATAAATAGATAAACAAATAAAAACTATAAAATCCAAAATCATTAAAAAAAAGAATAAAATTCCCCCAAAATATAAAAACTATAGTCAAAAAGAAAAAAGGAAGCAGCTACAACAAGAGGAGGAGGAGAGGCAGAAGGTGAAGCAGAAGCAGAAATAAATTAAATAAATCTAAAAAGATAAAAAAAAAAATTGAATCTACAAAATATATAAAATCTATTAAATTAAATAAAAATTAAAATCTACAAAATCAGAAAAAGAAGGAAGCAGTAGAAACAAGAAGAGGAGGAGAAACAGCAGCACGGAAAAATGAATAGAAAAAAAGAACTTTTTTTTTTTTTTTGAAAAGGAAATATCCTTGGATGCAGAGGTACAATCCTGCATCATTGGATAAATTACGGACTCAGTTGGGAGGATCGAGTGGTTGGACTAAGGAAGATGAAGAGAAAAAGAAACTTTTTGTTATTGAGGAGGAAATATCCTTGGTTGCAGAGGTACAAGCCTGCATCATTGGATATAGTATGGACTCAGATGGGAGGATTGAGTGGTTGAACTATGGATGATGAAGAGAAAAGGGAACTTTTTTTTTTTTTTTTTTTTTTTTTGAGAAGGAAATATCCTTGGATGCAGAGGTACAAGCCTGCATCATTGGATAAAGTACGGAGTCAGTTTGTAGGATCGAGTGGTTGAGCTATGGAAGATGAAGAGAAAAAGAAACTTTTTGGTTATTGACCCAGTTTGCCAACCCTACACTTTCCGCATCTAAAATCACACACTTTATATATATATATATATATATATATATATATATATATATATATATATATATATATATATATATATATATATATATATATATATATACAGTATATATATATATATATATATATATATATATATATATATATATATATATATATATACAGTATATATATATATAAATATATATATATATATATATATATATATATATATATATATATATATATATATATATGTGTGTGTGTGTGTGTGTGTGTGTGTGTGTGTGTGTGGGGAGAGAGAGAGAGAGAGAGAGAGAGAGAGAGAGAGAGAGAGAGAGAGAGAGAGAGAGGACTCCTAGTTTTTGTTTACGAAAGATTTTTCAGTCGGGTCATATTATATTTCAAAACTAAACGTCGATCCTTTTTGTCAACAAGTTGTTTGTGAGAATGGCATACCAAATAACGCAACAAATATACCATATAATTATAAGTTGGAATTAAAATCTGCAGAAATTATACTGAATTTACGTTCATCCATAATTTTTCATGGTTCCCCTACCATCACACCCTTTACAGCTCTAACAAGTACTTCCCCGCCCCACCGTCGTCCTCCCCACGCCCGTTGTCCCCCCCCCCCCTTAACAACCAAAAACTTCTACACCTGAAATTCTGGAATCTATAGATATTGGGGTTGACAGAGGGGGGATGGAGACGACAGGACATTTGCTTTTGACCGTACAAGGTTATCATATCTTTTATCATAGGCATTTCACATGGTTGATCTGGTATATTCTGACCGGAACCCCCATTTTGACATGGTTTGGCCCCATAAAAACACCTATTTGTAACAATTATTCAAGTGGTTTAACCCAACGAATATGTTAAAAGCACTGAAACTATAGGAGCAGCAATTATAAAATACTTCCTGTGTATATTCTTGTTACAACAAAAGTAACGATATTACCGACACCAATAGCATTCGCGTGGTTCGACTGTGACATTCTTCTAAAGGTTAACTGATTGGGCACTCCAGCACGTCGTTAAACCAGAAATTTCCAGTGAAGGTTTCACTTCAATATTTGAGGGGTAGGTTACGAAAATCGTGTAAATGTCAAGCTGTTTCACTTTTCTACGCGGTTAGGCTATCGTATGTTTGCGATATGTTACTTTGCCGTAACCAAATAACGTGTTGGTGCCCAACCACTGTGGGAGTTGGACTTACCCGGCTGACGTTTTGGTAAGCATCTATTCTGATGAAACTGAAACCCGACACTTTTAACCTAGAGGACAGACATTAAGTGTTTCCGCAGGACATGAAACCAAAATTAAGAGAAGGGTAAGCATGGGTTTGAGAGCTCTTGGTGAACAAAATTAGGAAAATTTAAATTTCAATATCTCTTAAAACCAAATATAGAATATGATGGTCCTACCAATATCAGCCTATGGATCAGAAACTTCGACCCATACTAAAGCCTTAGTACATAAGCTAGTTACAACTTAATGAGCTATGGAAAGAATGATGATGGGTATAACGCTAAGATACGGAAAAAAGAGCAACATGGATACGAGAGTAAACTAATGTAGAGGATGTTCTAACCACTTGTAAGAAAAAGAAATGGACATGAGCAGGACATATAATGAGAATAACAGATGTGCAGTAAAAAATAACAGAATGGGCTCTAAAGATTGCAAACGAAGCAGGGGTAGGAAGAGACGACGTTGGGTTGACTCGCTAAGAAAATTTAGCGGTATAGACTGCCATAGAAAGACAGTAAGTTGACGGGAGTGGAAGAACATGTCTGAGGCCTTTGTTCTTCTGTGGACTATCAATAGCTGAGGATGACATACATACATACATACATATTACATACTGTACATACATGTATGTGTAACTTATTCATCTGGGGATTAGTGTCTTGGTGTTTGTTTTTATACTATTCTTCCAGAGGAAGGGAATTTCCGTTAATAAGGTTGCAAGTTAAAGAAAATTTGTGGGAATTGGTAGAAATACATCAACCATATTGCCTTGCTCCATGTTTTAAAAACCTAACGATATTTTAGCCCTGAAGAAAACCACTTAGAGTGTATTCTAATCTAACGTTATCTGAATGGTAAGGGTAGAAGAGACTCTGTAGCTATGGTAGGCAGCTCTTCTAGGAGAAGGACACTCCAAAATCAAACCATTGCTCTGTAGTCTTGGATAGGGCCCTAGCCTTTGTACCATGGCCTTCCACTGTCTTGGGTTAGAGTTCTCTTGCTTGAGGGTACACTCGGGCACACTTCTATCTCATTTCTCTTCCTCTTGTTTTGTTAAATGTTTTGTAGTTTATTTAGGAAATATTTATTGTAATGTTACTGTTCTTGAAATGTTTTATTTTTCCTTGTTTCCTTTCCTCAATGGGCTATTTTCCCTGTTGGAGCCCCTGGGCTTATAGCATCCTGCTTTTCCAACTAGGATCGCAGCTTAGCAAGTAATAATAATAATAATAATAATAATAGCTTTTAGAAAATCGGGTGAAATGGGCGCTTGATGGATGTAGAATGTCTTTAAAACTTCGAGTGAGAGAATTTGGACAAAGAACTATTAATCTTCCACGACAGCTGGTTTTAAAGTATTAAGATTCCCGTTGGTTAAGGCTTGGGGTCTTAAAAGATTTGACAAACCATGATAACACTATGTGAATAACACTCGAAACTTTCTACTCTTTATCCAGGTTAAAAAAAAAAAAAATTCATGAGGCAAAAGAATCTCTCTCTCTCTCTCTCTCTCTCTCTCTCTCTCTCTCTCTCTCTCTCTCTCTCTCTCTCAGAGCTGTGGTTATAATGAGTGGCTCATCATCGACTCACGGATTGGAGAGAGAGGACCTATAGTAGGGCAAGAGAGGAGGAGGGGGCGGTGGAAAAACATAAAAAGTACACGTAAATTTCTGTACATTCGTCAAACGTTGCATGCTATCAAAAGCGGAAGGTCACAACAAACAAATCTCTATCCCAACCGGAGTGAAACCACTTGCAAGATATTACACACACACATATATGGGTATATACTGTATATATATATATATATATATATATATATATATATATATATATATATATATATATATATATATGTATATATATATATATATATATATATATATATATATATATATATATATATATATATATATATATATATATATATATATATATATATGAATATGCATATAGATAGATAGATATAGTTCTAAAAACTATATATATTTATTTTTTGTGTGTATTTCAGTTTTAAGATACTTTTCTTTTAGTTAACTTCATTATATATATATATATATATATATATATATATATATATATATATATATATATATATATATATGTGTGTGTGTGTGTGTGTGTGTGTGTGTGTGTGTGTGTGTGTGTGTATACATTAATAAATATATACAGTATATGTGTATATATACGTATGTATGTGTGTATCTATACAATAATAATACAGTATATACATACATTTATATATGTGTATGATTATATACACAAATACATATACAGTATATATGTATATATATATATGTGTGTTTAATATCTATAAACGTGTGTATATGTATATATATATATATATATATATATATATATATATATATATATATATATTATATCATATACACACACACATATATATATATATATATATATATATATATATATATATATATATATATATTATATATTTACATATATATATATATATCGATATATATATACACACATAATTTATATATATATATATATATATATATATATATATATATATATATGTGTGTGTGTGTGTGTGTGTGTGTGTGTGTGTGTGTGTGTGTGTGTGTGTGTGTGTGTGTTTGTTTGTGTGGGTGGGCAGTTGTATTAGAGTGATCAATAAGCCCATGAAGCAGTATACTGATGATGATAGTAATGGTAACACATAAATGATATCTTCAATGCAGATTCTTTTTTTTTATTATTCATTTCATTTCCTACTATTTGCTAATCCTTTCTGGTGTCTATTTCCTGGTACGAGATATCTCTGGGTACAGCTTAAGTCCTCTTACCTGACAGTTCACATAAGTATTTTACCGAGGCTGTAATGGCGTCATGTTAAAGAGATGCTAACTACAGAGAGAGAGAGAGAGAGAGAGAGAGAGAGAGAGAGAGAGAGAGAGAGAGAGAGAGAGAGAGAGAGAAAACATAATCTTTTGTTATTGCAAACAGTTTATCTCATCGAAACCTGTATATTAATATCGTAAATGTTGTGTCGTCTAGATGAAAATTTCAGTTGTATTGTCTTTACATTGGTAAAATAAGTTCATAATTTAGGCTTTATTTGTCAACGCTGTCATGACTTTATTTGAAAAGTCGAATAATTACTGTATTATGAGGAACAGCGTGTATTTTTCAAGAACAGCTTTTATCTTTTAAGAGGAACAGCAGATACTCGACAGCTCATGAAAAACATAATTTCGTATAATTCTATGTATCTTGCTTATTAGTTTAGAGAACAGAAAAGTTTATGTTAAGTATTTCACTTTTATTTTATATTTTCATTCTCATTTATATTAACTAGAAAAAAATATCGTTTGTCCCTACGTAATGTCCTCCCCAAAAAATCATGTTTATCACATAATTCTTAGAGACTTCAGCTAAGTTATCATTATAATACTATACAATTTTATTATTTAACCCCACACTTGCTCCATCCTTATTATTATTATTATTATTATTATTATTATTATTATTATTATTATTATTATTATTATTATTATTATTATTATTATTATTATTATTATTATTGCTGTTGTTGTTTTTGTTGTACATTTTTCAAATTTGTAGTTCAAATTAGAGAATGATTTTTCAAAGAGTTCCCCCTAAATCTCAGACCTAATGATAAAAGCCTTAACTTTTGACTCTTAACTTTGACTTATTTGACCTATGATAACCTATTTTTTTCCTCTTTTTAGTGAAGTATTATTTTATGGGAAGTTACGTTGTTGGTCAGTATTTTACTTAATAGTTGATGAGTATTTAACCCAAAACACTACTGTATTTAGCTTGGCCAGTTACTGAAGTTCACAGGGCAGTTCAAGGTCAATATTATATTTGGCGCCGATTTAGATTAAAGTCGGAAGGTAGTGAATATCTTTAAAAAAAAAAGAAAATTTTATGATGTATTTTACAATGATTTACAATATTTTTTAAGAGCAAATAGGTACTTTTTTATCATCTCAGAAGTTATTGTTATTCGAATTGTAGATTCCTTTGACTGGCTAGATAGTGCTACATTGGATACCTCTCCAGTTACGGCTCATTTTTCCTTTGCCTAATCTTTACACGTTCTCCTCTTTTACGTTCTCTTTCCTCATACATCTGACAACACTATTATAGCTGTAAAATTCTTCTTGATTCAAGGGGTTAACTACTGCACTGTTATTGTGCACTTGGTAAGGGTAGAAGAGAGACTTTTTAGCTATTGCAAGCAGCTCTTCTAGGAGAAGGACACTCCAATATCAAACCATTGTTCTCAAGTCTTTGGTAGTACCATAGCCTCAGTACCATGGTCTTTCACTGTCTTGGGTTAGATTTCTCATGCTTAAGGGTACACTCGGGCATTCTGTCTCCTTATTTTCTCTCCTCACTTTGCTATTTTCCCTGTTGGACCCCTTGGGCTTATAGCATCCTGCTTTTCCAACTAGGGTTGTAGCTTGGCTAGTAATAATAATAATAATATTAATAATAATTAAGCTCTAATTATGAAACGGCAGCACCTGAATGATGGATTATTTCACTCATATTGCTTTGTTAAAAAAATGGGAAAATTCTTGTTGTATCTTAGAAACGTATCATTCTTACAGTCTCCTCTATTAACTTGTAATATTTTTTCGGTTAATGAAATATTTACTGTAACCTAGAACGACCCATTTAAGTTTTTAACAAAGTATAAGTTACAATAATTAGACTTCGGGCCAGTTGCTTTTGTAATGTCAGTCTAAGAGAAAACAGTTTCTTGCAATATAGTAGATTATTGTTTCCCAGACATTCACTTTGAATAACTTCAGAAAGTTAGAAATTATGATATAAAAATTTTGAATGACAGAATCAGAGGAAACACTTTAATCATTGAATTTGTGTTCGTAAGTTTACACGATACGGAAGCTCTCTCTTAAGGATGTGGTGGCCGATGTGGTAACGTCCATGACTGGTAAACATCAGAGTCCCGCTCAAACTCATTAGTTTCTTTGGTCATTGCAACTTCACCATCCTTGTGAGATAGGGATGGGAGGTTGCGGAGAGCCTATAGGTCTATCCACTGAGTCATCAGCAGTTATTGCCTGGCCCTCCTTGATCCTAGCTTTGGTAGAGAGGGGGCTGCTTGGACGCTGATCATATGTATATATGGTTAGTCTCTAGGACATTCTTTCGTTCGATGGGGCAAGATCACTGTCCCTTGCCTCTGCCATTTATCAGCGGTCTTTAAATGAGACATATAGTACATATCCACTTACTCAAATGATCTACTGAAAATGCTGACGTGAATTTCATTTTGATAATATCATCAATTTTCAGTTCCTGCATTGTCCAAAGCTACACGCATTCTTCCTAGCTATATCTACCCGACTAAAATTCAGGTATAATTTGGCATCCCATTCTTCCAAAATATTATGGAAAGATATGTCCTACGAAAGAATTTATATAGAATCTTATAACCTTTTAGCTGTCTGCTGCCCGGTCTGGGTCAATGGAGACAATATAGAAACAAAAGAGGAGATTTTACTTCAAAATGAAATTACAGATGAAAAATCAATCATTTTCATTTAGTTTAAATACTTGAAACGACGTTTTTGTCAAGTTGTTGAAAAGCCACAAAAGAGGGAGACAGACTCGGTAAAGAGAAATAAGCCTCGCCAGAAAATCTATTGTATTATACAAGATCTTAGAATCTCTCTCTCTCTCTCTCTCTCTCTCTCTCTCTCTCTCTCTCTCTCTCTCTCTCTCTCAATGAATAGAGGTTTAAGGAATATAGTCTTATATATCCCCCTTCCATTACCCGTTTGCAGTGATCTACTCGAAAGAAATCCTTAAGTAAATACAAGCATATTGTAAAAATTATTCCCTCATCGTCTTTTATCTTTATCTATCCTTAATTTTCAACCTATCCAGTCATTAGAATTGAGCAGTTTCCACCCATCTCTTGCTCAGAATGTTCAAATTAACAAGAACATAAAATTAAGTAAAGAAAAAAAAAACATTTCCTGCGATTTCGGATGAATTACAGTTACGCGAGCTAAAAGAACGAATCCGATTTCGGACATTTATAGCCAATAAAAGTCTCCTTTTGACGGATAGGTTAAACACTGGTGAAAGGAAATCTAATTTTTCTTCTCATTTTCAGTTCTGTTTTGCTCTTTCTGTTGTGTAACGTCTCAGACAATTATGGGAAAAGAAGAAATGTGTGGCAGAACTTTAGTAGAGAAATAGCAGATGTGGCATTCTGAAGTAAATTATCAAAACAGTAGAGTTAAATTTTATCGCATATTGAAATTTCCTGTGAACACTCATGAGTTTAGAGCAACATGTCTGTTTGCACATGCATGTTCTAATATTACTTAGCTATAAGGACGGTTGAACTTCATTATCCTAAATTAGGGTTGTGGTTGCCGATGTGGTAGCGTCCTTGAGTGGTGAACACCGTCTGAGGTTCGAATCCCGCTCAAACTCGTTAGTTTCTTTGTGAGCTAAGGATGGAGGGTTTTGGGGATCCCATAGGTCTGTCTGCTGAGTCATCTATTGCCTTGGCTTGGGCGCTGATCATATGCATATATGGTCAGTCTCTATGGCTTTGTCCTACTCGATAGGGCAATGTCACTGTTCCTTGCACCTACCATTCGTGAGCGGCCTTTAAAGTTTTAAACTGTGAATCTTGCTAATGGTGAAGTAGTAAAAAATTGCTTTGAATGAAATTTCGACGAGGATCCTGATTATTTCATTTTTACCAGTATTCTAAATGTGGAAAATTCCACTTAAAAGAAATCTAAAATAT